>NW_008239553.1:10862183-10864195 GCF_000691975.1 Corvus brachyrhynchos
TGGGACAGGACTGCCCTCTCCTTTTCTCCCCTTCTTGCCTGCTCAAATGGACGACAACAAAGCCTAGCACTTCCTGTCCATCCATTCAGCTTTCCTCAGCTGCCTCAGAAGCATTAACAAAAGCAGAGTTACTGCCACGAATGAAAAGTGCTCTGCTCACCTCTGCTGTACCAGTGTGCTCACCAGAATTACATGCTAGACAGTGAAACACCCTGTAAATGGTTAGCAAGGAGGTAGCTGCTGCTTTAAGAGGACACACCTTTTCCTCTTATCCGTGGGCATCATTGATTAAAACAGGTATCTGTACCACCGGCATCACAGGAACTATCAGGGAGAAACTAAGGTAAGCAGCATTGACAATTACTCTATACAGCAACCTACTGCAACTTTTCTTTGAAGGCAACGGAACCAAGGAAAAAAACCAGAAAAATCAGCTGAACAGCAATCTTCTATTACCATAAACCTCAGTATAAGATGCATAGCAAATAACTATTTTCCCCTCTAATACAGTTCAGAATGGAATAAAGAAGGGCTATCTAACCCATCACACTTGTAGCCAGTTAGGAAGGAAATTGGAATGTTCGTCATCAATTGTTCTGTCAGTCAGATCATTAGAAAAAGGAACAGCTCATCTAAAAATAAAGTCAATATTGGCTGAGTCTAAACAGTTTCTTCAGCATTTCACACACACATTCAAGCAATGAACACTATTATTCTGTGCTTGTAACAATATGCCCCCAAGTCAGTAACTGCTCTTCAACATCTGACCTCTTTTAAAGCATATTTACAAGGAAGTATAGTGAAAGTGTTCCAAATCAGCTGGTGAGAAAGTATTATGGATCATAACCTCACAGTAAACAATTCCTAGTTCTTCTGATCTGCAAGATTAGAATAAATCTGGAAACCAAAAAAAAAAAAAAAAAGAAAGAAAGAAAAAAAAAGAAGGAAAATTATGATATCAAATATACTTCTACTCAAAAACAAATCCCAGTTGGATGTGGAGAATATTCAGGATGATATCAAATATCTTAAATCCCCTAAGCTAAATATCTTAAAATCCCCAAAGCTTTGAACTACAGTTAACCTCTTTAACTATGTTCTACGGCAAGCAATTCCAAAAACCACTACACCTTTACGAAGCGCTTTTCACTCTAACAGCTCACAAAGCACTTCCTCCAGAAACACAAAGGAAAAGTAGCTCTCTTTGGGGTGGGAAACCACCAATATCTACTGCAACACGCCAACACAAAGCTGAGTTTTACAGTATGACTTTATTTATCAAAGACAAATTTTCCTGCTTTCCAATCCCTACACACTAGCAGTCAGCAAATAAAATGCAATCAAGAGCAAATTATGCGTATCTTTAATTTCAGGGAAGCATCATGTAGCACACAGGCTACAAGTGGGATGCAGTTCTGGCAAGTCCCTTGCCGGTCAGCTGAAGGAAGCCCTGACTTACCTAGGCCGTCCCAGCGAGGGCAGTGCCGGTGCAGACGGGACGCCAAGCTCAGAGCCACAGGCGTAGTCAGCTCCTGGGAGCGGCCGCCCCGGCTGCTATTATGACTGCAGCGTACAAGCGGCAGCGTGCCGTTATTTATACAAAAACCAGCACCTTCCTCGGGAAAAAAACACTTGAAGCTTCTTACTGGCCCTGCAACACACTCTTCTACTTATGCCATCACTGCTAGTGACTAAGAGCAGGCTTTCAGTGTCACAGGAGATTAAGATTCTGGGATGAGAGTGCCTGGCAGCTTTACTCTCACACACCGATCTGTCTTCATGCAAACGCACTTTGCCGGCGGATGGAAGTGTATTATTGCAATACGCTATCGAAGCGAAACAGTTTCCAAGTTTTCCCACAGGGCACCAGCTCCCCCTTCAAGCTGTACCCCAGCGCTTGCTCCCCCTAGTCCTTCTCCGAGGCCTCCCCCGAAAAGACCTGCGGTTTCTGGGCACCACAACTCTTGTCCTGTGTCCCCACCGAGCTCCGGCTCCCGTGCGCTGCCCGCACA
>NW_008239553.1:10865114-10881981 GCF_000691975.1 Corvus brachyrhynchos
GGCCGCCCTTTGGCGGTGACGTGGGGGAACTTCAGCCCCCGTGTCCCGCCACCCCGGCCACTGCTGGGGCACTCGGCGCAGCCCCGAAGGAAGGCATGGAGCTGAAGGCAGGCCTTCTATCTCTTGCAATCTTGGTTATGTGTTGAGTCGCACAATTAAAGTGTTTGGCAAAAGTCCTCCAACTGAAACCAGGAAAGTCTCATCTCTTGGTCACGGTCCTCCAAAAGTCAGGATTCCCTAACTAACACCTGGGCTTTGCACACCGTCATCAATCTTAACAGGCGCCACAACTCCAACAAAACAGCTTGGAGACCCAGCTCTTTCACACAGACCTGTCCCATCGACAAAAGACATTGCCGTTAGTTAGGATGAGTTTCCACAAATTAACTAGGTGAGCAAAGGAGCTTGCATACTTCCTAGGGGAAATCCACCAATTTCTCTATTGGCTGAAATTTTTATTCCTTTTTCTCCAGAAGGCAAGTTAAGCTCACCTTGCCCAAAACTGACCCTCAGGTCTGAGAGTCCTGTGCTGGGATGCACTAGGACAGACCATTGACAGGAGGCACCCACACCCATCTCTGTGCCAAAGTGTGTGAATTGCCAAGGTTTGGTTCCCACACATCAGATTCATTACGGCAGTTGAAACTCTTCACAATGAGGCTGTCAGCTGCACAGGGGAAAGGCTCCCTTACCTACCCGTGTAGCCTGCCATAAAGGCCCTTGTGTGGTGCCTCTGTTCCCTCCATTTCCTAACATCGTGGATCTTATAGAAGCTAGGTTTGTATTTCATAAGCCTGCTGATTGACACCAAAAGCTATCATGTTCAGGGATGTCCTGTTATTTTATGGCTATAGTCTGCCCAGCACAATTTCTGGTGATGTCTGGTACACTAAACTGCTGCAGTAATTCAAATGTTAAATTCAAAAGAAAAATTATTTGTGGTTCAACTGTGCATCACTTCCATTTCTACTGGATCCATATCTCCATCTTTACTGTTAGTGGCTACTCCTTCCTTAGTCTTGCAAATGCCAGTTTCTAGCCTGCATAATTTGTACATGCTTCTTCAAAAAGGTCCTTCATCAACACAGAAGATACATTTCTTTCCCTGTCACACTCAAAATTGCATCCTAGTGGCAAAATTCTGCAGTTATGCCTCACACAAGCTCATTGACCCTTATTAGACTTTACAGGGTGTTGATTCAATTGATTTGGTTCAGATTTCAGCTGTGGGAATTTAAATACATCTGTGGCAGGTTAATACATTTTGATCTTGCTGAACCTTCCCTGATTGTTTTGTTCAAAGCAAATGCACCTTTCAAACACCACAGGATATTTTTGGGATACTTTTTTTGAAATAAAAATAATCTAAAAAATACTTCCCCTTTATATCAAGTTTGAATTTAAATTAATTTTCATTCCCTTTGGATTAACCCAAGCATGTTATATATTATTTGCTGCACAGAGTTGTCTGGCAAAGGGAGGAAAGAGAGAATGGCAATCTATGAAATAAAGATCTCTTTTTTTTACAGAGATTTTCTCAGCAAACCATTTTAAATCAGTAGTTATATGGAGTTATGCTGGGTTATGACTACATGTAATATCAATGATGAACTATTTCAGTGTCTTAGGTCTGTTCAAGAAGAACTATTTCAAGACTACTCTACACGGTCTTCATTCTCACAGCTCCCTCAAAGGAGTGTGCATGCAGTAGTCAACAAATCTAAGTGCTTAAATATATCAGGTTAACTCAGACTAAAATGCAAGTTCTACAGAAATGCTCTTTTCAAAGTACAAGATAGATAGAAAATATTTCACATGCGTATTAACACTACAATTCAAAGAAATTACCGATATGTTCCCTGGAAATATATCCAGGCTGAGTATTACCATACTACAGCAGCACACAATGCTGAGAAAGGAAGCTGAATTGAGACATTATAGCAAAAGTGACCTCCATGCTTATTTTAATCATGCTCAGCAGAAGAAATTGTAACCAAAAAGTACAAATAAAAGGAAAGGCAAATGATAAATAAATACAATTTAAATGGTATTTTAGGTTTGGATAATATTTCATGCCTTATTTCTCCATTTTATACTGTAATTAAATGAATCTTTGCCTAGTGGCTTCTCTCAAGTAACAACGATTCTTTGGTCCCTTGAAGTAATAAATGGTATGAAGAAAAATGGCATAGCAACATTTTTTACTTTCATGCATTAACTACTAAAATAAATGATACATAATTAAAACCAGATAAAACCAGGCTAGCTTTGTATTTGCATTGATCCTCATGCTGAAAACAATGTAGTCAGACTTGGTTCATCACAGCAATCATTTCTCAGTTTAGCCTCTTTCCCAGCGGGAGAGTCCAGCAGTTTGATGAGTATGATTAGAGATGCAGAAGCAGTTCCGTTTAGATCAGTGGGACATCTCAAGTTGATGTAGAACTACGCACATACAGCAGTGTTTGCAGAAAAAGACTGTGCATCTGAAGCACTGCTTTGCTCACTAAGCACTGGGGAAGAATGCATGGGAAGCGATTGCCATGCATCTTTCTGCCCAGGAGGGCAGAGTTTTATTGTTCCCTTTCCACTGTATTATATGATGAGATCTAAAAGCCAGAAGAGACCACCATGCTCCACACCAGGTATGGAACATTACCTGTCCTTAATGATTAAAACTTAATCATTAAAACTGAAGAACCTGAGCTAGATTTTAATTTTCACTAACACGTCCTATTGAAAATATTTGGTCGGCTTTTCTTTATCCCAGAGACTGATTTCAATGACAAAAACACACCTTTTATAAAATTATCATATCTTCTATTGAAGACTGCAGCGGTAGAAAATTTTCCTGATGCCTAGTAATGTTGTCCCAAAGTTGTATTATCCTCATTGCTGTAAAGAGGTCATTTTATCAGCTTCAAAATGTACAGCTTTCAACCCCTGCATATCGTGGCTGACACTAGAGTTACACATGCTCACAGGGCTTGTGCTAACTCTTACTCACAGCTCAACAGTGGGAGTCTCCAGGGTATTCCAACAGCTTCTTCACATGGTGAAGAGTCACAGTGCAGCATGTTCCCCTGTGATCATCTGAAGAAAGGAGGAGTAGATATCGCTAACTTTCTGCCAGTAGCATCCTCCTCTCCTGGTGCTTGAAAAGCTCGGAAAAGCAGAAGCTGCTGCAGCTGCAGTGGTAGCGGTGCTCTGAGGTAGGGCCAGTGTTTTCCTTTCAGTCTGCAAACCAGCAGCGTTGTTGATCGAATGAGTAAGTGTTACCCCGTAGCACTTACTTCATAAATATTCAGTAGCTGTTAATTACAAGAAAAAATGGAGCTGCTGGCTCGAGGTGGGTGCTGAGACGTCACTAAAGTGGTGCTTTTTCTCATTAAGGCAATAAAGCAGAGTAAGTGTCTCTCTCTGTCAGAGGGCATGAAAAAAGCAAAGAGGTTTTCAGAGTTGTTCAAGGCAGGTTCTCTTTTTCATAAAATGTTTAATTTAACGGTGACCTAGTTTTACAACAGCTTTCGTGTCTCGGCTTTTCCTATCTCCTGTGTCTTAGCCTACATCATTAGAACAGCAGAGCAATAGGCTTTACAGATTTTGTTAAAGCAAACTAAATAAGGCCTTACTGGGTGGATTAATTCTTCTCTCCTGTTTTGTTTCAGGCAGTCGTTATGTTATAGTTTCTTTGTAGTTTTAAAGAAGTTTTAGCACGTCTTTTATGGCACCTATTATAGATTTTCTTTTAAATGTCAGCTCAAAGCCCTTTGCTTACTTTATGGTACATTTTTGAGTATGTATCAGACTGCAGAGGCACTCTTGAATTCCTCAGCCTTCTTACAGAAGGATCCTTTGTTTTGTAAACATTCAATTAACTGTATTAAATTGGTGGCTAGCTTGACTAGCAAATTTGGACATTTACAGGCAGTACAGACTCATGCCAGCTTTCCGCAGGAGCAAGTTGTGGGGTGCCATTAATTTTACTTACCTTACTTCACCCACCAGAAAAAAAAGTTATTGTGCATCCTGTCGTTGTGACTAATAAACAGCAGGTCAAGTGATGTTTGTTCTCTTTTTCATTGTGTGCTACATACAGTGCTCTCAGATACTGTTTTATGGTACCCCTCTGTGATTCCTAGCTTGTCTTCATGGAAGTGTTCTTTAAAAACTCCATTAATCTCTATTGAGTGTGCTGTGTTCCGTATGGATTCAGCAGAAAAAGGGAGCAATTAGAAAAATGATAATTCAGCCATGCAGCTCCAAAACACACCAGGTCTTCGGAAAGATGGTGCTTCCTTCCACCTCCATCTCAGAGATTCTCATGAAATTTTATCCTTCAAGAGTCAAGCATGAGGAGCCTTGCTGTGGCTGAGTCCTTCGTGCATACCCTTTAAGGAAGGAAACACAGCGTAGGAGATGATGCTACATCTGCCAGGTTTATATGAGTGTGAGTGCTTTCTCTACAGGGAGAATTTTCCTGTGGGGATCTCAGCCCACAGAGGTTTCCATTGGTCCATGTTAACGTGTTTTGCAGAAATTGAACATGTCAGACTGAAAAATGCAAGTAATGTACACTGGCAGTTTCTGAGCAGTGACTTAAACAGTGTCAAGCCCAATGTATACTTCTACACCTACAAGGATCATGCAAGCTAAAAGAACAAAGACAACTTAATAGGAACCATTCAGAGCCAGCATGTACTGGCCTTGTTGAGCTTCACTTAATTCCTCCCTTTGTGCAAAGAGATTTCAGCTGCCTTTACAAACATGAAATTTGTGCCAGCTCTAATGCTTTTTACATTTTGCGTGACTTATAACAAACTTCTCAGTGACTTGTTATCATCAGGGAAAAAAGCCATGGTGGTGAATTTCAGGAATGGAAGAACTTGTGTCCTGAATCTAGGAAAATCACAAAACCAAAAGCATTGAGAATCTTTTTTTTTTCTTTGATAAAACTAAAGACATCAGAAGAGCATTAGTAGCAGTTCTTCTGTTCATTTTTATCAATAAAGAACACTGTGGGAAAGTAAAATTCACAGTCTTTTTAAATCCTCCTAAGAAAGTCTGGAAGACCCTGTTTGTTTAAAGTATTGAAAAGAGATTTGTGTAAGAAGCTTTGCTTTGCATTGTCTTACCTGGAGTCCCAAAATGGACAAAGAGCAATACACCTAATCAGAAGAGGAGGGACTCCATTCCCTCAGTATCCAGGTTCTTGCTCAAATACAGCAGAGGCATCCTTTTCTCTTCTGCCTTGGCAATCTCACATCTGAACAAGTCAGAGCACTGGCCGAGTGAGGAAATTAGCATCGTCTCATACTTTCCTGTGTTAAAGAGAGGACTGTAGAGGGGATTTTAAGTTCTTCTGTAACATCTATCAATTGCTAAGATCTCTCCACGTGTTCTTTTTGTTCCTCAGGAGATCAGTTTTTTGATATCTATCAATGTTTATTCTTTTCTGTCCTTTAGTCAAGAACAGCCTTCTGGCTGCACTCCATCCATCTGATCTGAACTTGTAAAGTTTTCCTGAACGTGGCAGACCCTCAACTTCTGCCATGTCAGGTAGCCAAATGTTATGAAAACTCGTGGCACTAAGTGGCAGAAATGTGTGAATGCCCATAGAATTCAGGTTTTCTCCAGCTGGTCTTTACCTGCTGGTCTGGAAAAGCTGCAGAAGTAGTACTTACCTTGAATAAATCGTAACATTCTTGACTTTTTTCTTCTGTGATATTGCAAAAGTTTCCTTTGGACTTTTTTTCTGTTTGAAATAGGTTTTACGATGATTAATTACATAAGCTGTGATGGGAACTGCTGCACGGTGGGAATGAAGAACCTGAAGTGTGGAGGAAGGCATGAAATATGTTTAAAAAAACCCTTAAATCCAGAAAGATGCGGTATGTGCCTTTCATAGCCCTGATCATACTCTTCATATGCTATATCCCTCTCTCACCAGCATTTATCTGTGTCTTATTAAACTATGCATTTTTCACAGCAGAAACTATATCATCTCATGGTTTTGAAAAAGCATTTACCATATGGAAGAAACTGCAAACATCACCATGAACCATGTTTCTTTTCTGTACTTGGATGATTTATAGTACCCACCAACACAGTTCAAGTATTGAAATGCATGTCTCTGTGTTTCTGTATCTATCTATATATGTTCACTTTATGTACACATGCATTTCTAAATATAAAATCTTTCTCTAATAGTTACAAAAAATGTGCAGGGTGTTGATGATTTATCTAAATCAGATGGTACCACTTCTCCCTCTTTGGCTAATTTGTGTAGCTAAACATCACAGTGCATGTTCTGGTTTTGGTAGGGAAGTTTAACATTTGACATGATTTTGGTGAATATTTAGTTACTTCATTTTGTTGGGGTTTTTTCCTATTAACAGCAGTTAAACCTGTACACAGTCAAATATTTCTACATTTTTGCATAAGAAAAGTCCTTAAACTCGCCTTCAAATTCAAGTGACAATTAACATTTATTTATTATATTTATAATAATTTTCATATTATAAATTCATATTTATTATATTTATAATAATTGTCTGCTGCTGAGAAAGTACTGCACAGGGAAGAGATCTGACTGAGTCGGGGTCAGTTGTACAGCGTTCACTAAAATGAGTGGGCAGCAGAAGGACTCAAAAAACATGTATTAGCCTAGGAAACCTGATTTTTCTAGGCTCACAAGTAGGGACAGTGGGAAAAGAAACTTGGAGATTCAAAGCTGGAGCATAACCTCAGATGCTCATAGCTGTGACAAGAAGAATCCTTCTCTCTCTTTGCTGGGCACAAGAAGACCATAAGAGAGTTTGTCTCACTGGAGTGCTGTCATCCTTTCCTAGGTTTGTGAATCTCCCTTCCCTACAAAGCCAGGAATCCAGATGCCAGTTTTGCAAATCTCAGCAGTGTGAAATATGAGATGGATCCCAGAGCTCTCTTCTGGTCTCATCTTCCTCCTCTCCAGCCAGAACAACTCCACCACCAGCTCTCTCCTTGAAACACAGTCCTTACTTCAATGCAGAGCCTGTTAACTGTTACAGTAAAGAGACTGATACAACCCAATTCAATTAAAACACATTTCAAACTGGTCTGCTCTATTAAACTAGAATGTGAGAACAAAACACTTGCACAAGGTATAATTCAAAATCATGCATGAGGCTTATTTAAAAAAAATATGAGTTTAATTATTTTTTCCCGTAATTATCCAAGAAACTGCTTTAAATCTGCATTGCCATTAACGACTCCACAAAGCTTTAAAAGATGTAATACACATCATGTCAGGATCTCAAAATGCCTTATAAATTATAATGAAACAGTGAATCCTCAAATCTACTTTCAAGTAAATAACTATGGCAGGGACAGTTGAGAATCTTCCATCTTCAACTGCTTGGGCTGCAGTGTTTCACTTTATGGATCAGCAAAAGGCTGGATTCTTATTTTCTTTTTTCTTTTATTTTTAATGTTTCAGCAAAATCAGTTTAACTGGCTTCAAGCAGATTTGATGAAAAAAGGCTTTTGCCCATGTTAAATATATTTTTATAACTGAATGCCCATGTTTGAGACTATTGTTAAAAATGTATCAGGGAGATGGGCCTTGGTGACAACGATATGCTGTTCTGTGAAAATCTGCCCAAATTTTGACAAGTTACAAATTCTGAAATTTTAAACTTGTTACTGCTTACATTCTTAGAGACTGAAGGCTAAATTCCTCAGAAGCTGATTGCAGTGATGCACATTCAGAATAGTATAGTTAATTTTAACTGTGTAAATTATTCAGTAGAATGTGGGGGTCTGCTTCTTATCAATTTGTAGCCTAGGAGGCGACTGAAAATCACTGTGTCTGTCTCATCGCTCAGGGTAGGCTCAACTATACCTCAGTTTACAAGTCCTTGCCGACATTCAGTGCTGGAGATGCCATAGACACTCCAGGAAATTTATTCTACTATTTAGTGAAATATTATCTGTAGAAGGTTCCATCTTGATATTGAAGATGAATCTCATGTTAAAACAGGAGCCCATTATTTCTTGTCCTCCATTAGAGATGTAGAAAGCAGATTACCACTGTTCTCTTTGGAGCAGAATTTCACATTTTTAAAGTCTTTTAGCCATTTTTCCATGTCAGATTAGGCACTATCACTTTTATTCCCTTACAGCCTGTTTTTTCAATGCCTCACCACCCTGATTGCCCTCCTCTGGACCACCTCCAGCTGTTTCACATTTTTGTTGTGTCCACAAGCGTACACATCACTTTTGCTGATGCCTCACCAGTGCTGAGCAGAGCACTCTGCACCTGCAAAGACAGCCCAGGGCAGCATCCTCCTGTTTTGCACTAGCCCAGCATTATTTCATTCTGTTGAATTTGTGTTTTAGGAAGCCTGCTAAGTATTTGCCCACAGAATTGCTTTGAAAAGAGTTCCTTTCTGTCCTGTGTTTCTGCAATTTCTTGTTCCTGTCTGAATGTAGCTCTTATTCATCATGAATGCTACCCACATTTTAAGATCATACCTGCAGTTTATCAAGATCACTGTATTTTAATCATCTCCTCTACAATACTTGCAGTCTCTTGCTGCTTGACATTATCTTCAAATTTAATAATGATTCTTTTTGTGTCATCACCCAACTCATTAATAAATACTACCAGACCTATAGCAATCCTCTGTGGACCTTCATGGAACGCATCCTTACATTTTGACAATGAAGTATTTGTAGCTGTTTGAGCATGGTCTGCTAATGCGACTCAGCACATATTTTCAGTACAAATATTTACAAGTTCGCAATTTACCTTCTGCAAAATAGTTGTTTAAAACTCAGTCTTTCTTCTTCTTTTTTTTTAAATCTTTTTTTCCAGGAAATTTTTTTATTAAAATACTAACAGAACTCAGACTTTGAAGGAGATTGAGGAGAGGTAAATCAAATTTCATGTCTCATTCAAATACATAATTGTGGGAAATATCCTGAGGTGCACTTTTATTAGTATTCACAGAAGATGGTCACTCTGTTAGATACTGCCCGTCTCTCACTGCCCTCCCTCCCAAAAGCCTTTTTCAAATTCAGCTCAGCAGCTGATGGCAATAACATATGGGAAAGCATAAGTATTGGAGTATGGAGAAAGAAAGTCCTTAGTACTCCATTGAGCCATCTTGCTCTGAGTAAAATCTTTGTATTTGCAGTGACTTGGAGATCTTATGCTAAGTTTTGCTCCTTTGAATCACATGTCCAAATGAATAATACCCTTCATGACAGGGAGAACATATTTAGAAAAGGGTCACAGATCAGCTCATGTGGTTGTGAGCTATAATTTACCCACACAAGCTAAAAAAACAGCTCTATTCACCCTGTTATAATCAGCTGGTCCTCTTCATCCTTTCAGAATATAAAAGAAAATCTCTCTCCTCCTAGATGCTCAACCATTCTGTTTTTGGAAAAATCAGGAAAACCTGGAAGTATTTCTAGTGTCTCTACCTCTTGAGCAGGCTGAGTATTGCTTCTGCATGTCTGATACATTGACTTTCCAAACTGCATAGTTCAAGCACAGTACCACAAATAAAAAGTGTAGCAACTACCTTTGGAGATACAGCCTAGCTGGGAGCTCACTTGTCGCCTTGAAACAACAGCCAAGCTTCTGTTCTTTATTAGATCTCATGCTTTTTTTTGCTTTGTAACTCTGAAAGCTCTCAATGACGATAAAATTTTACCATCCTGTCCACATCTACAAGGAGCTGTGTGTTCACCCAGTACTACCCTTGTGGATGTAGCCTCCAACAATCAGTCCAACTCACAGTCCACCAAGGCAAGGAGCACAAGTTCAGTGTACACCTTATCTAACACAGCCATCTGCTACCAAAATGCTCTCTTCACCCAAGGCCTGGCTACACACATTCCTTGCGCTTCCATCAGATGATCTAGTGGCCACGCAGCTACAGGACAGGTCCATTTGGCTGGCAGATGCCATAGAAAACAAAGGTAGTAAATGAATATGACTGCAGCTGGAACAGGGGACCAAGACTGCATTTGAAACTGGCTACTAGGTTTTAGCTCATGTAGATGCAACTCAAACGTCTACCTCTGCCTTCTCTCTACATATTTATCTCCTTCCTGCCCCCTCCATGCATAAACCCCTGCCCACATGTTTTAAGTTACCTTTTAAAAATTATTTTCAGCAGTTTTCATTTTTCATCTACAGTTTAAAATCCTATACCATATGACAAAACCCAGCCTTGGTTCTGCACTGCCATCCCTGGCAATGCATCTTTTGAAAACAGAGGCACTTGTTTGGTCTTTGCTAGACCAGTGTGTAAGTTAATCTTCCAGTCAATTTCATAGTAATTTACATTATCAGAAATTAATTTCAAACAAAGGTAAAAATACTCTTCTCATTCTCCAGCTCAGCCTTGAAGGACTATATTGTATGATGGGGATGGTTCACAGACCCAGCTAGTAGGACTTCTCTCCTACATGAAGTGACTGATTCACCTCATGACCTCTGATGGGCATAATGTTCTCCTCTAAGACAATTTCCCAGACTTCCTCTATAGTCACCTGGGGACAAGTAATTCACCTATTTTAGATCCAGATTTGATGACAGGATATATTGCCCTCTGGAGCTGACACTATCTCTTCCTTCTTTTGGTGAGAGTCTGGACAACCAGCTCAGACCAGCTGTTAAAGGATTGGAGCTGGGAGAGAAGAAACTCAGATGATGGGAGAAGAAACTCAGAGACTTGTGCCTACAAAGGCACTGAACTCACATTGAAGTTTTTCACAAACCACTACCCTGTAGAATTGTTTCCTAAACATGAGAAGATACCAAGCATAAAAAGACTGGGCTGAACCATGTACACCTAGTTCTTGGGGGATTAAACCTTCTTTTTTGATATTTGATGACCTATCCTGTTACATATTTTTAAAAGAAAATTGTAAAAATTATGAAGGAAAATGCAAAAATATCCCAATATTGCAACATCCTTATAGATGTCATGTAGGAGATATCAAGAAATCCAAGGTTTCTAGCTTTGCAGTCACCACTAAAATAAGACTATGAGGCCAGCAGTTTAGTGCATGACATACACAGCAACATGAGTACATTTTTCCAAGTAGGAAAAATTAGGACCAGCTTCAGAGATACTTCTTGCACACAGCACTGGCTGCAGGCTTAGTCTACCAGTGATACCAAACTACTTTTCTCTGTGACCGATCCTGCAGATGAGAGTTTTCAGTGCCTGTACACTGCATTGCCAGTTACAACCACTGGACTATAAAAGGAGCTTCCAAAAAGTAAAACTGATAGCCACAAAGAAAACATGAGAGATGAAAACACAACTGAGAGAGACTAATAAAACTTCAGTTTCCGTCTTCCTGACTCATTCACTTGCTGCCTTGGGCCATCCTTTCATGGTTACAATATAATTCACTGTAGAGCAATATCTACCTAGTGTTCACCAGAAAAGTTGTTTTTTCACCACTGTAGTGTCTAAACCCTGTATAAGACCAACATTTTAAAATATTTGTATGCAGGTCTTGAAGTTTTAGCTATTGCAGTTTAAGAAGAAAATTTTGGCAATATTTTAGGAGTCTGCTTTATCAGTGAGTTTCAAATAGTTGGAGATTATCTGGTTTTAATATAGCATCTAGACGCATCTCCACGGTGAAAGCATTTTTGGTCCAAGCCAGATTAAGATTTTAAACAGCCTTAGGCAGGGAAAAATACCATGGGG
Source organism: Corvus brachyrhynchos (assembly GCF_000691975.1). Taxonomy (NCBI): domain Eukaryota; kingdom Metazoa; phylum Chordata; class Aves; order Passeriformes; family Corvidae; genus Corvus; species Corvus brachyrhynchos. Next base: position 10,876,838 of record NW_008239553.1, read on the forward strand.
GGATATAGAGGCCATGGGAATGTTCTGTAGTCTTAAACCACCCCTTCTCTATTTATGCACAAATTTATGCAGAGAACACTTCTACAGCAACTGCTGAAAAATATCCAGAGCCAGTGAAAAAGAATGGAGAGTAAAATACTCTTTTGAGAAGTGTTATGCCATCTGGTTGTTGCAATACATGTAAATACCACTCCTTTAGAAAAAATTCCTGGAGTATCACAGGCTTTACTCAGTCTCTTCTTCCTTCAGTGCTTCTGCCTTAGTTTTAACAGGTACTACAAATTCTGGAAATATATATGTATGTAGGCTATCAGCATCTTCCATTTTGCACAATTTCATTCTTAAGAAGAAAATTGCAATGTCTCTTTTGTAAGAAATTAGCATCCCTACTTAAACTGTTCTGTCACAGATCCGGGACATTGCATGTAGGCTGCTGTTTACTGCAATTAAAACTCTCCAGAAATAAAGACCACAACTAATTTTGCGTTCTGTCATTCTATCTTTCTATCTTTTGTGTTCTCATTCTTTCTTTGGGAAGCAAATGCAATGCTGTTTGCCATAATTTTTTCCTTTTATTTTTCAAAAGCAGATAGTTCTGTTCTTAATTAAGTCTCTTAATTGAAGCTCAGTCTGAATGACACCATTCATTCATTCATTCATTCATTCATTCATTCTCTATTGCCATGATACCTCTGCTCTCCTCAGATATTACCCTGTTCATGTGCACTCCCATCCCCACTCCCCATCACCAAGGGGTGGCTCTGACCCTCCATACCTCGATAAAAGCATGGACTGCCATTCCTGACACTCCTATACATCATGTCAGGACTTCAGACAGACCACAGGATGGTGGCACAGCACCACCTTTGCTTTTCTGTTCATCAGACACCATAATAAATGTGGGAAAGTTCAGATAAAAGGAGATCCCTTGAACACTTTTGTTTGCTGTGTGAAGTGCTCAGATTTTCAACCGTCATATTCTCATTCTTGCCACAACTGTGGCACCCATGTCCAGTAAGTTATTTCTTTCATAAAGTTAGCATGGAATGATGCATTTCTCTGAAAAGAAATGGGAAGATGTACATCACATTTGCAGGAAAACTGCTAACTCTGCTGCTGATGTGGCAAGAAAATAACACATGTCTCAAATCTGGCTCTAGAAAAGCTTACACATTGATTATCTTTACAGTCCAGAAATTGTAACATTCCTTAACACAGATTTGGGTCTAGGTCTGCAGAATTCATATTCTGAATTCAGAATGCATAGTTCATATATGAACTATGGCTCATAAATACAAAGTAAATAAATGCAATAAATACATCATAGAGAAATACAGCTCATAACCACAAAATTCATAGTTTCTATTCCCCCTCACCAAATTACTATGTTCTGTCTGCAATGCTCATTTGTACAGAACAATCCTGAAGAGGCCGTAGCAAGGACCCTGGAACCAAAGATTCACGTTACCACCTGGACACTGAATGCCCTCCATATTTGAGAGAGTCTGTTCCCTCAGGGGGTTGCTGCTGCTCCCTCTGGGAGCTTCCCTCGGTACAAAGCTCCCAATAAATGTTGTGCTAGAACAAACACTGTGTCTGTGAGTGCTTGTGCATCACTTTGTCAGGAATTGTGGGCAGAGGGTCCTGCAGCAGAACTGCATTTTTCAGCAGAACTGATGCTCTGGTGGGCTCTGGCTTCTCTGATGCTGTAAATAAGACTCTCTCACTTGTCCTGGGGCAGTTGGGAAAATTTGTCACCCCTTAGAGCTGTGCACAACTGATGAATTGTCCTGTACAGCACATGGTGCAGACAACCCTGGACGAGATATATGTGGCCTGGGGATCCATGCTCAGAAATGGCTTGAAGCAGCGGCAGGTATGGGCTCTTGTTCTATTCCACGTCCTGCTTTTAGGGCTCTGCTGTTGCCTCAAGAAACAGTTGTCAGGATGTCAGCAGCAGTTAGAAGAAGAGCACCAGCAGTGACATTGTAATCTTGGATTGGGGAATTCAGAGGACTTGAGAAACAGACCTGATCCCGGAAAAGCCAAGTAGTTAAAGCTGAGCCACACTCATCCCCACCATCCATCTTAGAAACAGTGCCACCGGAAAAGCACCTCAGGAGTTAGCAATTGGAGATTCTTTAATGACAGGTGCCACAGCACCTGTTCACCATCCAAGAGATTTCTCCAAGTTAGTTTGCTGCCCAGCAGGAGCTCACACACATGACATCACTGAGAGGATATGAAGCTTGCTAAACCCTCGAGGTTATCATCCACTCCTACTCTGCAATGCAGGCTCTGATAATACTGTGGTAAGGCAACTTAGAAACATCAGAGACTGTAGAGTCCATGAAGACATGATAACTACAGGCCATATTTTCCCCTAACCTCCAAGTGAAAGGGGTAAGGGGGTCGGGAAGGAGAAGATGAACTGAACAGAAAATGCCTGGCTGCATAGGTAGTACTCAAGGCTTTGGCTTCTGTGAATACAGATGTACCTTCAAGCAGCTGTTGGGAGCGGAGGGCATTCACTTGGCCTCATACTACAGGCAAAAAGAGGGGAGGATGTGGGACTCAGCAGGGAAATCCTTGTGCAGCAGAGTCCTCCTCTCAATGGTCTCCCTGGTGCAGCAGCCACTGAAGACCATGGTGGCTATAAAGATGATTTTTGCTCCATGTTCCCTTTGCACTCTCAGGCCATGCTGGCCATTTCACATGGGCTCTGAAACTCCCTGGCAGCTCTGGCTGGGCAGGGACCAAGCAAGAGGCACCACTGCTGTGAGTCCTTGGGTTAACTGGGGAGACAGTGAAGATTCTGCTCATCCCAGACACTCTCCAGGGCCTTGGTGCCACAGAAATGAACTTGTTGGACATGCGGGACACCGTGCTCTGTCGGCTGTGGGAGTTACCCACTGGAAATCACCCCCCGCACCTGCTCATCACCCCTGGGAAACATTTCTTTGGAGTCAAGGTTCTCTCACAGTGTCACAGCAGGAACAGAGATCCTGCCATGGTGCCATCCATGCCACCACTAGGATATTCACCACTATGCACCATGGGGTGTCACTTAGGTCCCAAGAGCACCCCCACAAGCACAGAGGTCAGCACCAAGGGAACCAGTTCCATCTCACAGCAGGAGATTTACACAAACAAAGCATTCATGGGTCATGTCACCCAATTTCATAGTTGAAAAGGGTTGGGGGCGCTTCTGCCTGTTTTGTCAAGGGAATCCCTGGGGGTCGATTATGACCCGTGGATCTGCCCTTCACTTGTATCAGGTCTTTGGTTGCCTGGGGCCATTATGAGTCACTGAGCTGAGGCAGAGATGGAGGGCGGGGCTGGCCTGGTTGTGATGCACTCTGGCACATGTGACATTACAGGACAAGTGTTACAATGGGGGCAGCTAGAAACAGAACCAGCAGGTAACATTGCCCCCGTACAGCCTCGGCAAGTGGTGAGCGTGCACACAGACAGGACGCTGTGCTGAACACTGAATGAGGGCCAGGGCAGAAATGCGAGTACCCGGGGAGCTGGTTCTCACCAGGCATCCAGAGCCCAGTCCCTCTGAGGAGTGCCTTTGGCAGGTCCTGCTGCTGGGGCAGTGGCACAGGCTTCACAGCCTGCCAGCTGCCTGGCCCCCTCTTTCCTGCCTTCAGATCCCTGGGGCTCCTGTCCCCACTTCCCTTATCAGCACCTCCCCCCCATCCCCACCCAACCCCTTCTCACCTCCTTAGGCCATGGTTACCATTACATTCCTTCTCTTGCTTCTGCAAGGCCTCATCCAGTACCCGCGGGAGGCCGGGGATGGGCTGGATGAGGCCACCCGGGAGTGCATGAAGCAGCGTGCTGAGTATCTGGACCAGGAGATGACTCGGCTGATTCAGGAGCTGGAGCAGAAGACCCCAGAGCAGAGTGGTGGGTCCTGGGGAGCCCTGCCTGTGTGGCAGTTCTGGGCTGTTCTTGGAATCCTCGTCCTTCTCTTAGCGCTGTGGTTTGGACTCAAGAATATTAGATGTGATCCAGACAACAGTGGCCAGAAGGAGAGGACCAGCAGCAACTTGGAGGAGGAAGAAGAAGGAAACAATGTTGTTGCAAAGAAAGAAATAGAAAGCAATGATGCAAATGTGGAAGAAGACAATAATGATGGAAATGAAGAAGGCAGCAATGTTGATGCAAAGAGAGAAAGCAATGTTGGAAATGAACAAAAAGAAGGCTATGATGATGCAAATGAAGAAGTAAACAACGATGAGAAGGTGGAGGAAGTCAATGCTGTTGGAAATGAAGACAGACACAATGCAAATGAAGAAGACGATGCCCACAATGTTAAAAGTAACCTTGGAAGCCTTTTAGAGGAGTTCATGCAGTTGCCTGTTCTGGACCTGGACAAAAGTTGCTCACTGGTAACTGACCCAATGGACAAACTCACACACATCTTTGGACAAGGCTTGTCAAACAGTTTCTACCCAGTGCCACAGCAAGCCATTGGAGTGGGCAGTGCCTTTGAAGGCTGGAGTCCCCAAGCAGAAGATGTTGTGTACCGTGTGCTTGTACCCCTGAGTCCCCCTCCAGGACATGCCTTCCACCTGGAGCTGGACACTGCAGGGATGCCCCAGAGGAACTTCTATGTCCATGTGGAGCTGCTGTGCACCTGCACGAGGGAGCATCTGGGGGAGAACCTGCTATGTTTCCTCCACCACCCTGAGGAGGAGCTGAGAAGGAAACATGGCCCCAGCCTCCTGCACACCCTCTGCACTGGCTCCTATCTAGACGTGGAGAAAACTGTCCACTGGTTCTATCAATTCATGAGAGTAGCCTGGTTGCTTCTGTGTCAGAGACTGAAATATTATATTTTATGACTTAAACATTTTCTTAAAGGACTGTTAAAACTGTATTACAAAAGCTGAAGAGAAGACTCCCACACCCTGAATGGGGCCCTGCAGCCTGACACTGCTCACTGATGAAGATAAGATAAAGTAACAACTCAGGGCTGGGGACATTCACTGAGCACAGGCTTAACACCTCCAAGATGAGGACCACAGCCCCAGGGCTATCAGCTACCAGGCTCGCACAGACCCTCACACCAAGGGGTGGAGGGAGGAGAGGCTTTGGGTATCTTGGAAAAGCCTCTGGTCAGAGGCGCAGTG
>NW_008239553.1:10882421-10911321 GCF_000691975.1 Corvus brachyrhynchos
CGTGTGGCGGTGTGGGGGAGGGTGGGGCAGCGTGTGGTGGGGTGGCAGCGTGTGGTGTGGCAGCATGTAGCGGCGTGGCCACAGCGGCAACAGGGCACCCTCACCACCAGCAGACCAGATGGAGGGGAGCAACGAGACGTCGTTGGGACCCTCAGATGGGTGATATGCTTCCACCTAACCCCTGTCACCTCTCCCTGTCCCCCCACCCCCCACGCACACTTCTTTTTCTTTCTCTCTTTCTTTTCTCTTCCCTTCTCTTTGCCTCTTTTACTATTAAATAAAATACATCAATTTTTTGGCACCAACATCTAACCTCGTTTGGTTTTAATCACATTTCTGGGAATATTTTGAACCTTCTAAGTTCTTTCCAGTTTATGCACAGAGACTTAGCTTGCTTTGCTTTTCCGGGTCTAAACCGGATCATAACATTCTGCCTCAGACCTGCCACTGGCGTTTAATGCTGCAGCCCTCTGGGCGCTCCTGTAAATTTCAGCTAAGCAAAGACAAGGAAAGCTTCATGGTTGAGATGAACTTTGGGGTGAGGCAAGGAGACTCAGATATCTTTGTGGGCAGCCAGCCTACAGAAGCAGGCATCCCAAGCACAACATGGCTTGAGACTTACGCAGTGGCAGAGGCAAAATTCTTCAGGCACATTTCCAGGCAGGCCCCCCATGACAGCTGGCACTGCAAGTGCCTGCCGCTCCTCACCCGCATCCTGGTGGGTGTAGGTTTTTCCAGCTATAGCTTGAAGACTGTGGTGATGCACCTCCTGAGCACCGTACCCCTGACACAGTGGCGCAGGAGGGATTTCTGGCAGCGCCTGGTGGATATCCTGAAGTACCTTCGCTGCTCACTGGAGACAAAACAACTTAACTGCTTCGTTGTAGGCAATGAGAGGTTTCCTATGGAGATCAGTTTCCCCTCAGAATTCTGTGTGGCTGAACCACTCAACCTCTTTCAGCATCTGGCGAGCAATCCGGATGCCCACATGAAGGCAAGGCGTGAGTACATTCACCTGCTACAACGGCTCAAGCAACTGCTGATCTGTGGCCATTGAAAGAGATCCTCATGCACAGAGCTGTTGACAGATGCTGTATATATATCAATGTCCTGTAGTTAGTGCACTTACTGTATGTATTAATACCCTGTAATTAGTGCATTTCCTATATATATTAAGACCCTCTAGTTAGTGCATTTAGTGTATATATTATTACCCTCTAGTGCATTCAGCAAGCCTGAACCTTTGTTATTACTTCAATAAACTGTACTATTCCAGTATCTGGATTGTACAAGTTCTTGAACTCGACCAGGCCTGTAGTATTGGTAAATTGCACTAGTTGTAAATTTGTGGCTGACTGGGAGTAGAGACTTTTATTAATAAGTGTTTTTGAACAAAGGCACACAATTCTCACTCCACATTGCTTATAGCCTGTCATAGGGCAGGCTCTCCTGCTCTCCCAGGCACACAAGCCCAAGAGTACTTGACACAGCTGTCTTGTCTGCCTCAAGCAGGGGAGATGGATACCTTACCCAGCACTTTGGACAAATGTGGTAACTCAGTCTGTGAAGTTTTTGATGGTCTGGCTACAAAGAGTACAGCATGGGCAAGACCATAACATACAGAGATAAATCTAAAGGTCTTGTTTTTCCAGAGCATACGCTAAACCCTTCCAGAGCATACGCTAAACCCATACATTCCTTTTAACGATAGAAGTAAGGCAATATGTTCTCTCCTACCACCAACTCTTCTTCTCTCCTTGCTTTTGACAGAAAAATATCTGGATTGTAATCTGAGAGATGACACATTGTTACAAACAAGGATTATTAAAGAATTCAGCCAAAGAAAATATCAAAGGCTACTTTTCTGTAATAAGAACAGAAAAAGAAGGGTAGAAAAATACTCATATGACCCTTTTCTCATCCTCTGCCCTTCCATCTACTGGATGAATTGAGAAATTATGTGGAGAGATGACTCCAAGCACCATGATGCAGGAGGGCTCTCTGTGAACAATGGTGAATTTTATGTTTTATAGCACAAAGAACAACTCAGTAAAAAGTACCTGAAATTCTGTAGAATACTGACATAGAGTCCGGTCATTCTGTTTTGGTTCACTTCAGAGATGCTTCTTGTTCAAGTCCTTTCACTGGCAGGAATAAATATTGTCAGCATGTAGCCTCAGCTCTCACCAGTTATCAAAAGACTACTTCTGGGATGGACTGATTTTATGGGCTTTTGACTCCAAGGGGACAGTCACTGGGACATCTCAAGATGATAAAGTGCTAGAGATGAAGATCCTCCCCTGTAGAGCATCAGTCTCAGCCTCTGTAGAAATATGAGTAGAACCACAGGCAGCATCTGCCAAGCTCATCCTCCTCTCATGTCAGCAGAGAGTTGCTCACTAAAGCATGCCCTAAAAGCAAGAAATCAATAATTAGAAGTACGCCAAACCTCCTATGTGTTTTCACAGCTAAATTGGAATTAGGACCTTAAGCCTTTCAAACTCATGCCTTCCTGTGAATAGCAAGAGAAGGGAAATTTTTTAAGCAGACTCCAAATCACCCAACACACTGTTTAGTAATAATTTCCAGAGCTTTCAAAGAGGATGGATCCTGATACAACCTTGCTGGTCACAACATCAGTTGTGGTCATGCAATTACTTAAATGCTCCAAGGAAAGCAACTGGAACTGTGTCAGTGATTGCTGGTCTTGAACTCCACAAACCTGAAGACAGGTTACTTATGATATAGATAAAAGTATCCCCTTCTCTCTTATTTTTTCACTTGTTCACTTGTTGTCCTCCCTGTTCTTTCAGCACTCCCCTGTTACTGCACTCAGGAAGCTTGTGCAGGACTCACAGGAACTTCCTCTCTATTATTTGGCATAGTGCAGATGATATACACTGTAACTCACCTCCTCAGTAAAATATACAGACTTCACCTTCTCCGTCTATTATCATAGGGAAATCTTGCCATTCTTCAAACTGTTTTTATTACCTGTTTTGAAGGCATTCTATGTTTCACAGATATATTTTGATGGGTAGCCAGAATTGAGGGCTGCATCCTGGGAGAAGATGAGGTATTTTTCCAGTGGCAGCTGTATTCCTCACCCTCCTGGGGCAGTGGCTGTGTTTTCTGCTAGTTAATATTCCAAAAACCTTTCAGAATGTGATTTTCTTTTTGGTTCCCAGTCCCTGGCTTCCCAGCCTCAGCAGGAGTTTTCTCTACCAGATATAGGGAGAAGCCTGGGAGCAGATAAGATGGGGCCACAAGAAAAAAGGACTTCAGAGTCAGGAGCAGCAGTGCCACATCCCCTCCTCGCTGTGCTGTAGCTCCTCCAGAGATGCCACAGCCCTGGGACATTGGCCAAAATTGCACTTACCTTGCAGAGACTGGCAAACCCCGCACATTTCCTGACCCAATTGAGAGCATCAGCAGCTCCACCTGCCAAAAAGCAGCATGCAAGTGTTTGGCTGTTGATATGAGCCCTCCACTACTGGAACTGAATCTCTGTGGCCTGAATATTGCAAACCAGCATGAGACTCCTTGTGTCTAAAGAGAAAGGGGTTAAATGATTGGTAATGGAAACACACTGGCATCCTCCCCATTAACCATTTTGGGGATGAATAAATGCATCCACTCCCAGAAAAGCTGCAATTAACTATTTCTGAAACTATTTCCCTTCTTTATATATCAACAGGAAAATAGGTTTTCTCTCTTTGATATGATTAGGTGAGCATTCTAATTTGTAATGTCACAGAAAGACATATCTTAGAATAAAACTTCAGTGCCCCATACTGTGCTAGATTTGTGAAGAAATAGATTTTCAAAAGAACTTTTCATGCTTTTCTTTCATAATGGGTGGGAATATTTCTTTAGTACTTCAAGTAGCTGGGGAGAGGAAAACCCTATCCCTCTTTTCCCTTCAGGGCCCCCAAATCCCATCCAAAAAAGGTAAGTATAAAACCATCAGAAATAAAGATCCATTTTCTAACATGCTTTATTACTTATAAGGACAGACCAGTTATCTTTCCCTTGAATTTATTTGGGGTTAATTAAACACAGCATGTATTAGACATTATGTCTCTTTCTTACCACTCTTCTAGAGAATCTAAAAACTGGAATACACATGTATTCTGCTCTGATCTTTCTTGGACAACATATCAAAAAATAGGTTCTCAGGGAGAGCAGTAGAACCTAAAAGATCAGAGAATCATTTCTTAAGGTTCCAGTTCTTACAGGAGCTTGCAAAACCTGTCTCACCATACACCCATCCAGAAGGCAGGCTGGGAACCTGCCATCAGCCTTACTCTTGCTCTGATTCAACGCTGCTTTGACATTTTGCAAAACGTTGAGCTGAAAGAAACTAAACTTGCTTTTCTGCTTGCTGAAGATGTATCAACAGTGTGTTGTCATAGTAAACTAAGGGTGAGAAATGTCTGCATTCTTATCTCACAGACATCATTCATCTGGAGTATATCTCCATATTCTTGAAGTACAAGAATGCACTTTAGAACAGAGCAAGAGGAAAGAACGTAAGCAATCAGGAATACTATAAGATGACCTGATTACAAAAGGAGCATCTTAACCCAGCTCTGGTCCAAGGAGAGAACAGACTTATGGCCCAAATCAAATGCAGCAGCAGCAACAGCAGCAGGTGAGAGTCCACTGTGGCATTTGGCTGAAGCAGTGTGAACTGGGAAATACAAGCTGGCCAAGGAAATACAAGCTGATGACTGTCCTGATACATATCACCTTGCCCAAATGAAAGGCTCATTAACCCCAACAAGAAATAACTGAAGATTTTTTAATTTACTCAAAGTGTATGCACCAGAGGAGTGGCTCGAGGACTGGGTGTGTTTGATTTTCATTCAGGAAAGGAAGACACAAGTATGGGCAATTGTTATGGCTGGTAACTATTAATTGTGATTTTTGCAAAGATGTAAGCCCCCATGCTTCAGGGAAAAGCCTTTGCCCTCAGCTGTTGCTACTGGTCAGAGCTGCAGGGTCTCATCATGCTCACAGTGACTTGGCCCTATGAAACTGGGCCCTTCCCAGGCACAGCAGGCAGACCTAGTGCCACACCTCTCCAAACCCAGTCCCTGCAATGCAGATACATGCAGGTACACACTCTGTCTACTTTCTTGTCCTATTCAAGGCCTGCAACAGTCATGATGCAAGCACTCAATAAATACTTAATAATAGTGATAAAAACTGCTCTAACAGGCACAGTATTGAACATCAATATTGGAGATAACATCTCTCCAAAACTGGAACTGCAGAAAAAAAGGTAGATATTGTCACTGACCAAAATCCCCTTAGCCTGATGATAGAGTTTTGTATGGAGGATGTGCTGAGTAACTGTTTAAATGTCAAACTTACGCAACGTGAGCTTGGTGCCAGACAGCACTGTGTGGAATACTCGGGTCACCAGTGGTTTTGGCCATCTCTGTTAAAAGCAGAACTGGTAATTTAAACAGTTCTGTATTTTTTCCTAACTTGGTTTTAATAACTAAAGCCCTTCAGAACATAATTAATGTTTATATATCCACTCTTGAGAGCAAATTAATCAGTTCCTCAGAAAGACCATTAAGTTTTTTGCCTCTGTGCATTGTAACCAATTATGGATCCAAGATTCACAGCTATTAGCTTCACCTAGAAATTCAGAAGTTGCCAGTATATGAATTGCAATTTAATAAAGAACAAAAGATGGACAAATTAATTCAGATGGAATAAGAAATGAATTTTGATGAAGTATTAAAATAGCACAATTAGAAGTAGGAATGTCTAAGTCTCTCTCTTCTTTAGGTAGTTTTCACCCCATTCAGACAGACTTGGTATATCCATTTTATTCCTTTGAAAATTCCCCATTATTCCAAAGTACAGATGGATTGTGCTTTTAACTGTACATTGCACAATTTATACATCATAGACAGCATAAGGCGTAGCAGTTCTTGCTCTTTGTTTGGGGATTCTGTTGTCTCCAGGAATCCAAGTTACTAATAGTAACATTTGAAGCACTGAATCACAGAAAAATAGGAAAAAATGCAATAGATGTTGGAGTATCTGTCTCAAATAAGAGATGGAAATGGGCAAGGAAGAATGTGCATAGAGCCACCTTTCATTTTTTTTCTGAAACTGAAGTCACAATGGGCAATGTGTGATGTCATAAAAAGCTCTACTTCTGCTAATATTTCTTTCTCTGTCGAGATTTCCTGGTAGCATATCACAATACCAACACTGCAGGCCAGATCTCTGTTTCCATATTCTACCTTTACAATGAATTGATCTATGCCTGCTTCCAGTTTAGAATCACACTTCATGTTTTCATTACCTTCAAATATAAGTAATACGCTCTTTGTGTTTTTAAGGAAGCGACTGATCTGTGCTTATTGAAGAGGGTTGTGTTTGTTTTCCAATGTATCACTTTTACTTTTCTCCATAGTATAGCTTGACAGTTCAGTGTTGCAGTTTCCAGTTGTTTTCACTGTGGTGAATATCAGGAGGTCTGGGTGAACTCAAGTTTTCTGTTCTTGGTAATAATGAACAGAGGCTCCACAAGCTGCAGGACATGGGTGTAAGGGATTGGTACTGACTCAGTTGCCTTACACATTCCTCTCTAGGTTTCTTTCTGTGTTTCTTTTCCCCATGTCCTTTGAATGCAAATCATGAATACGGTCAAATGATGGCTATAGAATGAGCATAGGCATTACAGAAATCCATCTGTCTTACAATGCTGAAGATCCATAGGTCAGCTGGATTAGTGGTAACATGAAATGGGACAAGTATAGTGATATACTAAGTCTTTACACTGCAATAAACAGCCAAACTCTTTTTGCCCAAAAACTGGGCCAGAAAGTGAGAGATGGGGATTTGGAGAGAGAAAGAAAGTGGGAAAGAGATTAAACAGCCTCTGGTATCCAATGCCTATGGATGACAGCTACGAAAATATTTCTGGGGATATACTTGGCAGGCAGTAGCCTGCAATTTCCTTCTACATACACATAAACAACAAGAGCACACAAACAGCCTCTTTTTATAAGAGATATAATTATCTTAATTTTCATGCATGTACAAAGACAATTTACAAACTAGCTAAAGCACAGCTCCCATCACTGGTCCCTTCCTCCTCCCTCCACCCCGGGGCAACTTCCCAGAAAGCAGCTGGTACTCATGAATTGGAAAGGCAAGACTTAAACCCAAGCCTTTTGGCATGACAAACTGGAGTGGTTCATGATCCCCCTGTTGTTTCACAGCACCTGCCATCCTAAAGTTTCAGTCGGCGTCCTGGAGTCCTGAGAGATTTAGGGGATGACTTCCCAATGCTTTCAAAAAGATGTGAGTGCCTCTGTGCTCCAAGACCGATCCTCTGAAAATCCTGCAGTCACAGACAAAAAATATATAAAAACCGATCAACAATTTCCTACATTGTGCAGAGTCAGTTTGTCTCTGGGTTTAAAATCTAATTTCCTAGGAGAAAAATACTTTTTCTTTGCCTGAAAAATTTATTTTTCCAAGAGAAAAGGAATTGAAGGGTCTGAGACAGAACAGATGCAACCAACTTCTGATGGCTCCCGTGCCAGCTGTGCAGGAGATTTGCACAGCCACCTCTTCCCCCTGATCTGTGCTGGACACCCAGCTCAGAGAACTGAGGGAAGCAAAGAGGGACAGGGGGTAAGGGGAGAGAAGACAGAGTAGCAGAGGAAGGGGAGAGTGAGGTCCTTTGGGAGGAAGTCCTGGCCTGGGGGGAGGTAGTGAAGCAGATGAAAAGCATAGAAGAGGAGGCTCATTGGCATGGCCATGCTGCAGTGGCTCCAGGCTGGCTGAGGAAGCTCTGTATCAATGTATGGCAGATATTCTCCGCTGTCTGAGATGCTGCTCCTGGTTCTGCCAGCAACTTTATCTGAGGATAAAGAACAAAGTCAGGAGAAGAGGGGAAGGAAGGGTGCAGGGAGCTGCCTCCTGCCACCTTCTAACATCAAATGACTGCAAGACTCCAGCCTGGGAAGCCTTTGAAGTGAGATTGATCTCATAAGCTACTAAAGTGGGCAAACTTTTTTCATTTAAAACAACAAAAAAAATTACCATCAAACTAATCTCACCACTGCAAATGCAAAGCCATAATCCATGAGTGGAAGCCAAACCCTACCGAATCCAGCAGAAGAATACTCAGAAGAATACCTGAGCTGTGTGGAATGGGCAGGAAGAGGAACAGCAATGTTTTCATGGCTTTTCTCTCAATCCCAAGGATTTGCCATGTGTCACGATCCTTGCCAATCATTTGAAACGTAGGCAGCTCTGGATCACCTCTAGAGCAGTGCACATGAAACAGGGAGGGTCATAAAACTGAGAGTCAACCCCATTGCCCTTCTTAAGCTCTTCATACCACTCATGTTTCAGCTGGGCATGAATTTCATGTAGGACTGATAAGTCTGCTTTACCAGTCTGGATATTGATTCAACTTTTTTATTTTTTTGACCTGACAAACTACTGCCACACAAAAAAACCCCATGTAGCTGTAGACAGGCTGAATTCAATCAGAAGTTTAACCTCATACAAATGACTGTCACACAGTGAACCCTCAGATGTATGTACAAAAAGTACAATTGCAATTAAAATGTGAGATCGTAACTCAAAGCAGACTGATAAGTAATATGTTCACTGAATTAACTAACCTCCTAGCTACATGAATGAACAGTAATTATAGATATCATGAAACAGAGTCACACTGTGTAACTGCACTGTAATTATATTTGCTGTATGAAAGGGTGACCCAGGTATTACACTGATAAATGAGATGAAAAGCAGAAGAAAAATCCCAGCTCAGGATCCAAGCGGGTGGAACAAAGCCACAATGATACCTATTCAGCAGCTTTTACTGCCTTACCATCTCCCTGCCAGAAGAATGTTCCACACACCTCTGGAGGGACAGTGCTGGTGTGTGTATCAGCACTGGGATTACATGCACATTGCTCTGGCTTAGTATCATCCCTGGAATTGCTACCCTGAGCTATTAGCAGTGACAGGCAAAGTCCATAACAGGAGTAAACTGTTGGCTGCACAGTTTCTGGTTTTTCCCTGCAGTATATTTGGTTTTATCAGGCTTAAGTGCACATTTACTGGGCTAGTGTCAAGGCACTCTGCCCCTCCTGGTCATTTCTGCCTAAAGATAAAGAACTGGAAGGAGGGAAAGACATTGTTTTTGTTAGGTTTGTGATTGTTGGGTTTTATATATTGCTTTTGCATTAGCAAAGCTTTGCTGTTTATCTCTGACCTTTCAGTACCCAGCCAGCTCCGAAGAGGCATGGGAAACACTTCAATACACACTAAGAAAAAGAGAAAGAGAACTGGGAGAAAAGCAAGCATGGGAAAGTAGTCCCCAAAGAATAGAGACAGGACAGGAGAAGGAAGTGAAGGGAATCTGGTCAAGTACATCCCAACAGGACTTACAGATGCCCCCTCCAAACACCACACATTTCCAGTCACAGGCATGGCATGCTTTTGCCTTTATTTCTAAACCTAAAAGAAGCTGGTTGAACTTGTGTAACACTGCCATCCAGTGCTGCTGGTGTGCCCCAGGCTGCAGCCCCATCTCTGCACCCTGAGCTAGCCCATCCGAGAGCAAGGCCACCATCTCAGCAGGGGCCAGTTAGCACCATCCTTAAGGCAATTTTCCAAGCTGTATTCCCTTACCTGTGGAGGTCCGGGCATGACTCTAACCTACTGGGAGCAGAGAGAATTGGAGGGCACAGCTATCTTCAGTCACTGGGACCTCTGAAGCACTGTAGATTACATCATCTCAAAAGGTGAACCCATCCACATATTTTTACCCCTGTTCTCCAGTCTTTTAACAACTCTAGAAGGAAGGTTTCTTATTCAATAAATATAACTATAACAAGTTGCTTGCTCTTGGGCTTGAGAACTGTGATGTAACTGGTGTCCTTCTTCTGGGAAAGGGGCATGGTTGTTCAGCCCACAAGGGAGACAGAATAACAACCATGAGGATGCTGGTTAGGTTTTGCTCTAATGGTCACCGTAGTTAAATTTGATGAGAGGCAGATTTCCTATTCCTTTTTAAATAAAAATTTTCATGTCCCTCAAGCAGCCAGAAGGGATACTCTTAGACATTTTTCAGAGTGGCCCTGCTTTTTTCTTTGAACTTGCTAAAACACACAGACTAATATTTGGAGACCCATTTCAAGATCTGTGTTATAATAAATACAATAGGTTGATTAATACAATACCAAATAACTTACATGCAAACGCCTCAGCATATGCAAAAGGCAGTCTTTGTCCTTCTGTGGCTTCAAAGCAGAGCTTTTGTTTTTCGCGATGCTAGTTCAGAACTCTGTGCAAGTGTCTCCCAGGCCAGCTCGCTCCCCTTAGTAGAGGAACAGATTTCTTCTGGATTTATCAACTTTCACCACAGATGTCTGGAACTTTTTCACTACTAACTAAATTGGTAAATTTGCTACAAAATAGCAAAATTACAAAAATAGCTTCCTTCAACTGAACAGCAGCAGAATGGACTGCAATGAATCATAAAAATAGATCCGTTAGCTTTTAAACATGCTTCAGCAAGAAGGGTGCAGCTGAATTTGATAAAATACAGCCACTTTCTCTGCTAACTTGCATAGTCAGGAGAAATTCTGCCTTTCAAATCAGGTGAATTTGAAAGGAAATCTTTGATACAACACACAGAATAATGTCCTGTATAAATAAACAAATGCTTCTTCTCTATTTTACTGTAGCTATATTTAGTTAATATTGATGATTTGAAAATTTAATGTAAGGATTGATAGTGGGGATGGTATTTTTATTCTTGATCTGCAGATACATCATTATTAATTAAAGCAGATACTGTACCTGAAGCCAAGTAGATAGCACACAGTATTTTCCATTTCTTTATGCTTCAGGTTTTTCAATAAAATTTCTTGAATATGCAGAGTAATAACACTGTTTATGAGAAAAACCTAACTACTGATTGATGTAGATGGAAAGATATAGTAATTATTATATTAACCTCAAAAAGCAAACCCCAGATTTTGGATTTGGTTCTATGCTGCTTCTGGGCATTAGTTTTGGCTTAATCCATGGAAGAGTGTTAAACACCATAAATCTTTTAGGTAAAAGATTTTAATCAAAAGATTTCAGGATATTCAGTTTCCCATCTTTCCTCAGCCTCCAGGCTTTTCCTAATCTACTTACGTTGCTTCCACCTGCTCTGATAATCTTCAGCCATTACTTCCTATTTCTGGTAAATACAGAAATACCCCTCTTCTAGTGTTTGATAGCAAAGGACCACAGCACTGAGCATCAGCTGTGATGTGCTTCCTGCACCAACCTCATCTTGGATACATAGATTATGGTCTCTGCTTCACCAACCCAGCCACTTTCAGATGAGGACAATATATGACAGATGAAAACGCTATTCCAAGAATTTTGAGTAATCAGTTAGAAAAAAATGTAATTATCATTACTCCCAGTATGCCAGAGGGTCACTGTCCTAGTTTTCTTAGTTTGAAAGAGCCACTTGCGCACAGTGACCCCTGACACTTCATAACTGCAAGAAAAGCAACATGGAAGAACAGCAGATCCTGGATACAAATGTGTGTGGTACCAAGCACAGGAATGACAAGGTGAAAATCCTCACTCACAGAGAGCTCATCTTTAAGGACTGAAATGGAAACTGTGCACTCATTTGTGTTGAAGAGGGTTGCTGATCCCTGCTAGTATCAGTCTATTGCTGCACTGCTGTCAGTGTGGGCAGTGAAACCTGCTGGCTCAGTTTCCACCATTGCTGGCTTCCTTATCCCTGCTAGGAAATGTGATAGAGAAATATTTTGTCTTTAATGTGAAGGTGGGCCCTTCTATTTTTAGGTTCCAAACATCAGTACCTAGGTAAGACCTGATTAACAGAAGCAGTGCCTCTCCAAAAGTCTGGTGTGTGAAACAGCTCAGCTGGACAACAAGTGGTAGGATGCCCCAAAGACTGACCTTAAGGAAAGGTCAAGTCGGGTATTTTCCCAGGGCAACATACATCCACGAGGGGGACATCCTCAAGGCTCACAGCAGCCAGAGGGTGCTGCTCCAGTGGCTTCCCAGGCAGAGGGATACCAGGACCAAACAAGCTACCCTGACCTCCACAGCTGCTCAGCCTGCTTTGCCCATCTTTGCCAGATAAATCAGCAGAAAAAGTTATTCCTCTGTGACAGCAAAGCCAAGCCTTGTACAAGTCACTGACCTTGAGCCAGCCCTGGTCATGGATATCTCTAATGGGAACTAACGGGTATTTCATCTGCTTTAATCCTCATTTCATAAAAAATTTACTAAAATCTCTTTTTTTTTTACCTCAGCCAACTGGTGGTATTCCAAATGCATCAAAAAAATGAGTCTTTCGCAGACACATTTTTTTTTGCCATCCTCCAAGGAGCATTGATTGCTTTTCCCACCACTGCACTGTTCCCAATATAGCACTATACTCCACAGTTATGTCCTGCAGGAATCTAGACTTTAATACTCCATCTTTATATTAGCCTTTAAATTCTTTTGGTACTAGAAATGATCCCAGTTCAATAATGCAATTACATTGAAAGACACAGGAATAAAGGAAAGCAACTAAGTTTCTCTGAAGTGGAATCAATTTGCAGAAGATTTATTTATTTCAACTACTTGTAATGCTTATCTTGTATCTCGACCCAGAGACATGGAGGGTCATAATGGGAAGTCCTGTTCATTTCCATCAGTCAGTTCTCTGAGGTCCAGGGAAGGAATGCTACCCACAGTGCATCTTGGAAGACTTTGTCACATGCATTTGTAGATTAAACAGTCTTCAAACTTCAAACAAGAAGCCTGACAGACAGAAGAGCACTGAGGGGAAGTATAGTCTTCACTTTGCTCAGACAATTAATATAATATAATGCTGCCTCCCCATTGTCTCCCATCCTGCATAGTTATGCAATGTAAATCTACAGAGAGATTTTTCCTTCATTCAAAATGCAAGTCCTCAGAGTCTCTTCTCCAGCTTTTGCCTGACTTTGGCACTGGTTGTATCCCCATGACACTTAAGATTCCATCAGTAAAACTCTCTGGTTGCTTAAATTTCTGCTTCTGGGCCTGCCCAAATATACTCAAGTTCTGACAGCACTGAAGATCAGTCCTATAGGGATTCACAGATAAGGCATTCCCTTTCAGCTGTATCTGCTAACTGGGATCCCATGGGAATTTCAACAACCCAGAGCTAGCAGAGAGCTGCAGGAAGCGACTGGTGGTGTGTTATAAACTACCACTGCTACAATAAGGAAGATGGGGGAAGAAAGAGGGGAAGGATTTCCAAAGAGGTGATTGTGGTGTGTTTCTGTCACTCCTGAATGTACCAGCAAATCCTGGTAGGGATTTTTTTGCAGGAGGATTTCACCTAACCAGTGAATATGATGGGTAACAGCTGGGCCAGCTGCCTAGGTAATCTGCTGCTTGGCATGAGCAGCATGAATGAAGGGAAGTGCCCACATCATTCAAAATTATACATGTGGCTACTGGTCCTTTCTTGGCATTTGTTGCTGACCATCTCAGTGAGTCTCTGACTGTGTGGTAGCTTTTGTAGCTCTAATTAGGCACCTAAATATCCACTTAGCCAGGCTTTTCATTTCACTGGGCATCAGGGTACCTAAGAGCTCAGCACTGCAGCACTAAAATTGAGTTTTCTGCATCACTCAGCCTCTACTTTGCAAGTGATCTTTGCCTGGAAATACTATTTTCCCCCTTGGGTAATAAAAAGCTAGCAAAGCAGCAAATTAGCTCTCTGGATTTAATTATGCATATACACTAGTAATGGGAGTAATTGCACTGTCTCAGTCACATTGCACAGTGTACTTACTTGAAACCAAGCTGAAGAAATACCCCTAGAAGCTATAGGAAGACAGACCAGATAAGAGGACACCAGGTGTGATGAGGGTACAAGATTATCATCTCACCTGCTGTGGTAATTAACAGCCACAGCTCCCACCCTACAGATCACAGTTCTCTCTGTCACTCCCTGCTCATGAAGGGATACTATCAGATAGTCATCTGTCTTGTACGAAAGCTAAAGAGCTGCAGGAGGAAGTCTATCTCCTTACTGTATGCTCACTAAGAGCCTCAAATTACCTGACTGCTACCTGAAGCTGTCTGTAGAACAGGGGCATGCACTGGGTATTTGTGGTCTTAAGCTGAAACATCCCAGGGCTCATGTCTGCTCTGCTAATCCTGTGCTGCTGCGCAAAAGGAAATACAAATATGCAGGGAAATATTATTCCTCATCCACCAAGTTGTTCCAGGACACAACCCTCTTCCTGCACCTAGCCTGGCAACATAATACTCAGCAATATCGGAGCTCCAGCCATCTATTCACTTAACAATTTTTTTAAGTTGAACTGAACGAGGGAGGCAAACCAGAAGTGTTTCCCATGGGCATTGTGTGGTGCTAGGAAGTACTGGACATGATCTGTGTGTGTGACTAGCACAGGCTCAGAAAGGGAGGCTTGGATTAGTCTAAATTTGTGGGGAAACATCTCTATTTGCTTCTGGGTACAAACACTTGCTGAGGCAGAACACTCTCCATTGCAGTTTTGCCCAGTTTGCTGTCAAACCCTGCTGGTCCTCTGTGGTCTCTCCCGGAACAGCCAGCACTGCCACCCTGTTTCAAAACAGTCTCTCACCTTCCACATCCTTCTCCTTTCTGGAGGCCTGAAGGTATTTTCATCCTCTTTGACACCATGCCAGGTTCTAATTCCTTAATAGCCTTGGAGGTCTCCAAATGTACCCTGTGTCCTCCAAGCACACCTTCCTCCTGCCTGTAATTTTATACTTAGAAACTCAGAAAATAGCCAGTAGTGGAAATTTGGCAGTTATTCTGTCATTTGCCTTCATCAGATACCATCAAGTTTAAAGATCCAAAACAAATTACTGAAGAAACATGTGCTCAGATGACACAAAAATATATTCAAAGAGGGATGTGTAATTGCACTTGGGAATGAAAAAGTAGACCGTGCACTCATGAAAAAACATTGCTACTGTCAGCTTGAGGTTTTATTTAAAATGAAAAGTGAAATAAAAAATTTTAGGAGTTTAATTTTTTGCAGTACTGATACCATAGAAGGGAAGTTCTTGGGCAGGTCACAACCCTCTGTGCCAGCATGATCAAAGTCAGCCATTTGCAGGTTTGGAGTGTGTAGATATAAAAGCATGCATGGTGGTCTGAAAGAAAGACCAATCCTTTTGGTAAAAATGGTGTGCCTGTCACAAAGCATAGGTAGGTCTCACAAAGTGAGGTGCTGATGGTAAGGATTGACTGATTTATGGATCTAAAACATGTAGCAGAAATTGTACTAAAGACAGCAAGCAGATCACATGCTTCAGCTGTGGGGTGTGTTGTGTACGGGTGACCGAGTAATAGAGTGTCTTGACAGAAGCTGTTTAATGCAAAAACGCTTTACTATTTGATTCTCCATCATCTTTAGTGTTTGGCTGACATTTGTCTTGCCAAAGAGATTTCAAAATGAGCACATAACACACCTCCATCTGCAGTGAATGGAAAACACTGAATAGGTATGTATGTGCTCAAAACTTATTTTCCATAAGTATAAGCAAATATAACGATTACATGACAAAAAAGAGTTAATGCCTTTATGTTTAGAGTTCAAGTGACATCAACCCAAGAACAAAAAAGATCAAAGTGCCACTCTGCACACACACATGCTAACTGGGAAAAAACATGTCATATTTATAGTCAACAAACCTTCTAGGGCTGTGTAAAAGTAAAATGGTATGCTACTGGATAAAACATGCTCCTGTCACTTTTTGCTTGTATCTATCTTGTAAAGCCAGGACAGACGAATTATCTGCATCACCTTAACTTAAAGACCCTTGGCCAAGACACTGGAACAGAGGGGATTTATGAAGACTACAAAATCAGTTCTTTATTTACCTAAAACACATCCTTACAGTCATAACTGTGGAATGAGGTAACACCATTCAGCAAACTGAGCATGTGGAGTCAGGCATTTCCCTTTGGGCATTAAAGCAGAGACCAAAGAATGCATATACAACCCAAGATGTAAATACTGGAAGGGACTTTCAGCACAATTAACTAAAGCACTGAGGTAGTTATCTGCCAGTGTCCTACCCATCACAACAGGAAATATATTCTTTAAAGGCTCAAAATTTTATGGAACACAAATGCATTTTTTTCCTCCTCCTTCCCTCTCCCCCCTTCTACCCACTGCTGCAAAGATTTGTTTTTCTTCTGAGAAAAATGACATTTCACATCCACTTTTAAATATTTATTGGTGAATTTAGTGTTCCTTAGCATTCCAGCTTCCCTCATCATTTCACCAGAGTACATTAGTCCTGATTGGTGAAGATTAGAAAAATGTTGTGGGTGTTTGTTGTTTGTTTTTTTTTTTTTTCCCCTTGCTCAAATCAGTGTGTTATAAACATCATCCTCAGCCAGTGAATCCTGTGATTCTTCCTCAACACAAGGAGAAAATACAGCCAGGACTTACTGGCCTGAAGGAAGCTCCAGCTGAAACACTGGCAAACTTCTGCTCCTAACCTCGGTGAGGGTATATATGTATATTTGAAGAGGGCAAATATACATATGCACATGTATACATGCGTGTGTGTATTCATATATATATACACACACACATATACATACACAGTGTGAAAAGAAGAGAGGGCAGACAGGTGAATTTGGAAAGTGATGGCTCTCCCTTCAGAGAATTATCTGAATAGCAAAACCGCCATGGAAGAGCTCCATAAAGCAGAAGTACTGGCCAGAGGGATGAAGCTGGTGGGATCCACTCTGAAGCAAGTTTGCTGCAGATATAGGAAGCACAGGATCTGAGAGCAAGGCAACACACAAGATGAAATAATAGGGCAGAGACAGGCAGAGCAGGCACATGCTGCCCTAAAACTGCTTCCCTGCATTCCCCTGCTGAATTTGTTCATGACATTTAAGAGCTGCCACTGCTATTGCCAGTGCTGGAAAGAAGACAGAGCCTGCTCCCAGATAGCTGGGAGAAGATAACTGCCCATTAGGACTGCAGGGCTAAGCAGTGTATTGAGGGAAAAAAAAGTCCAGCCATGCTTTTCCAGTTCAGGGAACACCTGTGAGCTCTTCTAAGAGGTGACCTAAAGATAATTTATTCTGCATTACATTTTATTAAGCATTAGTGCCCCAATTAAAATGATTCGCAGTTTTTTTTGTTCATTTCTTTCTGTGTTATCCCAGCCGGTGGTAGAAAATGGGATGAAGGAGGGTTTATAGGGCCTCTTTATGTGTCTGATAAGCGACAGCTTATCTGCCCTATCCCAAGATCGTGTCCAGCTTTCAGTTCAGCTGCCACCACTGGCACATCAAATATCCTTAACTTTTAGGGCCAGATTTCCTTTCTAGGGTGGAAAATATGGCAAAGGACAAAGAGAACTTCTACCCCCTCAGCCACATGCTGGCAGGCAGCTCCATCACACTGGCACTGAGTTGCTCCATAGTCAGCCCAGGGCTGGCATTGCTCCCTGAGCTGTTGTGAAAAAGGACTGTGGTGGCCCAGCCTTCCTGCAGCAAAAGGATGTGCACCAGCCAGTCACCACCTGCACTCTCTGCCCTGGGAGCCAAGTCATTTTCTTACACGAAGAAAAGTGCAACTGGTGCTGTAGCCAAATACTGCAGGTAGAGAGCAAATACTAAATCATCCTATTTAAACAACACCAGACCTCAGAAACTACATGGCTGATGCTAACATGACATCTCAGGATGGAGAATTTCAGGTTTTCCTCTAGGTGAGAACAAAATCCAAGACCTAGATGTTGACCCTGAAAGTAGCCCAGACCTGCTTGTACAGAGAGTGTTACACTGTTACTCCAGTGACAAAACCCAAAGGCATCATAGGTTTTATTAGCTCAAAGCTCTGTCTTTTACCTCAGATTGCTAAAGTGCTTTTCCAACACTTTACTGAACTATTGAGTGGCTTATTTATAGTTTGACCTCAAAACCAGTTTCAAAAAAATTTCAGGCAGGTCAAACCCATAAGACTATATGTCTTGGAAATGGCTGCTCACAATTCTCAGAACAAATCCCTGGGCTTTCTACAGCTTTTCTTTAAACATTGGGCAAAGACTGCAGCTGTTTGATGCAGAATCTCTGGTATTCACCCTCTACCACCCCTTCAACACATACCCTTGAAACACAGTTTTCAGAATGCATCCAGAAGTGCTGTAAATATAAAAGATAGCAAATATACTAAGCTGAAGTACTAACTTCCAGGTATTTCAGACCACAACAAAAATCTTAGCACTCATACAAAATAAACCAGATGAAAAAGCAAAGAAATAATCATACAAAAGTGGTGAGACTAAAACAGAAAGGATGGAAAGAGGGATGCTGTGAAGTGTGAAGTTTAAGATCTCTGCAGAGCTCTGTTTGCATTGTGTCCCAAGTTCTATGTTCAGATAGAACCATGTGCACATCTTGGTCTGTCTACAAAGAGAAACAAAATCCTGCTGTCAACCTGCAGTCATCAGCTATATTTATTTTGGAGCTCAGTGCAAACAGATTTTGTGAAGGAGCACTGAGGAAGGGAGCAAGATAAAGGCTATCACCTCCAAAATCTACATACATTCAAGTGGGAGTTACTGCAGTAACAACATGAGCAATACAAACCCCAACACAAGTCCTGTCAGTTCTTCTTACAAGTGTCCCTTAGCCTGATTCTTTGCTTCACCTCCTCCTTACCCAAGCAATATTTAGCAGTAATCTGGTAGTTGTGGATCTCAGAAGATCCATGCAGAAAATTTTCCATACAGGAGAAACACTCGCTGATAGAGCATAGTTTCATAGGGGGGTCATCCCTTGCTCCTACAGGGAGCTCCACTGAAGCAACAAAGCCAATGGGATGTTACTGCAGATAACCTAACTTACATTTAAGAAATCAGCTACGACCATCATTGCCAACAATGACCGGGAAAATTCAGTGTGAACAGGGTATTCCCTGGTAATAAAAATACGTATTGCACCCCTGAACTCTGGTGAATGGCATCTCTAACTGCCTTCTGGTACTTTTACTAAGAAGGTTCACCGATGGATGATATTCAGGAAATAGCTCTACGATTTTGGTGACACAAATAAACAGCAGCAAGATGAGCTGCGGAATGGGTAATAATTTAAACTGTAGATCATAACAAACTTCTATTATAGCCACAGTAGAGTGTTACCAAGAGAACATGGAAACAAACTGATATCTAATCTGGTTTTATGGCAAATGAGTTCTTTTGCTGCAGGGGTTAGTGTGAGTTAGAATGAGTGCAGAGTATAAATTATAAAGACAGTCTATGCCATTGTCCTGGTGTTTTTAGGAAGCACCATTTCCATAAACTTTCTTGGCGAAGCAGGAATATCTTTCAGGTCACACATTAAATAAGAAAATGTCTTCCACTTCTCTGATAAGTATAAAGAAGGCCAGTAAATTAAGAGTGCATATCAGAGTTCAAATGCCTGTATAAAGGAATTTTATACCAAATCTGAAAAGAAAATAAAAACAACCTATGTTGTAAACATTTCTGGGGGTTCCCAGGTGATGTCACATCAGTCAGGAATGAGCTGGTGCCACGCCCCTAGGAGTCCCCGTGATGGAGCTGAGGCAGCTGCTGGTCCTGAAGGTGTGCGCATTGGGACATCTGTGTGTGACAGTGCCCAGCTCTCCTGGCTCTGTTAGGGAGATCCAGCAGGATGCCTCCAAGCTGGTTTAATTCAGAGCAAATAACGTCACTCCCAGAATGGGAACGTGCTTGAAATGGTACTATGTCTGTGCCTTAATCCATCCCTCTCTGTTCCCAGTGGACACGTGCAAATGTGGAATGATTCCCTGGTTTAGCCAGCAGCAAGTAAAATGTTCTTAAGCTGCTCAGCTCTGCCAGGAACCTGCATTAGCCACTGGCTGTGGCAGAAACTGTAGTTCCCCCACCTCATGGAGGGAGAACTCTGCCAGGGTTTTTTGGAAATCTTTGTGCTTTCTACAGTTAGTAGATTATGTCATGAAAAGGCCTGCATTTATTGTCCGCCTTGTAATGCTTTCAGCCCTCTCCTTGAACACACAGCTTCCTGTTGCCTTTCCAAAAAGTAGAGCTGCTAAGCAAGGAAATTGCTGGGAAAGCTTCCATAAGTACATCTAGTCCCCAGCAAATCATAGCAATCAGTCTAATAGAGAAATTTAACAGAATCTTTCTAAGTAACTTTGTTGCACTAACTGCACATTACCACGGTTACTCACAGTAATTCAACCACACTGTAAGTCACCTCACCATAACACCCTGGGTTTTCTGCCACCTGCCTTGCTCCTCAGTCATTAGCTGACACGAGGTTCAGACATTCTATCCTTATCCCTCTTGGCATGATGCTCCAGAGGTGAAGAGCGGACACAGCAGGAAGGGAATGACATTAACAATGCAAATGTTCTAGAGAAAGCAGATTGGGAGCTACATTTATTCATTTCTCTACTACACTAATTCATATAAATATAAATCTGACTTACTGTCAGCAGGCAAACACTGCTGAAACACATCAAACCCCCTAAAAAGGAGAGAGCAGGGAAGATGTTCTGGAGCCACATGTGGGCAGAATGGACTAGCTGCAAACTGGTGTTGGCCCTTCAAAGGGGATGCTGCGAGTCCTGCAGCTCAAGACGAGCATAGGGGAAGGTAGGCTGATGAAGCAACACCATGTATAGCCCACAGTACACAAGATAAAAAGAAGGGATTGAGCAGTATGGGAATCCTACACATACAAAAAGGTTTATGAAACACAGTTTGCTTTTGCACAAAAGAGAAAAAACTGAGACCTTGGAGAAATAATTCCCTTAAGACTGACTTAATGTGTATGTCACAGCTGAGGCACATACTATTAAGCGCAAAGTATTTACTAAGTTTTTCTTACACTGCTGTAATTCCCTCTTTTTAATGGATTTGCTATTGGAAAACTTTCCTATTACAGTTGATTGTTATAAGTTGTCCTCATGAAGGAAAAAAGATAGCCAAGTGTGCAAGGTAAGAGGACTACAATGCCCCTAAGTTAAATGTGTGCTTAAAGTGCTTGCGTGGATGGCTGAAGTGTTCCCCAATTTACTGGGTCTGAGCCTTAGCACAGGAAAATTTCCCATTCATCCTTAAGGGGAACTCAACCACTGGGGTCCTGTGACAGTGTTCAGTTCAAACTACAGCACAGTTCAAACTTCTCAACAGTAAGAGGTGCCAAGGTCGGATCATAAAACTGATTCATGCTTAGACCCTCAGGAAATCATCAAGTCTTTAAGAAACCAACAATAGCAGCATCAGAAGACTTCAGTTAGCAGTGATGATCAAAAGGAAATGTTACCTTTTCTTTCCTTTTTTCCTCAGCATGGGGCAATCCTGTAAGAATTCTTTTCTAAAACAGCAGATACATGTGGAACTGGTTTCATCTGATAGATACTGTGATTTTCTTGCTCCCTGTAAGGTGGTAAAGCATGGTACAGTACATGGTACACTGATGCTCCCGGATCAGAAGAGGGTGATGTGGGAATCAAGTATCATCCCATGGTTATACGGCTTTTCCAGCTGGCAAGTACTACATGCCACCCTACTGTGTGTGCCACTTCCATCTCTGGGTATGGGAAAAGATGGATGAAATCAGGAAGGAATCTTCTGGAAGAGCTATCAAAGATTGGAAGCAGTGCTCACCATGACCAACCTGGAGCCTGCCCGTGGGGCAGCTGGACTGAGAACAACTTGAAGAGACTCCAATACTTGTTAAACCTTCAGAACTTCATTGTTCAAGCAGGACAGTAAAGCACAGCCTGATAAACTGGACTGATCTTGTAACAGGGTGATTTTTCTGTACCACACTGTTAATGCTGAATTTGTTTGTAAAATCTGGGCTGGTCTCTGCCATATAGCAACTGTTTTGCACATACATAAGCATAGAACTCACTAAAAATAGGTACAGAATTAAGTTAACACTATCGCTTGTGTAGTCAAACCCATTATTTGGCACCATGTGGCACAGCTTTCCTGCCAATTTTAGTAGCTGTGGCACGGAGATGAGGTGGACTATGCACTGCTGACCTCCACACATGGTTACAAGTCCCCTTCCGACCTGCCTAATGATGAGAACTTAATCTGGAGTATGCACAGAAGGAAAAAAATCTAAATGTGATTGTGCCATTTCAATGAGCCTAATTAGCTAATAAAGGTCAGTCTCATTAGAAGCTCTTCAGGGAAGGATCCACTGAAGGAAATAAGGCAGCAAAAGAATTTTAACATGCTGTCCTCCCTTGCCTGCACCACACACTTCAAGGAAGATTTGATGAGAAACCAAATTACTTGAATAAGTGATGAAGGTGTTGAAACGCAGGCGTTCTGTGACAATAGAAATGCATTTCTAAACTGCCAGAAGATTATTCAGTGTCATGCAGAGGGTCTCTGCTTACTCCCTGCACAGGACACAGTGGCTGCCCTGGGTCCATAAGGGAAGCTTGTCCCTGAAGTACATCTCCTAATTACTTCTTTACTGCCCAATACCCAGAATCCCATCTCACTCCCTGTCCCAGGCAGTCAAGCTCCTACACAGCACCCTGATATGCCTTTTCCTTTGATTTCTGCATATTCTGCCTCCTTCAACTATATGTTAATAGAAGCTGCTCTCTACTCATGCGTATGACATCATACTCTGGGGTAACTCCATTCACTCCTGTAAAGACCATTCATGAGTTATGTCTACCTCCTATTTCCCACATCAGGAAAATCTAGTTCCAGAAGTTAAAATGTGTTACAGTACAAAAGTGCACAATTAAGTTACAAGAAATATTTTTTTCAAAGCACAGAATGGACCTTTGCCATGGTCTCCACATTGATCTCCGCAGCTAAAGAAATGCTTTTAGCCTTTTTCCTGCTCTGAAAGGGCTTAAATCAGAACTGTAGGTGGGTTAGATTTCCTCCTCCCATGTTACTAGAAATTCCTACAGCATAAAAGATAGCAAATTGGTTAATCCAGTTTTAAAGCTGGAAGTTTAACTGAGAAAGGAACTGACAGCTCTCTGGCTTGCCCTGGGCACTGGAAAAAAATGCAGTGTTGAACAAAGAGAATATGATTCTCTGTTGTTTCTACTGCTAGGCCAGAAGAATGCAGCAGCAGCACTCCTGATGCTAATGTTCTAGTTACAGCTGTTCTCTCATCTTTTATAGTCCTTCTGCCATGGGAATAACAGGGAAACAGTAGTTGCTCTGGATCCAGAATGTGCACTGTTGTTAATGAAGACCTATAGCACCTCAAAGACCTTGTTACCTATACCTTTTTAATGAGACATGAAGATACCTTTTAGCTGGGCCGAGTTCATGGGGTTCCATCAGAAGAGCTTTATCATATTGTGTTAGGTTTGGCTGGGATAGAGTTAAGCTAGATCTTCAATAGAAAGGTCTAGAAGAAGAGACAACTGGTTCAACAGATCTGTAGATATGAGATGTAGAGCTGCTGCCCAGAAAAAGAAAAGAGTAAGGGGAGAGTAATTTCTTTATCAACACCAAAGGTGAACTTCCTTACCACTGATCCTAGAGTGCTCAGCAAGCCCTGAGGACCCTGGGTCTTTTTTCTCTGGACACCTTCTCCATGGGATGGAGGTGTTGGTAGCTGCAGCATCATTCACTCCTGTGGGGTTTTTCTCTAGATGCTTCATGCAATTTCAGGGGAAATGAAAGAGAAGAGATTGTAAAAGCTCCTGAGAATTCTTTAAATGCTGCTGTCTGTGACAGGATGCATGTGGGGATGCCTTCCTGACCCTACTGTGGAAAGGAGAAATATGTTTTGAATTTGTTCATTCCTTTTGTGGTAATCATAATAAAGATGAAGAAAATTTCTCCAAGTTGCCATTTTTAGGTAGCCAACATTTAAAAAAAATTCCCTGCAATCTTTTGCCTGAAGAGGAGAATAAATGGAGGAATCAGGGGTTTATTAGGCAAATAAATAAAGCAACCTCCCTACATTCAGATTTTAAAAATTACCTCTCAAATTGCTTCAATTTTCTTTGCTTTGTTTACTTTCGTTGCTAAAATAAAAATGTAAAACTTTCCTAAATATACACCTTAATATCCAAATTTTACAAAAAATTATTTTTATTAAACCATCTTGACTAGTTCTTTTCATAGCCATGGAACCCTTTGTGGCTGATGCCCTTCCTTAAGTGCTACAGCACTTAGTTAATGTGGTCATGGGGCTTACAATAGTAACATTTGTGAGGGCTTCAGCTTTTATGTTTGCTTGCTTGTTCTTAAAGACAGATTTAAAGGGGCTTTAGAGCCCTGTACTGGCTCTTGATTAATGAATAGCTGTTCATGGAGGCATTTTCCCTACCTTGTTTTTATACTATACGCTAGCCTTTTTTTCTGGTAAAATTTAGCTTTGCTCTAGCTGGCCAGAAGCAGTTCCTCATTCAGTGTTGCCTTGCCTCTTGTCTGCCGCTCCTTTCCTTGTGATTTTTTGGAACTCACTCTTTCAGGACGGGGATGCGCAGGCAGCAGACATTAAGCAGGGAGCTGCTCCACCCAGTGGGGGCAAGCAGCGGGCACCACACACTTCCTTAGAAAAGCGTTGGAAACCTAGCGTGGAGGTGTTTGAGCAAAGGATGCATACCCCTGTCCCTGGGGGAGATCACATCCTATCACATCCCGTCTTCAGCTGCTCCAAGTGACACGATGCAGTTCGGAAATCAGATCTGAACCCACACAAGAGCTGCACCCTGTACAGTGTTACTCATAATGCTGGATGCTGGCTTCTTGCCTTGAGCCTGTCTACAAAGGCTGGACAGTTGCACAGTCCCTGTCCTGGACACCTGAGGGTCCCCAAGCTGATACCACTGGGCCTGGAGCCCCAGTCAGCCAACCCAGCTGAGAGGACATGGTGCAATGATAGGGCTGCCACAGCTGGGGGCAGCTAGGGCTTGTTACACCAAAAGTAGCACAGTGCAAATATATTTGAGCTAGTCTGACCACATGAAACCAGGCTATGAATCAAAGAAGTCCTTACTTTGAGTAGTACAGCGTATCAAAACTTGTGTGTTGAATGCACATTCCCATAAAACATCACCACAATATACTGATAGATGAGGGCCAGGAAAATCTGCTTCTGTCCATGCCCTGGTCCTTCCCTCTCATGTGCTTGGCACCAGACACATCCAGGCAGGCTTTTGTATCAGTCAATACCGGGGCCTCTGCAAACAGATGATGCGAAGCTGGGGCAGAAGCACTCCTGCTCTGCTGACTCACCCCAGCAGGCAGTCCAGGCCAGTCTCATGAGCATCAGCTCTGAAACCTTAATTGCTGAGTCCCTTGGGGGGAGGATAATAACTCAAAGGAGGGACAAGGTCAGAGCATATGCGGTTTATAGAAATACTTTAAGGTTGTAACTAAGTACAGCACTATTTTGGGAGGAAGTAAGCCTGAGCAATAAACCACCGAACAATAGAGGCTACTGAGAATTAGCTGGATTTTTGCCTACCCCTTTCTACAACTGGATAAACCTAAGGGAGATATTTTTAAAAAATGTGTTGTTTCACTAGCAGCCCTGGATGTAAAGAGAAGACTTCTGTGTTCCTCATGCAAAACAGCCAATTAAGGCTTGACTCTCAAGTATACTTTGCAGGAGATTAGAAAGACTCCAGGCCACCCTCTGCCAAAACAGCTCTTAGTTCATGATCTAATCCTTGTATTTTTAGCCAAGAGTGCACAACATTATTCTGTTTCCTGTGTTAAAGGAGAGTATTGTTACTATTATTATTTGATAGCTTTACACTGCAATGGCTGTGAGAGCATCAGGGAAGTTCATCTGAACTGTACAAGGTGCTGCACAGATTTATAATTGATGGTGCCTCCTTGAAGCATCCCCAATGCCTTACACCAGGTAGTTCAGTTTGGTGCATAACAAAGCATGGCAAGAATTGTTCTCTGACCAGAAACTGAGATTGGAGCTCTTTGATGCCTTGCTCTCTCATACTGCATAGATGGTGTGTCAATATCAGGCAACTTCTCTGCTCCCCCAAGCCTCTGAAAAGATGCTGAACACACCATAGCAGAGATCTGGGGGAGTACTGGAGCCTGGGATCACTTCAGGATTAGACTTTCCCACACAAAAGGCTTCTTACCCCTGAGAGGACCTGGTCTAGAGGAGAAGGGTAAGGAGCCAGGGGAACCCATCCCCAAGCACGCTGTGACTACCTCATTAAAATAAAGTTTTAAGCAGGGGCAGCCGCTCTCCACTCCTCGTCTCCAAATTCACATCAGGTTTGAACAGTTCTTCCAGCTTGGGCTAGCTGGCCTGGCATGGACCATTCACTCAACTGACTGTGTTTTTGCATAATTAATAATTATCCACAGTTGGCAATGTGGACGTACAAAAAGTATGTTTATTTCAGACCTATGGTGTTAAGTTTTATGAAACTGCTCCACAGCTGCTGGTCTGATGAACAAATGGTTGTAGGAAGGTGTAAAGATTCCCAATTGCAATGACACAAGTATTTGTTCTCTGCTCTGTAACACTGTGCAGCGCTGGCTATGCTCTGACTGCAAAGTACTTGTGGGACTGATGAGCCTTTTCAAGCTGGTTTCAAATGCTGAGAATTCTGTGGAGAAGAGGAACATGACCCATCAGAGGTGGCTAAAGAGGTCATTTTGATCGGAAGGGTGAGCCCAGCAGGAAAATGAGATGATGTGTTGTCATGAATGACAATGTGATTTCTGGACCAGCCTTACTGACCACATAGCCTTTAGCCTTCTGACAGGCCCCTTGGCTCCTCATGGTGCAGCTGATGGTCTGCTCAAGAAGAACAGCTAGAGGACCTGAAATATCTTGCATTTTCTGAGAAGAGAGAAACACCTCTGTGTTTAAATACCCTGTGTCCTCCTTGCTGGGCTGCAGCAAACACTATGTAGGATAAGGACCAACTCATGTCATCGTGGCAGTAGTGATGATGTGAAGTGCTGCAGCTTCCAGGAGGACAGGAAGGTCTCTGCAAGAGTTGCCACAGGTATTATACGGTCTCTTCCCCACAACAGCATTAGCAGGACATCAGGGAATTGCATTTGCTCTCATATAGTCCAAGAATTAGATTCTCAAAACGTTTCTTACAAGCAGAAGGATAATGAGGATGGAAGAAGCAAATCCATCAGAGAAAGATAGTAGCTTGGCAGGTTACCTGTTGGCATTCTTTCACCTCCTTTTTGAAGGTAGGAAAGAAGTCAGTTTTTGGGAATACTTCTCGTTTTGCTGAGCCACATTTTCTTTTAGCAGAAATGAGATAGGTGCAGAAGGATGAGCTTCCAGCAGCGGGTGAATTAAGTTTTGTCTTCCATTCTTGCTGGGTGTTGCCAGGAATGCTAGGGCTCACTACAAACAACTTCATTACTAAATTGTTTGTCTTGCCTTTACTCCTCTTGCCCTGGAGGGGACCACAGAGATAGAATGCTCTTCAGCCAGATCTGTAAGGAAAAATTTTTTGCCACTCATCAAACTGCTTGATCTTTTTCAGCTTGCTCAGCTCAATACAGCTGAGTGCTTCAGCTCTGAGCCTATGTAGAAGAAGGGCTGAAAGAATTTGATGGTGATAGCAATAGACGTAGACAGGCTGGCCTTCAGGACATTGTTGGGGCACAGGCCTACAGAGGATACACCTACTCCTGTTGCCCTTTCTTTTTAATCAATGTACTTGGGGTGGCTCCCAATTTGTGGTCCCAGGCAGCAGTGGCAGCCACACACAGCACCCAGCTGCCCCTAGGAAAGAGCCTCCTAATCAGGCAAAAGCTCTGTTTCATAAACCCTGCAAGCAAATCAGCTGTTCATATACAGAAGCAGCATTCCAGCATTATTTGTATGCTTACCTTACTTACATAACTGAAAAACATCATAAAACAGTCAGCAATTTTCTTTTAGCTGATGAACTTTTGCAGCAGCAATTTTACAGACAATGCTTATTGGTTAAAGTGACCCCACCTCCACTTTATACCCAGCTGAACAACAGAAAACTTCATCCCAAGAAACATTGAAGTGCAGCTGGGGTATGTTCTGCTTCTGCTGCTGCTTTAAGATTAGCAACCACATCCATTAGTCCACAACAGCGGATGTAAAAAGCAGAAACTGCACATTTCTTATCACTTGACAGCTGATTCTACCATCTGAGAAGAAACTCTGCTGTCTACAGCCTTGATTCAGCACAGCAGGAGGAAAATGGCCTATGACAATCACACTACACATCTAAAACTCCTTACAACCTTAAAAAGGTAGGAGGAGAAACAGGGATTGAGCAGAGCTGCCACTTATAGAAAGTGAAAGGAGCATTCTTGAGGAAAGTGAGTTTTGCTAGAAAACCATTACGTGGTTTTAAAATTCTTTTAATCTCCAGCCCGCATCTGTGGAAGATATGGAACAAGAGGAAAAGAGGGAAATCATGCAATAAGATCATTATATGCTTTCTTTTACCAGGGAACTGCTGCCAAACTACCAGCATGTCATCTTCTTTCTCATGACAGCTATGTAATATCTATAGCATTTACTTGCTGGAAAACACAGTTACCCCTCAGAAACACAGCTGAAAAACAAAGATAAATCAGCCCTGGTTTCTTAAAGAAAATGCAACATTTATTCTGGAAGTAACATGTGGACACACAGATTAAAAATGCTAATTGTAGGCTTCGGGATCTTTTTCCCAGCAGATAGGATTTAGGTCCGCAACGGAGAGCAATTTATTGCACCCGGGCTTCAACGCAGTCCTCAAGTGTGGCTGCACCACCTCTTTTCATCATTCCAGCAGCAACGTGCTCCTGCACAGTGGTTTTTATTAGCAGAGAGCAA
>NW_008239553.1:10911652-10937581 GCF_000691975.1 Corvus brachyrhynchos
GGCGACAGGCGCCAGCAGAGGGCGCTCCGCCCCTTCCCAGCCCTCACGGCCCTTCCCAGCGCAGGGAAGGTTGTAGGAGCCTCCTTTCCCTTTTCTTTCCTTGTACTTCGTGGGAAAGGAAAAAAGGCCTCCACGTGGCTTACCAGGGTCTCTGTTCCCTGCCGCCAAGAAGCTCTGCACATCTTCCCTGCCGGGCTTCTCCACGTCGCTCCTGAGACACTCTGCGACCCACAGCCCCAGCCCTCACGGCCCTTCCCAGCGCAGGGAAGGTTGTAGGAGCCTCCTTTCCCTTTTCTTTCCTTGTACTTCGTGGGAAAGGAAAAAAGGCCTCCACGTGGCTTACCAGGGTCTCTGTTCCCTGCCGCCAAGAAGCTCTGCACATCTTCCCTGCCGGGCTTCTCCACGTCGCTCCTGAGACACTCTGCGACCCACAGCAAGAGGAGCCCCGCACTTCCCACCGCAGGGCAGCGAAGCACAGCGAGGGAGGGACTGCTCGCCTGATCCCACCGGGAGCCTGCTGCCCGGTCAAGTGCTGCATGTCTCACTGAGAAGTTTCCACGTCTGCATCCACATGTACTTTCAGCTACCTGCGGCAGGGAGAGGACAGAGTGCCCTGCAGCGCCAGCTAGAAAAGCCTTTAGGGATACCTGAAACCTTGAGGGCAGCTGAATAAGCAGCAACTGAAAGTAGCCTGTTACAGAGCAGCAGTCCCACTAAAATACAGCAGCTGCGAGATGCACTAAAAACACGTTATGGTCACACTCTGTGACATGCACTTACACAGAATATGGCCTGATTTCTTACGGTCAAGGTTAAAGATCTGTGTTCATTGGACATCAGTGTTCAGCTAGAAGAAGTCCTAACCAAGCTGCCACAGAAAAAATACTTCTAACACCTCTTCAACCCTGTATGCAAACATTGCTTGGCAAAGATTGCCAAGCATTTCTCAGGTGTTACATTCTTTATCTTTCCAGTGGCCTGTTTTTTTTTTTTTTTTTCCCTTTTCAGACCACGGTCAGAACAACATGCTAAAGACAAGGCTAGAATGTCATGGCTCCTACTCACCTCCCATTCATCATTACACAAGTTGGTGTTCTCAGCCATGTGTGATCCCTCCTACTGCATCAGTCTACTTCCCAGCTGCCTGGCAGGCCACAATCTGCTCTTCTCCCAGTTCCTGTCTGCCATTGAAGGCATACAACATTGCAATCTGACAGCCATGCAAGCTGCCAAAATCCTACCCAATGTGAGCCAGCACATCCTGAATTCAGTGCAGATCTTCCTAGCTTCATCCAGCATGGATCAGAAATCCTCTCCACTGCTGAAAATCCTCCAAGTCTAGGGGCTTTTGCCACTGTCTGAGCAGCTCCCAGCCATCACAAGGCTGTTCCCAGAACTGGATGCTTGGTAAGTGCAGTGACTGGAATGTGAAACAGAATCAACCTTGTGGCACTCCAAAAGCCACTTGGACCTGGCAGTTTCCAAGAGCTTTGAGTACATCTGAAGAAATCATAGTAGTGATGGGAGAAGCAGCTAGGTCCAAATTATTACGAGGCCAAAGAGAATAAAAGAGTCCTGAAGCCAAGTTCCTGGCTCTGCCTTGGCAATATCTTACTGCTTTCTTCTACCTCTTTAAAAAACGTGGGGGAAAGCTGCCACGCACAAACATTTTTTAATCATCTCTCAATATCTAAAGTACCTGACACAGCAAGAAGAAACCTCTCCATGGAGACCACACAGTCCTGAAGCACATTGTGGAAATAGCTGTCAGGCCTCATGAATAAAAAGTGAATTACAAAGTGCATTAGAGTATCATTGTATCTGCTAATAACCTACGAAGGGTTTCTGGTTTTATCACAGGCAATAGTTACAAAAAAAGTCTCATTATGCCTAGCTCATCCTTAGGGAACACAGCAGGATTAGTCTCTCAGGAATAAGTGCAAGTGCTTTGTTTTACCTGGGCAAGAGAGTGCTGTGATTTGCATCTGCAAGGTTCTAAGGACAGAAGTGCCAACGGGCTCAGCTGGGTAAGTGGCCCCTGTCCAGAGCTTTACACCATTACTGTAAACCTAAAGGTAAAACAGTTCCTTGCTGATCAGCTGTCATTTGACTTGATTGTAACCCTCCTGTACCTACCTGGTTTCAGCCACATCCTTGTCCTCCCCATCACCTGGTAGTGTTCATCCCTGCTTTCCCTTCCTCTGCAGGTTGTGAATATCCACAAGACACGTGCTCATCAGAGCAGTGACATCCACAAGAAAGGGAAATGGTCTGAAGATCTAGCCCAGGCACTGGCCAAAAAGTGGAGCTGAAACTGGCTTGCAGCTTGTCAGAGCACTGTGGGGTCTCAGACATGGTGAGGGGTTAACAGGGGGCTCCCAGGACATCACACCAGCTGGGAGCTCTTCATGCCTCTCAGCACCTCCTCACCTATTTTTCTGCCTGCTGGCCTGTTCTTGATTTCAAGGATTGCTTGCAGGTCCTGCACCCAAGACAACTGTGTGTGCCTCAAACCTGCCTTTTCCCCGTGCTGTTTTTTTTAATTGGATTTTCCAACTTCTCAAAGTGCAGCACAGGATTGGTAATCCTGTTTCTCCTTCCAACTTACCTGCTAGATGTTAGGTCCCCATCCCTTTCCCCATAGTGGGAGTTCTGGGCATGCACATATCTGCATTGTCCCACTCCAGTGGTTCTCTCTCCAACCTTTTCCCCATATGCATCAAAGTGTCTGAAGACACTGTAAGACTCTTCAATAGTTTAGGTGTTCTCTGGGAGGAAAAGGAGCAGGTGGATGATGGAGACTGGGACTTCACTTTGAAGGAGGTAATTGAAAGAAGCCTTTTCAGCTCTACATCTCTCACTCTCAATCATCCTCATGTGTGGGCTGCATGCAATTCTGTCAGTCATTTTCATTGCCATTGGTTCCACTTTCAACTGGAGAAACTAAATACTCACTGAAACAGCAGTGGATAAAATAGAACCTAAAGGACAGTCACCAGGCTATGAATTCCCATTCCTGAGTCAATGCATATTTTAAGCCAAATGAAGGATATCTACCAAGAAAAGCTGGGAGAAAATAGAAGCAAGGCTAATAGTCTGCTAGTTGGGATGCTTCCCTGGAAGATGCAACATCAAATCCCCTTGAAGAGAGGAGGCAATGAAGCAGTGTCTTCCAGCATCTTGGATGAACTCTGTACCCACTGGCGTGTCTGTAGAAGAGAGGTAATACTGGCATGTTCCTTGTCTCTCTCACTTTCCACCTCCCATGCTGTCTTCTTGCTGAAAACTCTACCAGAAGCCTTTGAAGTGGCTATGAAGTGCACGGACAAAAAGGCTCAGTGCATACAAGCACCTGCTTATCCTACTGAAGGGTCATGAAGCAAGCTGCTTCCCCAAACGTTCCCTAGGAATATAAACTCACAGGAGAATGAGCAGATGAATGACTAAAGGACAGGAATTAAAAGCTGGAAATAAGGAGCAAACCTTCATGACAGAGGAAGCTCACCAGGGCAGTATCAGAGGGATGAGTGTTGAAGGCTGCGGTGTTTGGTGAACTTACTAAATTACCTGCCAAATGAGTGAGTAATAAATGTGACAAACCTCCTGGTGTAATGAGGATATGCTGAGTAAAACAGAAGGGTTATCTATGAAGAGCTGCAAAACAACCATATGCTACCAAATGACAAGGTGAGAAGACAGCAGGAAAACTGCAACCTAGAAATTCAAAATAAAGGACATGGGAAAAACAGTGCTGACCTCATTATATCAAGATGAGCTCTTGGGCCTATTCTTAAAAATAATGTCAACTTAGCTGATGTTCCATAGCAGTTAGAAAATTATGTGTTAGGGATACTTTGGCAAGGGGTAGTGAACACAATGGAGAATGTGAGGATAGCACAGCAGTGCATCTGCATCTCAAAGACACTGCACTTTCTGGTCCTGCATCTGCAGAAGGCCTTAGCAGAAAGTACTGGGCCCAGAGAAGAGCAGTGGGAAAGATTTAAAAGTGCTTCTGCACAAAAAGTAAGATTAAGGCCAGATTAAGATGGAAAAAGAGACAACTGAAGGTTTTTATATGCAATTCTGACTCCTCTGGTCAAGAAGTCCCTAAACCAAATTACTGCAAGTGTATTCTAGGGGAATAACCCTGTCTGCCTGCCCTGTTCTTGGATCTGTACCTAGATGCCCAGTGCTGAGCACTGAACCAGGCTTCCACCTCATCCAGTACTACCAAACCCCAAGCTCAGATGTGCCCCAGATGGGGAATACTGCTTCAGATCAACTAGAGTACTAGATCAAATAAACAAAATTATTTTATTGGGATTTATTAATGTCCAGATAACAAAGATTTTTCAGTTTAAAAAGAATTAATTTATTGATATATCTGGTCTCAGAAATTAAACCAGAACTATCTCACAGCATAGATATGGTGGGAGCAGAAACTTTCAGCTGCCATCCAAAAAAGTGTTAAATATACAGATGGCTACAGACAGGCCAGAAGCGTAACATCTCACGTCTCTATATTTTGATTTCTTAAAAAAAAATTATTTCAGAAGCATCCTGGTTCTGTCTGTCTGTGATGCAACATCATTCCCTGCAAATGTGGAAACAAATCCATTGGATCATTTTTCCATAGCAGGAGTGCAAACACAGTATTAGGATTTAAGAAAAAT
Source organism: Corvus brachyrhynchos (assembly GCF_000691975.1). Taxonomy (NCBI): domain Eukaryota; kingdom Metazoa; phylum Chordata; class Aves; order Passeriformes; family Corvidae; genus Corvus; species Corvus brachyrhynchos. Next base: position 10,916,326 of record NW_008239553.1, read on the forward strand.
CTGCATGACTGGCTGATAAATACCTTTACAAGGCACTGAATAATTTGATTACCATGGCCGTGTACGGAAAAATAGTGGATTGCTGTACAGCCCACAATTTGCCTGTCAGCTTCAGGTGTGTGTTACCAGACCAGGACCATAGAGAACTTGGAGAAAAGTGGATGGCACTAAGATTAAGGTGTCCTCAAAAGTTGCTACTAATTTTGAATGCCTTGATCTGTGAAGTCATTGCAGGAAGAAATTTTTGGTCATGCCTTACATACGAGGCTTACATACAAGGATATCTCTGAGTACACAGTAGCAGTTACATGATGAACACTGGTGCCTTGAAGATTGGGCGTTCAGAACTAATGAACAGCCACAGCACCTGATGCAATGGGACAAAAAGCAGGTCAGCCAGCCTTTCCTGAGATCAGTCTGGAGCCTTGGCCCAGGACCACTGGAGCACAGAGCTGCCTTGTGCTCCTCGCAGGCCTGCCGGGTTTGCTGCCATCTGGGCACCCCACAAGTTCCAGGCCCTTGGGGAGATCTCTGCCAGCCCTCCATACCCAGCTCTGTGGTGGCTTTGAAAAATCCAGGCCCATTTTCTTGTTTTGCAACCTTTTCTCAGGTCCCAAAGGACTCGAATTCTTCTGTTTTCTTTCCCAACCCAAAGAGATGCACTTCAGAAAGTGTAGCCCCTTCCCTTCAGACCTCCTGATTAGAACTCATTGTGGCTAAAAGCCCATAAGTACAAAGCTATGTAAGGGGAAACCTTGCTGGTTTTCCCCCTCACGTGAGGCCAGAGGTGAAGTTCAGAAACCAGCAGAAATTCAGCATGTAACCCACTTCAGCACCTTGTGAAACCAATCCAGCCTTTATCTCTGTATTTAGACACTGCCACTTGATCTTTTCAAATCTGCCCTGTAAATAAGCACTAAAAATTTTAAAACAGATTCAACTGAGAGTATCCCTTAACCTCCCTCCCCCACCAGAAAACCCCAATACCTCATGAAGTTTAAGAAAAATTTTCTGGTTTCCCACAGGCATGCTCCAAGACTACTCTGCCATTTCCTACTTGAGAAACTTCAGTAAGAGAGAGACTGGTGTGCACTTACAAGCAGTTTCGTTCCGTCTCTCCCTTTTTTTGTCATGAAATGGTTGGCATCTCACACTGAGCAGCCCTGGTTTTTCCTGTTCTGCTGGCCCCTAGATTGCTGGGAAAACACCTTAAGGGCTCCTGTCCAGGACTGCTGCAGCTCCTCCAGTGACTGTTGTGTGAAGAACCTGTCTGCCTTTTCTTGAACTCAAGACTGGGATGTCTTTGCCTGCCAGCACCTTTATCTGAGGCCCTTCCCATCATTTCTGCCCACTCCAGCCACAAAGACTGTGGATGTAGGTAGCATGCCTGAGACTGCAGGACTTGGGGAGGACATCTTACAGCAGACCAGAGACCCACACTACATGCTGTGATTCCAATGACTCTCCCCTATGTAAGCTATGACCCATATTTTGACTGTAATAAAGATGGCTCACTTAAAAAACAAGTATGACTAAAAACTACAGGGTTTTAGTGGGGAACTGAGATCTAACTGCAAAAGCAGACCAAACAAACCATAGCTGTGGAACTAATGCTGGTTGGAGTGTTGCTTCTAGGCCAGGGAAGCACTGAAAGAAAAATCACAAAGAGGGAGACTCACATTTCCATGCTATAGGCATAACTTCATCAAGCTTTCATCAAGGAGGCAATTTCTTGTTTGGTGCTTGAACAGTTAGCAGAATATGGTGCAGCTCTCAGATATTTGGCCTCCATGAGGGACTTTCTAGCTGACTAGATCAGCTAGAAAACTTCACACATGCAAAAAATCCTCAGTTTCAACAGCCCTAAGTATGGCAGAACACAAGCAAGCAAGATGAGGCAAATACTCAGTAGGCAAGTAGCCTGTTCTATGTACTCCTTTCTGCCCCTTCTTTTTCAACAGGCTGTGTGTTGAGCCTGACCTGAGGAAGAATATAAAGCAAAGGAGGTCACAAAACAATCTGCTAGTCAGTAGTGCTATTAGGACTTGCAGGTTGTGGTGACTGACCAGTCTACTGACATGAAGCATCACATGGAAGAATGGCATTTGTCAAATGCTTGTGCACAGCTTGAAAGCACCTAACCTTTTCTAAAAAAATAAAGGCACTGCAAAGAATGTTAAAAGCAAGTAGATATCTATTATGCCACTATTAGGATCAAATTTGATGGGTCAGGGAGGAAACAAGAGAGTGAAGTGTTCTCCGTCTCCCATCCGTGCTATGCCTGTAGCAGAAGCTGGCACTGCAGAGCTCTGGGCTGCTCCTCCGGGCAGAGCCGGACTGAGCCAGAAGCCTCGAGGGAGGAAGGGCCAGGCAAGAACACAGGGGTTGTTTCTGCTGTGTGTGGACAGAGGCATCCCAGGTGTTATCTCTGACACACTGCAATTTGAGCATGACATAGCTTGTTCCTTCCATACAAGGGAAGTTATCACTGAGCCTCCCAGCTCCAGCTAAGCAAACTTCTTTTGGGTGTGAGATACAAAGAGATGCAAATGTGCCTCAGCTCCTTTCACAAAATAAGTGAGCAGTCAAGCTCTTCAATTCAGCCAAATGCTTCAGTTTCTCGACTCAGTCTTGCCTTTCAGCTCAGCCACAGGCAGACACAGCTTCACTGCCAGGACCATTGGAGCAGCCCCTCTTGCTGCATCAGATCCCGGGCAGCAAAACAGCGGTCAGCAGCCACCATTCAAAGTGAACAAACTGCTGGAAAAGTGCAGGAGAGGTGGGAGGAAGCAAGATGAAAGAACAGAAATGAACTTTAACACAGCACTAGGACAAGTCCCTGGTTTTTTGCCCCTGTGGTGTGAAATCTTTCTAGTTACTAGTTGGTGGCATTTGTCACTGTTACAACATGAGGGTAGGAAACTACGTTTAGTCCTAGTCCTTGAATACATCCTAGTTTCAGTCTCTGACTTCTCTGCATGTCAATAGCTTATGGGCTTCTTCAGCTGCCAGGAGCATCCTCTGCCTGCAGCTGTGGCTCCCCAGCACATGTGTCCTTCTTGCAGGCAGCAAAGAGTGAAGGACAACCAGGGGGCTCAATCTAGGCCCTGATTAAAGCTTGAATAAGCAGTACCGAGTACAGAAAAGAGAAATCCCTAGAAACAAATCAAAACTGGACCGTAGGAAGTTGATCAGTGGAGTGGAGCAAACAATGCTCAGCATCCACCAAGCTGCAGTGTTCTTTCTGCCAGGCTCACCAAAGGGAAAATGGCAAATGCGGGTGCTCTGCTGCTGGCCCCAGGCAGAGGACATGCTGTGGGCTTTCAAGGAGGGTACAGACTCCTGTGTCGTGAGCTTTTGGTGGAATGTAGGCAAAACGCAGCCTGCAACTGTTGCTGAGGTTACACCTTTCTACTAATAACCCTAACAGAAACCTTTTCATGATGAAGAAAGTAATACATGGCCCAGTGAGACCACGCACCTCCATGCTCAGAGGTTTTTCTTCAAGACCCAGCTGGATAAACTCCAGAGCAACTGGCTGGACAAGAGACTTCATGAAGATCCTTCCAACCTTAGTTATCTTGTGACAAACCATAAATTCTGCATCCCCAAGCCCTGCAGTTTGGTAAAGATGTGCAGATTACTGCAGTACCCTGGTTTTACTTCCCATAGTTCTCCAGTTGTCCACACTTTGCTGTGCCACAAACAGACCAGCCCACTTTAAATCACCGACATAAAACCCAAGCTGGTTGTGATACACTGAAATTACCTTCTGAAGGAGACAGATACGTCCATGAAAGCACAGGAGAAGCTGGAGAGAGGGACTTGCTTCCTGACACCTTGCTTACTGAGTGGGGCAAAATTCCACAACGTGCCCAGCAGCTGTCTCCCCAAAGCTAACTGTGACTCCTCAGGCTTCTGCTGTACAAAGTGGGAGAGGATCTGCCTTTCCCAGACAGTGGCTGCAGCTGGTCTTCCTTACAGAAAGGGGGTGTAAGTGGCTGCCATCAACCACAACCTGCCTTGGGGCTCCAGCAAGTCCAACTCACACAAACTCCCAGCCCAAAGCTGCTGGGGAAGGGGACCTTACTGCAGAGCTCTGAATATTTCTATGAGCTTCTTTTCTCTGTAGCATTGCCTTAAAAAGCCCAGCAAGGATTTCCTCACCACTACCATTATCAGGAAGAGGTGAAGACATCTGAACAAGCCTCATCATCTCATTGCTCAGCTCCCATCCATTAGTAACCACCTCAGCACCATGTCTCTGCTACAGCTGCAGCAGTGGAGAAGGGACAGTACCATCTCTCCTCCAGGGAATCCAGCTTTGGATGCCATACCAGCAGATAAACTGCAACCTCTTCTGTTCCCCTGCTGTCTTGCAGCAAAGCAAGTTGCTCACATACAGGACTAATGTTGAACTGTCTGCCAGGAGAGAACCAACTGCTTTAAAAGAGGATTTGTTAGCTGTCAGCCCAAAGGAAGGCACTAAGAGATGAGAGAAGTATTACACAAAGGTTTTAAAAGCAGACCAGTCAATCCTCCCAGGCTGTGCCTGGTTTATAGGGACCTTTCCCTCAATAGGAAAAGCTAGGGAAAAAGCTCTCACAATACTTGTTCACTGAATTGGAATACATCTCCCACAGAAACAAGAAGCTATCCTACAGTAACCACGCTTTCAGGTGAGTAAAACCTGAATGTGTTGCATTTCATCCCATCTCCTCTCCCGTAACACCACAACAAGAAGCTCCCCCAGTCCCCCTCCCACCAGCCTCTCCCCACAATCCCTGCTACCGTGTGCCTCACAGCTCACCCCTTACCACACCCAGTTACCACCCTCTGACCTGTTACCCAGCCCAGCACCGCTTCTGAGAAGGGTATTATCCATCATGCAAGCTGCAGCCCCTCTCTGGTGATACCTCCACACCCTGATTGGGGATTTTGAGAGAAGGCAGATTGCTGCTGCTGTACCAGCCACGTCCAGCTATCCAAAAAACTGCCACAGGGAAACAGCACCTTTGCACTGGAATGTAGACAAGGAACACAAAATTGTTTCCAGCAACATAAAACATTAGTCTGTGGGAGAAATGGATGAAACAGGAAGGCGGCCCCTATTACCCACACTGCTCCCACAGCCATCCACCTTCACCTTCTGCTGAGGCTGCAAGGAGATGCCTGCAAGTTGGATCCTGCCCTGGTCTAGGCTGACCTAGTGCTGTGTGTGGTGGAGCGTGGGAACCTCTAGCATGAATTCATTATGAATGTGGACAGGGCAACTCCTTGACCTAAAGGAAGCTTTCTCCTTCAACTCAATTACCAGGATCCAATTACAAATGGTAAGACAGCTAGTTTTCTTTCCAAGATTCAACCTCAATTTTTCATCAGATGCTTCCATTTGCTCTTGCTGCTTCAGAGCTCTCTTGGTTCGGTAACTTCACTGCTAGAAAGAGATGAATTTGCTTTCCCCACATGCCTTGTAGGGATTTATTCAGTGGACTGGAAGACACTTTCCCGCAGACTGACCTAGTTCCACATTTTTAAGCTGTGCGGAATGCTGATCCAGTGGGCCAAAAAAAACATCTGTTCAAAAACACTTCCAAGGTCATCTCCCAAGTGAAAGATGGAGATCTGGAAAACAAAACAAATGGATTATCTGCCCCACCCTCCCAAACCTAAAACCTGATGTTGCATGCTCACAGGTTTGGCTTTGGGACACTGAAAGCTCTGTGTGTCCTTGGGCAGATGAGCCAGGACAGTTTGGTTTTCACCTAAATTAGCTTCAGTCCAAGCAAGTTCAAAAACACTGATAAATTATAAAAAACCACTGCCTCTCCTTTACATCATTCTGGTGAAGCCCAGAGTAACTCTTAAAGGCAGCAAACCCTTGTAAATGGGGGAAGAAGATACATTTGTGCAATAATACAAGTAGAAAGTCAAGGGATGAAGTGTTTTTTACATAACAAGTAATGGCCTTCAAAGTGATAAAGATTAGGAATCTAACAGAGAATGGAACTCGTGTACAAATAAGCACTAAGAAAAGTGGTACAAGAAGAAAGCAGGAAGAAATGGACACTCTGGAAAGTCTTAACAAATCCAACAAAATCAGAAAATGGTTTAGAAGAACCTTTAAAATGAGTTTTATTGTCAGAATTTTACAAGTAGCCTTCAGTGGCATCATACAAGAAGAACTCTGTTGCAAAACTCTAATAAATAGTCTGCCCCAAGTCCCAAAATATTTTTTGAAATAAAATAAAACCAAACAAAAATAAAAGAGAATAAAAGCAAGACTTCGGGATGCTCAGAGATGTTAGCAATATTTCCCATTTACAAATAATATCAGGCATTATATAAATCTCCTTCATACAAGTCATTAAAAAACCCAAGACATTCTAAACCTTTACAAAAGCACTCCAGAAATAGTTCCAAAGAGATCCATTTCCATGACAAAACATTAGAGAAGAACTCCATGGGGATTAGCATCACAAATGAAGTTTGAGGTTGAAGTGTAGTGTGTACTTGTGTGCAGCAAGATTAAAGAGCGTGAAAAAGGGATTTGAAGAGAGCATGGAAGTCTGTGACAAGACTGTGCCAGTGATTTTAATCTGTGTATTTGAGAATGTGATAAAGGGGAGTGAGAGGATGCTCTCGAAATTAACCCCCAAATACACTGCACTTTATGGAAGGCAATATTTACTAAGGTAGTAACTATATCCTCAGAAGGGAGTAGAAAAGATTTCTCAGCACACTGCACAGTTCAATGACTGAGCAGACTGCAGTGCTTAAAAGTTGTATTTTGACACCTAAAAGGTATTTTCTGTAGAGGTAACACGTTGTGGCAAGTTAGCTGTTCCTTCAAAGAACAAGAAATTAACTTTGCTGGCATGAAGCAGTTTGGGAAATCTCGTGCTAGACAGTTTCACTGGGGACTGGGGATTTCAGAGCTCCAATCCTGTCCCAGTGCTTTAAAAAATACACTTCTCTAATTCCCCTTTACATATTCCTCTATCTTCCATAGTAAAGGATTTATAAGATCTCTCATGCAATAAAACACAACTTGAATAAACTTTTCTCAAACCTGCTGTGATTTGAGAAAACCAAAGAAACAGAATGGGAGGGCAGGTACACAGTGATGGTTTGTGGTTTTTCATGGAGACATTTCAGGGGGAAAAAAAAAAATCTTAATCTCTTTACAACTTCAGCTTAAGTCTCCTGCACATATGCAAGCAACAGACTCCCCTGGAAGGGAAGGGGGCTGTACTTAACTGAGCACTGTTGCTGGATCGCTTATGTCTCAGCCTGCCTGATGTGGGTATGAATTGCAGCATGCCTAGTTTTGCTGTTTGTAAAGGTACTTGCAGCCACTGTTTCCACAGGAAACAAAGGCCACCAGAAATGCTAATGCAGTAGATGTGTGATAATATGCCTCACCCATGGCTCACCTCTCTAGTCTCTCTCTAAGCTGTGGTGCTGGTTGTACTGTACCATACACTATGGACACGCGCTCTCTGCAATGTATGGGAAGGTAGCACTAGTAATCAAGCGCAAATTGCTAAGGAGACATCTAAAACATTGCATTACATCCCCTTGTCTGTGGCATACTTCAGAAAACAATGTTAGAAGAGCAGTAAAGTAAACATTTCTTTCTAATTTTCTAGATGTCATAATATTTGTCAAAGCTGCAAGGAAAAGCAGATTACCTGAAACAGAGAAAAAGGAGTTAATGGAAACAGAGGCAGATGGAACAGCAAGCCTGATCCTGGCCTCCAAATCATTTTGTACATAACAGATAAAGAGACAATGTGCAAAAAATAGACATTCACATTTTAGCAGTTAAACTTTTATTTTACCTTTTTAAAATTATTTACTTTGTTTTTTCTACAAAAGGCAGACATTGATTGTTGATCTGCAATTGTTCTGAGTGCGCGCAGAGATGCAAAAAAGGGTTATTGGAGGATGAAGAACAGGGAATTGCTCTGACTATACTTTCACATGTCATAATTAAGGTGGCATTAAAGCTTAAGTCCCAGTAATAATATTCATAAGAGATAGTTTCCTTCCCCATACACCGTTCTCAGTTCATATCAATTGTGTTGAAAACCCATTCGGTGAATTTCTTCAGCTTTTCGGTTGCATTCTGGGATTCCTCCTGTAACCTCAAGTTGTCTTCCCGCAAATGTTGCACTTCAGCCTGAAGGCTGGCTTTGTCCTCTTTTTCCTTAGGCATAAGGAAAAATACAGATCTTAGTGGACATTTTAGGTCATGCTTCCTATCTATCTAGAGCAGCGAGAATCTCTTGAGAGCATAAGTCTCATTCTTTTTAAGGATTTTATGTGCAGTAACACATGGGTTTATATCCAAAGGACATTAGTGACATCTCCTTCCTCATGTTTTGCTTGCATGAACAGGATTTCTCTGTATTAGATTCTAATACAGAAGCTGGCTACCGACGTGGTCCAATAAAATTGGACATGACCTGTTCTGAATGTACAAGTCCTGATGGTTAACTAAGCAAAAGGCAGGGAATCTTCCTGTAAACCACTTTCCCAGCTAAGAGACTTCATCTCACTGCAGCAGATCCTTCTTGGACCAAGTAGGCATTAAAACAATACGGGAAGTTTCCACAGCAGAAATTACATGTTTAGATAACACTGTCAACTTTTCATCAGCAGGATACATTTATATGGACTAACTTCAAGCCTTTTGCAGTGTCACCTGAATTAGGAGCGGAGGTACTATGAATCACCCTCCTAATTTAAGCAGAGGAATCAAACGCCTACAAATTCAGACACCCCATCCCAGCCGTGCATAATTAGAAGCCTGAGAAAAGTAGCAAAGAAATGTCTCTTTCTCATACAAGGATGAGACTGTCACAGGCTCAGGCATGGCAAAGCAGGCTTACACAGTTATTAGCATCACCAAGCACTAAATACATGTCTTACAAATCCTTCTGTAGATGAAATGCTTACCTTCCTTAAATCTTCCTGCAGCATCTTCAGCAAACCTTCCAGTTGGTCCACTTTAGAGGCGAGAGTTGGAGGAGATTCTTTACTGTTGAAAGCAGAAAACAAAAACAGGTATTGATATGATTTACTGTCTTCACACGGGGTAGCTAACAGCTTTGTCTATACCAAGTGGCTTTATGAAGGTATGCATTTGGGTACACCACGAATTCACAAAATTAACATAATAAAGAGTACCTGGAACACGTGCAGCACATTAAACAAAAGAACAAATTTAACTCATGATTAATTGGGGTCATCCCATCACTTGACTTCTTTCTACTTGGAACTTACTGTATGTGCCTTGAATTACCATTGTTTTGGACAGGTTCATGAACATCTCAGACAAGAAAAACCTACAAATAGGTTCAACTGGACTTGAAATTCTTTTCTTTTCACCTCCTAATTCCATCTTCATGAGATCTTGTGAAGAGTTCTTGCATGAAGCCTGGAGACGGCTTCCAGATAAAGATATCCCTACTCTTTGCTTTGGTTTGTAGCTGGGAAAGCCTGCACATCTGGTGTATTTACTTACCCTGTATAAGGCTTTATCTGTGCAGTAAGCTGGTCCTCAGCCTGATCACTACTGGAAGCAGCGCTCACAGGTCTGTGATTTTCATCAGCAGCAGCAAAGAATGAAGCTCGCTGAACTGAGAAGGCAACCACACAGAGAAAAACAATGGCAGCAGTAATGATTATTTGTTCATGCACAGCACAAGAGCTATGCTGCAGGATCTCAGCAATTTCAGTCTGTTTCAAGCAAGATAAAGTGATGATATGACATACCAATGTCCCCTTGACAGATGCAAACTGCCAGTGCAAGTCTTTGCACCAGGTTTTCCACTGTACTGGATTCAAGAAGTACCGGCTCTGGCACAAGCAGCACTGTGCAGATCATCCTGGGTATGACTGCATGATACCATCCAATAACTTAGCAACTTTATTTAGTTTCCTTCACTCTATAAAGAATGCCTTTATCTTGAGGAAAGAAAAGCTCACTGTGCATAATTTGACCAATGTCATTTTTCAGAACCTGAAATTTTTTCCTTATGCTTTATAAAATGTTTCCAGATTGAAACATGAAACCTCTTTCCTGCCTTGTGTGTGTATCTCTTGTCCTGTAACTGTTCAAATGTTCTTACACATCTCTATATCACTGTCACGTGCGCTGTGACTGTAAACTACTGACTGCTCCTACCTCAAGAGTCTCCTAGCACAAACAGAAATATAAAGACTTTTAGCTTAATAAATTAACCGTAGCAGCTGCTGGGCTCTCACCGGAAGCCGAAGAGCATTGTTTTTTTCTGTTTGGCAAATTTTTATACTAGAGGTTGGTATAGCTCAGAGATCCAGGCAGTTTTTCTTTCAGCTGGTACAGATACTGCTATTTGTAACTTCAGGTGCTTGTGCTGAGGACACCAATCAGTGGTGTAGAAGAGGTGTTCAGGATCACAAATCAGAATTTAGGCTCCTTGGTATGTGTCAATCCCTACTGCCACCTGTCAGAGATTAGAGACTGGGATTATACTGTGACCAGACAACCAAAGACCAATGGAATTATATTGAGATCCTTCTCCAAGTCAAATCTGAATATATTTTTACAGCAGTGAGATGAAGCTGCCAGCTAACACATTACTCCAGCTTTTCTTCATCTGAGCTGTCAGTTTGTTATCTTGACCACAGTGACTGTGTTCACACTTCTAAAGAGAAACACAAGTCAGTCTGGGGCTTACCAAGTGAGGGATTCAGGTTAATGAGGACAGTCAAATAAATCTCACCAAAAACCAGGGGATCCTTTAAAGACAAACTACCAACCACAGGGAAACGTGTTAAAACCTGAGTTTCACCCATATGTGGTGATGAAAAAACCATCACTACAAATTCATCTCCTCTTGAGGACTATGGCTTACTTTGAATACTCTTCCCCAAGACTGCACAGCAGAGACATGAGCCAAGCTGCTTCTACAACTCCTGTGGCAACAGAGCAGAGGACACGAGTACCTCTTGAACACCCACTGAGACATGCACTGTCTTAATGATATGTAAGGCTACTACCAGAAAACAGCCAAGAAATCAAGTTACTTCACAGCCTTCTCCAACCATGCTGAATAAGGTCTAAAAGATTCAGGATCAGTGAAAAAACACTTCCATGAAGGTGGGACAGCATATATACAGGTATCAGGAATAGGAACTTCTCTTTAACACACCTAGAAGACTTTTCCATTGGATTCTAGTAATGTAAACTCTCTTTTGTCTAAACTGCATTTAATTTTAAGTTCAAATGTATCTAGGCAGTTTACAGTTCTCTTCAGTTTACTAAGTGTCATGGAGATGGAAAATACCATAGGATGAAACAACACTTACATGCAAATCTATGTCTTTGGGGTATGCAGAGGCAAGAAGGCAATGAAAAAGTATATACCAACAAGGCCTATTTTCCAAATTATCTTGGTAGCAAACTTCAGCTGCACTACACATACTTCTTGCTAGTGCAGTAAGCAATCATTAGTGTGCTTTTTCCCTACTACATAACTTTATTTTTGCACTTCTGTGCTGGATGCCTTTCCTACACCAGCTGTGATATCTTCAACTGCTTCACATGAAATGAGAAGTGACCAGTTTCACAAAGATTTGGCCAAACCATAGCACTGAGGAATTCCAGTATGAAGAAATGGTATCGGAGTATTACATACAAAGTTTCAGGCTCTTAACACTTAACTTGGTATTTTAAATGAGCTTAAGAGTCAGACTAAGTAGAGAATTAAGAACAACAGAAACAAAAATCAGGATTAAAATAAACCCAACCAACCACAAACCCCACAGCCCTTAAAGAAACATGCACAAAGACCAGCTTCCTAAGTGTTATATTCTGAAAACTTACCTTCAAAAGCTTTGGCAGCATCTACCAAGTTTGACCAGTCCAGATCAGAGGCAGAATCAGGCAATGGCATAAGACCAGGGTCTGGCATGGGCTGCCGTCTTTGCTCCTGGATATCTGTGAGGGAGCTGTCTGAGGCAGAAAACTCTCCTGGAGCGATGCAGAATAGATTACAAACTCCATAAAAACACCCCAAAATTCCTTTCTTAATACTATTGCATACCCTATTCTTAACTTTTCTGGCACAGCACTTTGTAACCAAAATTCAGAAGAATGTTTGATCAACTGCAGTTGACCAGATACAGCCCTTTACAAAGCAGTGTTCTAAAACCAGAACATTCGGCTCCTTTCTAACCTGCCTGAATCTTTGCAGCTGAGCACTTCAAAAGTCAAGCTCTGACTCCTCAGCACTGGAGCTGGGAGCAATACTCTTCTACCCAACAATTCCTGCCTCTGCACAAGCTGAAAATACTTTAGAGGGCTCTGCCTCTTGCTGGGGCTTCTACAAGCCCTGGAACCTATTTGCTTCTGTAAAAAACCCAAAACAAAGCAACAAAACCATGGTTTTTTTTTCCTTTCTCTTTACAACCTTGTAAACCAATGGGAGCCGACTTAAATCTACCAAGACAAATCAGAACAAGAAAACCTTAATATTACTTTCAGAGCATTGCACATCTCTCAGCAGTTTAGTGAAACCTTCAGATCATTAGTAAAAAATAGCCACACCCACCTGTAAGCTGGTGCATGGCTCATTATGGAAAAAAAACATTGGCAAGCTTGAAAGCAGGATACAAAATCCTTATCATTTTTGTGCAGATTAAAACAACAAAAGCGAAACACTTAGATTTTTATCACTAATTAGGGCAAGACTAAACTGTCAAACAAGAATTATCTACTTTATTTCAGTTTACTGGCTGGACAATCAAAAAATGGGCAATGCCTGGTCACATGTATGAGCTCAGATGCAGCAACAACTTCCTTTCTCATGCCCTCGATCAGAAAAGTTTTGAAAACCTTGTAGGTAGTATTAGAACAGAGAGATGTAGGGGTGAGAAGATGGAATGGGCACCTGGGAGGAGGCTGCTGAGAAGATTATAGTGAAGAATCTGCTTGGATCAGAGAGAACAGACAGTGTGACAGGCAGGATATAATCCCAAAATGCCATGAGTTGTGTTATTTCCCCTCCTTTTTTTTTTCCCCCCCCCGGATAGTCTAGTTAAACTATATAACTTCACTAACTAAATTAACTTTGTAAGAACTTCAGCTAAATCATACTGCTGCCTGGGGAATAGTGACCAGAAAAGCTACACTGCATTCACTTCTTTGCTCAGAAATCTTGATTTTTTTTTTTTGGCGTGTGTGTCTGTGCGTATTTACTTTTTGTAAATGTAATTTTGGTTCAATATTAACACTGAGGATTCGGTTCTTAGCTCTCGAAAGAGTTATTTTGCAAGTTGTTAACATGAAAATATTTCCAATTAGTGAAAAGATACACAGAATTAGATTAAAACCTAACTATTTGAAAAGCTACCTGTTTTAAAATGTGAGTTGGATTGTTAAGGCGGATGAGTAAATATGAGCATTTTTATCTCACCATTTTCCCTCTTTAGAAAAAATGGATGTACTCTGGAAGCTTTGAATTTAAAGAATTTTGAATAACTGGAAGCCAACAAATACTTGTGCTACTCAATATCTAGCTTACTTAATCCTTTCCTCAGCAAAGTGTATGTGGGAAGACAATTTGTGTGCCACTCAAATAGCTGGTCCTTTTATCATGCAGGCCCTACATTTTGAAGAAAATGGAAAATCTTGTTTTGTTGACAAAGGTAGAAAGGCTATGTACTAGGAGGAGTTATCAGTTTGGTGTGGAAGAGAACATGACAGCAAAAGAAGGTTTTAGTAGTTTTCTTTTTGGAAAATACAGGCATTTCAATGAAAAGAGACCAAGTGCCGCTTCCCACTTGTACTCAGATGGCATCACTAATCTTCTGACCCCAAGCCCTCAGAAGCCAAATCCTCCATCCAGTTACAAGTACAACCAAGTCTGCGAAGTTATTTTAGTGCATATAAAAAACAGAAATGAAGAGAGCTCCGTTTCCTCTTATGCAAGAAACACGTTATACAGACACAACAGCTCAAGAAAATGTCAGGTTCAACACTGAAAACTGATGCCTGGTGATCACAGTCAGATGAAAAGAATTTAAAATAGATTTCTTGATCAGCCTTCACTGTCAAATGTAGCCTGTGTAGCTAAATACAGACTGTGCTTAGGGCCCACTATAGTGAGTTGAATCTATTGATAGCCTTGCATTTTCCTCTTGAAACATACTAAAACATGAATAAATCAGTGTAGACATGTACTTCAAAAAATATTGCACAACCCTACCCTGAGATCTACCTCTATCTCTGGAAAACAAACTCAGTTATAAAGTACAGTGGGAACCTGTGAAAATTCCCTTTCTCACTAACTGAGACATTCACATGCAGCAACACACAACCCATCAAATAATCATACTGAGACTTTTCAGTAAACTAATGGGGGAAAGCTGAGTGTCTTCTTGACAGCACTTTACAAATAACTTTTTCCAGTTAGCTGTGTGACTAAAATAAGTAATTCAAGTGCTGTAAAATAGATAGGGTAAGGAAATGAATCTAAAAACAATTGGTGCAATAAAAGCTGTATCTGCTGTAGCTGTGTATCCAAATGTCCACTAGCATTTATCCACTTCTGTATCATTATTTTCCTAATCACAATTTGTTCCCATAATCCCACACTACAGGAACTGACACCTAGAGTTCTCTCTGGTGAATAACCAGGCATACATTATTTGTCCATTGGTCCAACTGATCTAGGTGACTCTTGGAAGAAATGGCAGAAACTTGCAGCCAATGACGCAAATTTCTGTGCTCCCTCCACAAGGCAAATGCAGGACCAATCATGCCATTTTGCACTCACTGAAGTGAGGGAAAAAAAATATAAATTTTATATTTTCAGTCATGTGACTGGACTCTCTTAATTTGAGCAAAACCAAGATGGAACTACTAATTGCTGTAACAAACATTTTACCCCAAGATGATTCCAAAAGGATTCCTCACGAAGTCGAAAAATGGGAAATACACTTACCATGTAGTGATTTCATTCCCAAAGTATAGGATGGTCTCCGTAACGGCAGCGATTTTGGGAGAGAAGGGTAGGTGCTGGTGAATAGTACATCATTTGGCATGGCTTGGTCCAAGAGCGAGGCCCGTGAGGTGAAGAAGTGGTCCCTTTGACCACTGTAAATACTCTCATCTGACAAAGTCCTTTGCAAGGCACGCCTTGTGGTAGGAGTGCTGGGAAAGGGAGACTGACAGGACAGAGTGTGTGACTATACATTTATAAACACAAATAAAAAGAAATGAGAAAAAAATCATCAATAAAGAAGCTTTTGAAATAACTTTTAAAACCTTTTTTTAAATAAGAAACTGAGTATTAACATAGCATTTTTTCAGAGTGGACAGGAGAAAAAACTAAAGGAATTAGCTTTTAAGGAGATTGTAACTAGGTAACATATATATATACAGAGCTCTTTTTTTTGCCTATCTCACATTCTAACTTTTGAACAGCCTTCAAATTTCTCCTAAAGTGGAAATCCCAGGCAGCCCTTGCTGATTCCAGAGCTGACAGTGTAGCAGAGAAACGGATACAGAAAGAGCCTGAATGCTGCACAAACCAGAGTTTTCCCACTGCCTGGGGGAGGCTGCCTTCCTGCAGGCAGAGCACCAGAAAATGCCAGCTAATTAGAAGTCTCCTATTACTGAACAACTACGAACACTCACTACTGCTGTGGGTCTCCAGAAATATTTGCATCAAAAGTAAGTAAATGGTCCCATGAATAGGAAGAACTTGTGTCCTACCCCCACAATCATCCCAGCTTCCTCCATGCTCCACAAAGGAGAAGGCAATGCTGGGGGCAGCCTGGAGTGTAACTCCAGGCTAGTGCCAGAGAGCTGCTATCATGACCATTCCCACCAGTAGAGACTCTGATTTTCATGAAACCTGTAGCAACATAGCTATCTTTAAGGCATAGTATTTCTTTACAGTTTGGTTGAAATTTGGTCCAAAGGCTTTCATGGAGAAATTTTTACAGAGCCTCATTTGCTCTGTAAGAGAGTTTAAACCAAAAAAAGGAGAAAATGGGTTTTCCAGAAGGAGCGATTAAAAACAGAGTTGCATATTTGCACATAAAAATAGTCCTCTCTTCTCGGGGAGAAGAAAAACCATGTTTAAACAGACAGTATTCTATTCCTGTGATCAAAATCCCACACTACAAGGTGGGAGAAGAGCATGGAAGAGTGACTGTTGGTACTGTAGAAGACAACCTGCCAATCCCCTCACCTCTTACAAATTTTAATATAAGAACATTGCTGGACATGTTTGTTTTATGATTAAGAATCAGAATTATTAAGATTACTTCCAAAGCCCAGCTATCATCAGAAGATAAGGAAATAAAGAAGCCAACTTTCCATTTCTCATGCCAGTTTTCTATTACCAAATCCTCCCCTCTGTGTTGCCTCCTTCAGGACTTGCCCATCACATTATGAACCTGCATATACCATTAACACTACAGAAATTACAACTTCTGGTACACAGTTGTTACTAAGGCATATGGAAGACTGAACTGCCTTTTTTTTTTTTTTGCTAATGAAAAGTTCTGGTACCAGAGCAGGGGAAAGAGAAAAAGTTACTTGTCTGAGAAGATACAGTGCCCAAATAGTAGGTAAGGAGATAAGAAAGGCCGGGAAGATAATACAAAGATGTACAAGACACACAAAATCACAGCCTAGAACAAATTCTACTGGCAAACAAAGCCTATGTCAGGCAACAGACAGAAAGGAGGAGGATTTTTGGTGCAGTGAACTAATGCAGGCCATTATCATTATTTTTCTTTTTTTTTTTCCTTTTAAAGTGTCAAAAAATTTTGTGCTGTAAGACTACTTCTCTAAGATGAACTCTAAGTCATACAGTGGGCAAAATTAAGTTACTTTTAAAATGGAAAAGATGCCATTTATTGGTGTGACAGAACATTGTTAACTTGCTGAAATTTATCAAAAGTGCAACCAGGAAATAAAGACCAGGGTAAGAACTGATTCACTAACCCCAAAGCAGAAAAACAGCAAACCTAGGAAGATATCTTGGAATGAGAACAATTCTCTTGCTCTAAACAACCAACAGGAGGTGTTTGCATCACCCATGTCCCAATCCCCCGCAGAACTACCACAAACCTAAGAAAAAGGTATCTTGCCAATGACAAGGTTTTCTTATCTCTGGCCTTCAAAGCAACATCTTAAATAATCTGTGTATGGAACCCACACTTACAAGCTTTAATAAGCCACTTCAGGTTTTTACTAGCAAAAAAAGAAGTTACAGCTCTCTCTTCTGCATGGTTGCTGTGGAAACAATTTGGGCTCTGGATGATGAGCACTGGCTTTACAAGGAGACTAGAAATCAAGACATTCTCTTCCAAATTAAGGATTCTAAAAATTAATATATGCACTTACACGTTATTCAGTGTATTTTGAAACACATCAGGAAATGTTTCTAACTATTCTGCAAAAATATCTGTTTAAGTTTTGGGATCATTTTTGATAACAGGATTAGTGAGGTATAAAAATGTGCTTTTTGCAGGGAGTTTCAATACTGTTAGTATGTCACTGTCTAGCGGTGCAAGCAGAGAAGAACAGTTAAAATATGTAAGACAACGCTACAGGATTTTCCATAACCCAGCAGTACTAAATGTTCTTCGCAATTTGGCATATTAGTCTCTTTAAACCTGCACACAAAGTTGTACTAATACTGCAGAGACTGTAATAATGAAACTTTTCACCAAATGTATTTCTCCAGCAATCAGTTATGAACAGATTATTTTCTGTCCATGATGAGAATTCAGGGAATGCCTCGCATTTTATTTTCCTGTTATGGGTGAGAATAGAAGAGATTCTGTCTCTCTCTCTTTAACATACCTTAAAATTCTTCTGGGATTCAGGCGTTGGACTATCAAGATCTATCAATTTCTTCAGCTCTTCTTCGACAGTGGATTTGGATGCTCGTTTTGGGGATGCTCGCAGGTCTCTTGCCGATGCCCGCAGCCGAGGGTGGGCCATTTCATTGCCATCACTCTGGTGACGTCTTAAATGAAATGGAACAGACACATTCAGGTCTCAAAGCCCTGGGGCAGGAGGCATGAATGAAACAAGAATTATAGCACCCTCAAGTTTTTAAAAGAAAAAAACTAGGTAGAGGGCACAGAGGATGGGAGAAGTTTCACTACTACAGCAGAGACTCACCTTAGTGGATGCCTGTGGAAGCACTAACCTTGTTTAAAAACATCAACTAGCAATACATTAAAATAATTCAAAGGTTAATGTAATACATTTTCCCAAAAATGGACTGAATCCATTAAAATAAGGTGCATTCTGTACAAAGCTAAAAAAATATGTCTTCAGAAAGCAGCGTATCACCAAGTTTCTTTAATATTTCAACTGGCTTTTTATAATGTAGTTATCACAAAGTTTCACCATTTCCTTCTGACAGCCAGTTATTGGTATCATCTAGGGATACTGTGCCTGACTCAGTAACAGTCAAGAAGGTTTGAATAAATTACTTTGAAATAGGCTTTCTGAACTACTTGCTTTTTGAGTCATACTTAACAATATTTTCACTAGTAAGTTGTTTTCTCAATTTCTCTTCCAAAAGAGATGCTTGAATATTGTAATGCTGAGCTATCTTGCCTTGCTTTAAGCTTTAAGACGGTTAGACTGGATACTGGCAGCAATCTTAACAAGGCAACGTGGAATGCCAGAGTTAATGCACGGCATGCATGGTACTACTACACGGATGAGAGGTTTAAGTAAAACTCAGGCTCTACAATAAGAGGATTTTTAATATTTGCTCAAATAGCATTTTGAGTCACCTTTAAAAAGTCCCGAGAAAAGATAAGCTTTAATAGGACTGAAATCCATAGAGCTTTCTAGAAATGATAAAACCCCTAACTTTTACAAGTTAACAGCGAATGAGATTAGCCAACTATCTAATATTTAAACCCTAGTCCAGAAGACTAGATTAGAGATTAAGTTCTACAGAAAATGAAGCATTGTATTAAATAGTTTTGAGCTCTTCTCTACAGAGAACTGTCAAAGATCAAAATGTTTCTTTTACAATTACAGCAAATGATCAAACAAGAGAACAAAAAAACAGTCTTACTTTCTTGAATCCATAAACCCCACTGAGTTTATTGTCCCCTCTGGCTTTTTCCATCCGATCAGATACTTGCTAGTAGCACCCTGGCGAGGGTAGAATGTCCTAGGACCAGATGAGGAGGAAGAGGAGGAGGAGAAAGAAGGTGCGAGCTGGGGAGAAGTGGCAGAATGAAGCTCTTCTTTAGGTGAGCTTCTGGCACTGGTGAAAACAACAGGGCTGGCAGAGTGTCGTGAGCTCATGGTACTAGGAAAAGAACATAAGAAAGACAAAAATTGCCTCAAATGTGCATAGATGGGTCTTGTTTACCTGATTTTTAAGCAGAACTCTAGGCAGAAGATGTTATTCTTATCAACAGCGGATAGAGTAGCAAAACCAGTTTGCTCTTCTTAAGGGCCTTCCACCAATGTTTCATTAAAAATATCTCACATAAGTAACAGAAAAATTTTGCAAGCAACCTCTAAGGATACGATATAACCACCCTTCACAAAAGGGGAAATCTAGGGTTCATTGTCATTAGGCAGCTTAAAAGTAATACATGAGATTTTAGTTGAGTTAGCAAAAAAGAACTGAAGTCCAAACTCTTGTTGGAATTCCTGCCTTTTAAAGAAAACATATTTTGAAGGAACTTAAGCAACAAGAAACATCTCTTTAAGACCCCACAACAAACTAAAGAAGAAACCGATACAGCTTTGAAAATAGGGCTTTCTGAATTTCACCTGAAATGCAGTTATGTAGCATTTGTAAGGAAAAAAACCCAAAAACTTAGATTGAGAAGTTAGAGCAGGTGTCTAACAGATATCACTATTCGTCAAGACAGAAAACGGAGCTGGGATGACCAACTGCAGCTTATTGATGGGAGAAGGAGAGGGGCTTTAGATGGAAGATACTCTTTAGTTATGCTGATATTCAAATCTGATGGAACTAGCTTCCTATCAGGAGTGCTAGGCCTTAGACAATATTTACTATAACAACCTTAAAAGGTCAGTCATTTATAAGCACAATAACAGGAAAACGTTACATCTAGCTTTAATGCTGAAATAGCATTATATATCTGGAGACCAGTTTTCTACCAGCTCTCTACACAACTTATCCACATTTTCATCCCTGTATCCAACACTGCAGTGAAGGAACTTGAAACAGATGGCCCCATGGTAAAGAACAGTTTCTGACTGAGAAATAAAAATTAGCTGGAAGGCTAAATAAAGTCACTGAATAATCTCCTCTTCCTTAGCTTAGCAGAAAATTCTTCACCAATCTTTCCATAACTTAATAAAACAATGCATTTTCACATCTATCCCTTTTACTGAAACAGAACGAAGAATTTAAGGTTAAATTTGTGTTGCCACCTGGGAAAACAATACCACCTACATTTAGTCTCAAGCAGTCAGTTACCTAATCTATGCCACTTGTCTGGTTCCTGCTGTAGTCAATGAAGATATATCCTAAGGAGGTGATTCTGCTTGTCTTAAATTAGGTATCTCAGATATGCAGGGAGAATTAATGCTTTGGAGTTTCTTCTCTCTCTTCATTGACAACATATGGGAGTCTAAAGAATCACCCTGAAATATGTTTCATTTTCATGTGGCTCAATTTAAACACCAAGATTCCCAGCAGCCAAGTGCTGTGAGTTTGATGAAGAGCTTGGGTGGACTGTAGCCTTCTACTGTCTGCTGCAAGCCCAGGGGCATCACATCAGGGGCAAGATGCACCTCTCCACATGCACACAAATCCAATTACAGTAATACAGATTTTGTATTATAGAATTATATTTCTTCCTTCCCTCCATCTGTACATTTGAAAGGCCTATACAAAAGACAGCAGATTGAGAAAACACAGGAAGATAATTTTCCTGTCCAGCCATCCCATATATTTGGTGCCGCACAGCACAACCTTCATATTTGTAACAGATACAAGTAAGCATAATTTATAGCAAGAAAGCAGAGAAGATAAGGAGCTAGGGGAATAGGCAGTAAATTTTTCTTCATTCCCCCTTTGTCTCTTCCAATACGGAAAAAAATCTCCTACACATGCTGAGTTAAACCAGCCCATCTGTGAGGTATCACTACCACAGCATAAACTGCCATTTTTTACTCCTTCTAAATACACTCAAGAAGCAGAAAAGTCTTTTTGCTTCAGTGTAG
>NW_008239553.1:10937959-10944172 GCF_000691975.1 Corvus brachyrhynchos
AGAAAGGAATCTCTGGCCACATTTAGAATTCTTTAACCCATTAGGTATTGCTCAAGGAAGCGTTAATTGTGAGAAAACAGTTTGTTAATTAAAACCAGTAACAGCTCCTAGACAGGCTAATGGTGTTGCTCCTCAATGTTACTGGGGAAACAGTAAGAACTGATATTAATTATGCTTGACATAAAA
Organism: Corvus brachyrhynchos; assembly: GCF_000691975.1. Classification (NCBI taxonomy): domain Eukaryota; kingdom Metazoa; phylum Chordata; class Aves; order Passeriformes; family Corvidae; genus Corvus; species Corvus brachyrhynchos. The sequence continues at coordinate 10,938,146 of NW_008239553.1, forward strand.
TTTATATAAGATGCAGATGGATATATAATATTTATTGCATAAGATGCTATAAATACATATTGTGCATTTTAAGTATTATTACTTGAATATTTATTATAATATGCATCATATAATAGATGCCAAGAGTGGCCTGGTAAATGCAAGTGAAATTAGCACACAGTTATAAATAAGGTTTTCTTTAAGGTAAATTGCATATTTTGAGCTGTGGTTTTTACAATATTTTTGGGAGGATATTCTGCTTTGGGACTACACACAGAACTGTGACTACGACTCAAGCTTTTCACCCTACCAGTGCACACAGGCAGGCCAACACAATACTGACGGGCAAAGAGACACACTTGTTAAGTGAGAGCATATTTGGAGAGCAAAACACTTTGGATAAACTCTAGGAAAACTAAATCAGAGCTGGAGCACTATGGTAGTGATGGGATGTTATTAGAACATTTGACACCAGGAAGCATGCAGAGAATTCATCATACTGTAACAGATACCTAGACCAGCTTAGGTTTTATCTGGAAGAGACTCAGTCCTCTTTCTCAGGACACAGTCACTATTGGTCCCCTATCTCCCAGCTCAATTATTGAGACACCAAGGACTGAATTATGAAAACATTCAAATACTACAAGACTGTCTGCAAAAATTACAGATGAGCCATTCATAAAAGCACTCTGCAATAAATAATAACCTTAAAATTATCAGAAGTAATGAAAAATGTACTTGATTACAAATAGTCAAAACTACCCTTTTAATTTTGGTAAGAAGATGATAAGAAACTGTATAGCTTAGGTAGAAATGAAAGTTTGATTTAAATTTTTTGTAAGGAATTCATGCCATCAGCACACACTGCTTCATTTAATGACATTCAGCTATAATGATTCTGTGTAATTACTGGCCTACATAATGCAGTTCTCCTGGGATGCTATGAGAAATCTGCACAATCATCAGGAAGGACTTAGGGAATGGGGGTGGAAAAGAAAAATAAAACCCAGCCAGAAGCTCTGCTGTAAAAGTTAATCACTATAATTTACATTTTGCCACCAGTTCTCAGGTACAAGTTCTTTTATGCACCATTAAATGATCTGAGCAGTAATTATCACTCTTGTCTTCTATAGACACAAACACTCTAATTTGTAGTTATTTTCTTTTCTTTTGTCACAGAGAACTTTTTAGGGCCATATTCCTTTTCTTCTTGCTCAGAAACCCAACTTTAAAGACATTACAGACATTATGGCATCTACAGGCAAAAGATAAAAAAGTGAGAAGCAACAAAGGATAGCAATTTAGAAACTGATAGAGAAACACACCAATTAAGCTGTTCATTTCTCATGAAAAGTAGCCTGTTCAGAACCTTTCTTTTGTCTCCCCTCCTTCACCTTCTTGAAGCAGGCATCTTCATAATAATCTCCATAATCTGTGCTTGTCTTTTGGAAGTGCCAGTTTAACCAGCCTCCACTTCCAAGCTGTTGTGCCTCCACAGAGGAAGCAAAGAGAGTTGGGAGCAAACAGCTGGATGACCCAGGGTTCTACTGCTGTTCAGTGTGCAACCACCAACTGAAGATGCCACAGGAAACAAAATCAAAGTATTTTATCCCAGACTATGCCTTTGTTTTATTGTGAGGCATCAAACAGATGCTCTGGTCTTCAAAAATAAGAAATAATAAAGAAGGAACATGAGTAAGTCTGGTTTTAATCCACCACAAGAAATGATGTTATGTGCAAGCATTGCTGCATTTCTCAAGTATCATGCCCCATGTGTTCTATAAACTGCTACTACTCCTTGTTGTGAAGAGTTGCATTATTAACATCTGAGTTTTAAATGAAACTTGGCAAAAAGAAACCTCAACTGTTTTCTCCAGAATAAAGGCCAGGAAACCTTTATCTGGAAATTTCAGTGACAGCCCCAAAATTACTAGCAGAGAGCAATTCCAATACCATCAGAGAAACACTGTACCAATTAATCCAAGCCAACTGGAGACACAATGTTATAATACAATAAATAATGAGACAACAACCTAGACTTCAGTTTGCAGTCAAGTTGCAAAGTATATCCATGGAAGATGAGAGCTGTCAGGGTGTGCCTGCCCTGCTAAGTGTTGCTTTCTATAAAATTTTCTCAGTTTTTCTACTGAACTAACCCTATTTGGTGCTCAAAGGAGAAACCAGAACCTCAGATGTACAAAGATGCCATTCCATTAGGCTTCACGATAAAGCTTCCAAGAGTTACATACATTTTCCAGGATTCTTTAAGTTGCTTCAGAAAAAATCCTTCCAGATGAAAATGCTGCTGACTTTATTGCAATCAGCATTTTGTGTAAGAATCTCAACATTTAATGTCATTGCCAGTTACATTCAGACAAGTACTGCAGGACACATGGTAAATTCTACTCAATGTTAAAAAATGCACATACACATACTTATCATAGAATAAAAGGTGTAACAATGTAGACAACCATTACATAGACTTTTTATCTTCAAGAAAGGGTAATATGCTAATATGCCAGGAGTCTAAGTAAGTCCCTCTGCAGAATATTTTCTCCAGACTTGCTCAAGTCCTTCATGCATGCACAGCTACTGGAAACACACCAGCCTCAAACACCTTGGGTGGGATTTCTATCAACCAAGTGTGAGCTTTGGTGCCAAAAATGGCCAATGAAGAGATGCAGTAAACCACAGTGGGACCACCATTAATGGATTACTTAAGTCAGAATCACCATAACAAAGTACATGGAGACCACTGCAGTCTCTATGACAACTCCTTATTTACAACTACTGTATGAGGAGTTAGCGAACTGTTCTCATAAACATCTAGTCTTGCAAAGTAGCTTTATTCGAGACAATTATCAGAAATTGCTTTGGACTTTCAGTCTGCAGGTATTTTAGCTACACTCTCAAAACAGACGTGCCTTAAGAATAAAAATGCAACAGTCAGGCTCCACAAGGCCAACAAACTATGATGATCCCACATCTTTCCCTGAAAGACCTATGTTTTTTCTCTTGTTGCTAGTATGACAGAGTAGGAATATTTTTCAAAAGTACACTGAATACTTCTTGGAAAATGGGTTAGGAAAATGGTCTAAAACATTTTCTGCTTCTAGCAGCACTGATTGACTTGTAAAGTGGGTATCTTCCATTTGAGGGGTTCAAGCACATTACACACATACTTGATATTGCCAATTTTACAGGTGGCAAAACTGAGGGGAGAGGGAAGGTGACGGTAATGTGTCATACCCACAAGCTTGCAGCAGAATGAGACTAAGATCTACATGCTAGCACTCCCAAGCAACTTGCTCTCAGTATTGATCATACCAACTGCGAGCAGATTTCTAAACAAAGACCAGGGGCAAAAATGCAAAACATCTAAAATGGGTACTTGCAAGACTAAAAATGAACCCCATATCAAACTGTTCATTAATAACATGGACTGATCTCCTTTCTGATCCACACATGAACTGCAGTTGTTGCAAGATATTCCCCATAAATACATCAGACATGTCTGTCTTACGGATAGTTTAGGAGCAGCAGTTTAGTACAGAATATGCTCTTAAAGACTTTTAATACTATAAGCAGGAGCAGATGTGAAGACTTAAGGTGGTCTTAATTTTCAAGCATTCTGCACAGTGAAATTTTTCAAAATATTGATTAACGTAAGTAGAACACACTCTCTTCAACATTCATTTCTCACTTTTGATAGGTTAGGGAGTGAGAATGGGAAAATGAGTGTGGGGGAGCCAATCATACAAGAGGTGAAAACTACCTTGTATGTGAGACAGCATCACTTAGACTGTAAGCACTGTTCTCCCTTGTGAGAGGGTTGGAGGCTGGCTGACTCTTGCTGTGAATATCCAGGCTGAGTGAAGATTCAGCTTTCCGGTCCATGTGGCTGTCCTTTTCTAATGTCCTGTCTGCAATGGAGACCACTTCGCTGGAGCTGTGCCACAGCGGTGCCACCTTCTCCTTGGTCAGCCCTGTCCGGGGAGATGTCGCCGCTCCCAGGGAGGCAGTGCTGCCATGGCTGGGTCCGTAGGAAGTGGTATCTATGCCACTATCAGCTGAAGTCCCTTGAAGGTAGTTGTAGCTGTTCAGATCCGATTCCGTGCGCTCTCCACTGTCATACCATTTCTCATCGCTGTGAGCACTGGAGGCATTGCTGGAGAGTGTATTGCTGCTGGAATGGCTGGAATAGTGGCTGTCAGACTACAGAGTAACAAAATTATGGCAATGGAGAGGAGGAAATAAAGGTTACAAAAGCCACCACTGCATAATAGGAGCTCTCCTACCTGGAGGTATTGCATAGATACACAGAGGAGACTAATAAGCTCTAAAAATTTAATTCCAACACAATGCACATCCTCTGTTCTGAGTGCACATAAAAAAACTTTTCGTATGGATTTGGAAGCCAGAAAAGCCTGAGTTATTTGTATTTTGTCAAAAAATACCTTGTGGTGGTTCCTTTCAAGCATAGTTCTGCTCATCAGCCCAGTCCAACGAAATTGGCTAAGCTATGGAGACTTTGACTTGGTTTGTAACTATGATAATGAAAAATACTCTAATTTTAAGACTGCATGTTTTAGAACATGAAACAACCAATCCACAGAAAGTGCACGTTATTTTAGTAATCCAATTGCCCATCAAAAAGTCGAAGAAGAACATAACCACTGCTCTTCCTCCTCCTGGCAGTAGGGTGTCTTTCCTCCTCAGCAGGAGTGTCCTTTGCAAACGACCAGTGAAACACCATTTAACTAATGTGAAATTGTTTTCCAACAAGCAGAATTGCATGAAAAGAAGCTTTAATGTAATGCTCTTAAACTATCCCATAAGGGCATACCAGTGCCTGGCTGGTTTGTATGTCCTGTCCTGTCCTTGGTTACAGCCCACTATTACAAAAAAACTGGATGTCCTCAATTTCAAAGTGGTGGAATATCCCATTTCAAGAAGAATTTCTTGTCATACATTTATTGCTTAGTAGCAATAAATGAGGTATTTATAACCATTTGAATTCTATGGAAGTTATCTAAGTTCTGATCATCTACAGAATCAGAACTGAAGCAGCAGGGAACAGATCTGTTGGATGACCACATGGCCTGGGAAAAAGGGAATTGATGGAAAGGAGACTTAAAAGTTTCCTATTTGACTGAACAGACAGACAAATATAAAAAAAACAGACACTGCTTCTGTTTTCAGAAGGGAACGAAATAGAGAACAGATGCATATTGAGAACAAGAAATCATCAGCATCCATGTTTTTTAATATACTAAAGCAAGAATTGACAGGAAAATGGGGGAATATGATCTGGACTCCTAGTTATCTCCAATTAAAGTTACTTTTCTTCATTAAGAACTTCATCACTCCCCCATCCATCTGTCCACATAATAAAGATTTACTTTAACAATGACTAAACCAGAATAATGCAAGCATTAATAACTCCAGTGTCGCACTTTGCACTCAAGCTAATGAGTTATGTATTACATCACTTATCCAGTCAAATCAATCTCATAAAAAACAGGTCAATCTAAATTTAAAATCTAGTCTGTCCTTCTAAGAATATGAAGACAGGTGTGTTACTGTTTGGGTTTCTTTGGTGTTATCTTTTTAAAGTAATAAGTATGCGTTGTTATGAATTAATAATCTAAAAGCAACACTGCCAATTGCATTGAAAGAATAATGCTGGCAAGCAGGAGCAAATTAAAGACTTGGAACCAATTAAAGACTTTCTCACATCTCAATAAATGCAAGTAATACTTTCAGTAACATCATGCAACACAACTCTATATTTTAGCTTGTTGCACAAATAAAAAAACAAGTGATACAGCTTATTGAGTAATTTAAAGCTTAAAGGGTGCTTCTTTTTTTACAGTGACTTCAATAATTTTCAAGACATTTTAAATTCATGAACATTACTGTATTTATCTATCTCTCTGTATGTAAATTGGGAAGTGACAGTCTCCACAAAAGCATGAATAGTTAACTCTGCAGAGACAGAAAGGCAGAATTTACTGTTTAGAATTTCAAAACAAATAAAACAAGTAG
>NW_008239553.1:10944295-10962950 GCF_000691975.1 Corvus brachyrhynchos
TCAGCAGGATTCCAGGAGACCTTTCAAACAGACTTCCAACAGTGGCTAAGGTACGTTATGAAAATGGAAAAAATACAAAACCAAAATCACTATTCTGTCTCAAAGCAGCAGCTTTCTGGGCATTGCATTAGAAAATGTATTAGTTAAACTCTAAGACTTACATGTGAGGTCTAGGAATAGCTTTGCAAATTTTCACAAATCCTTTACTTCCCACAAGATAACAGACAAGAGGTTGCTGTTCAACTGGCAGCAAATCTTTATTAACTAATAAATATTTCAATATGTTGTGCTGTAGGATTTAGGCAACAACAGGCCTGCTCTACTGCTTCCTCCATGTTCGCGTAGGGAACGGGATTTTTTTTCCTTCCCTTTTTTAATGGACACTCTAAATACAACTTTGAACAACACTTCTGATATCAAGAGCTTGTGGAGCAAAAGCGAGACATTAAATAATTCCTTTTTTAGGATAACTTACATGACCCTGCTTATTTGGAGACAAGTGTACCACGGGATCCTGTCTCATTAGTCTTCCACTGGGGCTCTCTCTGAAGGACGGCAATACTTTTGAGACTGCTGGGAGATGGCACGTTGGCTCTGCAACACAGCACACAACCATGGACTGAAGGAAGCAGTGCTATAAGCTAAGAAAACATGTAACCTGATTTTACATTGCAATTTTTCCAATACTACCATTAGCCAAAAATGGACATATTGTGACAAAACACAGGTGAGGAAGTGGGGGCCCATTCCTGCCTGGCATAAATCATTAAGGCTTTGTCAAAAACCAGCTGCCACCATCCTGACTTTTGTTAGGACAACCTGAATGGTATCACGTCCCCACTGCCAAACAGCACTACATCAGAACATTGAAACAGTTCGTTTTCACAGGGTATTGACATTGGATCTCTAAATGCGCGATACCTGCTGACAAGAGATTTAAAAGACCGAAGACCCACATTTCCTTAAATGGCATTCTATGCAAGGCCAGACAATAGCAAAAGTCTACAGTGATCACTTAAATGAAGCCGTTTTCCCCAGTACAACTGGGGAAAATACTACACGTATTTCTTATCAAAGTTGAGTGAAATAAACATTTTCTAATTGAAGAGATAGCAAAAAAAAATCCCTTGACATATTATCATCTTAAACATTGCTGGCTGTGAATGTGGAAACTGCATAGATGTACAAAAAGAATACTTATTAAACTAAACCTGACAAAAGTGAATGGAATTCAAATCACTCATTTACTGGACACTCAGAGGAGTGCACTTTGCCAATAAAACTTATTATTTTCCTAGGAGATAACTGTGGAGGTCTAGAGGGTGTTCAGACACAGCCTGTTAGGTAGGTAATTGTCTTCTCAGAGTCCAAGGCCAGTATTTTAAAATAATCTCTCTCAGTTATGAGTTTTTACATGTACTTCTACATACAATCTGCACTTCTAAAAATGCTCCTCTTAAGTAGAATACATGCTTACAAAAATCAAGTACTTAACAATACCCATGGTAAACAGCAGTGTTTTCTCCAACACAGCTACAGTTTATTCATCTTGATCTGCAGCATTACGAGCTCTTTAAAAAACAAATAAAAGTTCTGAGTTTTTTAAAGAATAATAATGATAATACCAGCAATATCATCATCAAACTTGATTTCCCCTGGCAAGTGGTAGCAAGCAGTGTTGGTGAACAAAGAACAAAGGTATTCTGTAGTGAAGGATACACCAGGAAGGTGTCAATGTGTGGATTCACTACACCTAAAGCCTTCTTTACCTTGAGACAGATTATCCCAAGTGGAAATGTACTTATTTGTCATCAAACCAAACTTTCACCTAGATTCACCAGATTGGCAATAAAGTCTCCAATTGGAGATGCAGCTTCCAACTCTATGAATGAAGGACAATACACGAGAGATAAAACACAGGGATTTTATGTCAATGTGTGTTTCTCATCCTTTGCCAAATGCCGGAGCCATCTCTCCGGCCACGCAACTTTTCCTGTTCTTTCTGGCCTGATTTGTTTTGCTAATATGTTGACACCTGACACTGCGGAACAGAACTTGCTGGCAGCTCCACTCAGTGCCAGCACCAACACCCAACTGTTGATCTGCAAAAGTAATGCTGAGCAAAAGATCATTTTTACGTGTCGTTACCGTCACACAGTTTCAAAACACAAGCGATTAAAATTGTTCTGTCAAAACAAGAACTGCAGATCAGTAAAATCAGTTTTTTATTGAGAAGAATGGGGGGAGTTATGAGGGAGGGACTGACAGATGGCTTTGATAACAAGGCACAGCTTACTGAAGTTGTTAAGGTGTGTGAACCAAGAACATCTTCAGAACCAGAGGCTGGCGGCATATGCCTTAAATTCTTTATCTCACTGAAGTGTATTCTATCTTGAACACTAGTACATTTGTACAGTGATGCAATAAAAATGTATGGAATTGTTTAATCTAGGGTAAAAGAAGTTAGAAAAACACAATCTAGCGACCTTGGCCAGGGTCATCACGTTGGACAAATGCTGTCTGTAGATAGGACGTTTTTACAGGTGTCAGTCTTACTGGTAATCCTTTCAAGTCAAGCCATAGCTGTAGCAAAAAGTCTATGTGCAAGAATTTACAATGAAGGCCTAACAATATAAATTCTCAGTACCTCATTGTTTCATGTAGTTAATATGTTCCCTCAGCTGACAGCTTAATTGCCACGTGCAATGAAAATGTATGTTTGTGGAAGGTGATTACCTACCTATAGATTTACTTCACTATTTAAACTTTAATTGGCGTTTTTCCATTTTATACATGGTATTTTTATAGCTTCAATGATCAAACAATCAATTTGCATTTATATAGCACCATTTGAAAGGAAGCATCACAAGCACTTTAGACAAACTAAGCAAAAATTAAACTAAGCCAAGCCACTCGGGAGAGTAGGTAAGGTCAAACAAGTCCTCAACAGCAAGACAAATTAATAAGCGTGTCTGCCCAACCACTTACAAAAGGACAGAGTGTTTCAAGGTAAGAACATTAAGGCAGATTTAATCCCACAATCAAATAAGGAAATGAAATCAGTTCTTCCTCAGATGATACTCATAGGTCTCAAGGAAGCAGACTGCAGAAGTTTCAATGCATGCTCCAGACCTAATTATTCATCCTGATGAACAAGGTTAACTTTCAAAGCCGCTGAAAACACTGCACTTAAGAGGGATCTGCCTGCCAGGAGAGGTATTGCCAAAGTCACCTTGTGGTGAGCAGCGCTCGCTCCCCGTGCAGAGCTCCGTACATACCCATCTGGTCAGCGATGCTGTCCTCGCTCCTCTGCCAGCTGGGTGTGGATTTGCCGCTGCCGCCCGCGTCTGACTGCGTGTTCTGCCTGTCAATGGAAGCAGGGGATCTACGGCTAATTCCAAACCTGTTCTCCCCAAAACACAAAGCAGATAATGATGTTAAATATACATAAATCTCACATAAGACAAAAAAAGAAAAAAAAAAAAAAGCACTTTTAAGAAGCCAGTGTCAAACAACAGGGCAGATCAATGCATAGCACAAATGCTTGAGCGATTTATAATGCTTTACCATTACATTTTTGTGGTAGGTCTGCAGACCCATTTATCAGCTTTAATGCATCAGATTACAATATATATTAATTTAATGAGCATCTTTGATCAAGAACAGCTGGTTACAATGATACAATAGAAAAAAACTAGATCAAAACATCAAGAAATAAAATTATGAGGTTTTATTTACACAGAAGTTTACATGAAAAGGTGACCAGACTTGGTTATAGAAAATTCACCACAGTGAGTAAAATGTAAAGGGCTGGATAAAAACCACATAGGGAAATGGGGCCTGTTTATAGGGTAAAGATCGGATCCTTTCAACTACCTCAAAGCACTACCTCAAACTACTCAAAGAAAGCATCAGAAAGTTTGTTAGGACAATCCCATGCATCTCAGCTGCTTCCCTGGGTTCTAACCAAGAGTGTAGTAAGGTCATACCTCTGGGTCATGCAGACATATATGCCAACATCATAAATTTGTTTGGGACAATATTAACGCTGCCAAATATTTTAAATAAGCCTCTATAAAGTTGACTATTGATTATGGATTCCCAAATCCTGGGGGGTTATAAATTCTGTAAATTATTAAGTTCTTTGATCATAAAATAATCTAAGGGGATTAGCGCAAACTAAATATAGCTGTAAGAAAGTAGTGAGACATACACCAATTGCTGCAAAAGAAAGCATACAGAGCAAAATGAAAACACTGTTCAATGGACTTTGTAAATCCTGCCAGATTAGTCAGATGGATTTCAGAAAGATCAACAGAGTAAACTCAAGGAGAACAAGCTAATGACAAAGGAGACACACAGTGTCTCTGTGCCACACCAAAGTCTACATGCCTTATATGCCTAAAAGGCTGTTAAACTTTAAATCTACAGTTCTGAGTTACATATAAATCACTTTTAAGTCTGTAAGAATTATAGCTGGGTTCAGAAATAGCAGATCAATGATAAAGAATTCATCAAGAATAATGCATTTCTGAGATTTTTTTTTTTAAATCAGACATACCCTGAAGGAAAAAGAAAATCCTCAAACTCTACATGCACAGCATAACACACAAAATTACAAACTGATATATCATCTATATATTGATGAGTTTCTCTAGCTGTAATGTCAAATAAAATGACAGAAAATAAAATACCCCAACTGTGCTGTCTACTCACTCTACTAGCTACAGATTGCCCCACACAACCTCCGACGTGAGACACCTTCCCAGCTGTCAGAACAAGTTCAATGTGATTATCCCACTTGAAGTTCACACACTTGTTAACTCAAATGAACCCATCACAGCAACATTATATGACTCAGAACAACAAAATCCCACTCCCATCCTCAAAGACAAGCTGGAACATGCCTGGAACATGCTGCACATATTGAAATTTTGGCCTTCTAAAAATTCACCCTAACATGACCATACTTCCCTTTTGTTGACCGCTCCCTGATATAGCCAGCATACATTTTGATGAATTAAAAAAAGTGAGTAAAACCTGTATATATCTGCCTTCTGAATATAAACAATTTACACTGAAATTATGCAAAGAGAGTAGTGTTTTTCCTTTTGTATTCACACAGACTAAGTAGGATTTCACCTCATCAAATACCTAAATTAAACATGATGAATTCAATACCAATTCAAGACACGTATAAAAAGTCTAAACACAGCATTTCAAAGGTGATTGACTTCTTAAACACTGATCTATGGTCTAACTTTTAAGATTTGTAAACTCCCATGGGAAGAACGTATTTTCATGATAAAATAACTAGAAGCTGGCATCTAAAAGAGAAAGCCAAGCCCCAAACAAATCTTGGTGCAATGAAATTGCAATTGCACCACATCAATATTTTTCTTTCTCTTGTGATGTGCTCTAACCTAACCTCCATAACGTTCATATGTATATAAGCTGTCAATCTTCCATCTGGCATATTTTATGATGCAGGATCTTTTTTATGAGGTTAGAAGTATACAAAATCACCATGTTTCTAATTTTATTTTATTAAAATCACTGCTCCACTAACTGAGCTGCAAAAAATGTGTTTAGATTTTTTTTTCATGAAGTAATCTATTTAAAAGCAGAAATATTAAATGAAACTGGTGTTCTATTCTACACTGCTTAAATATACAGCCCACTAGGGTATGAAGGAATGAACCCAAGAAAAAAAAGGAAGGAGAAATCAACTTGGATTAAAAGAACAGTGAAATTGTTTAAATATACGCTTTTATCTGTCATAAGAAGAAACTTACTATTTTGGTGGTTTTGGATTAAATTTTACATTCTACAACCATTTACTGTAGATGCAATAGTGAACATGCAAACACAGCATAAGTATCCAGAACACACATATACCCACCAAGATCAATCTGGATATTCTTGAAGGCAGTGAAGGTTTTGCCTACACCCAGCTTAGGATATGGATCAATAATCTAGAGGCAGCAATTAGTGTTCGCACCAATGTCTGACAGGGGCTGGACTCACCCATTCTTCTGGTCAGTTAAATTTCACAAACTTTCCAAATCTGTCACACTGTGTAACAAGAAAGAAACATCTACACAAATGGTGAGGTTGAGATTTCCTACACTGGGAAATCTCAGGGACTGGCTTACCTAGAGCACACTGGAACTTCATCTCTGGAAGATTACCTTCAGGACATGGCTCCCCCTTGGCCCTTACTCCAGCCCATCATTCTAACATCTTAGCAGCTGAATGTTACAATCTGTCTCCCCTATTTTAACAACATATCCAGGGTAATGCTGACCAGCCCTACCTGGGACACCAAACATCACTACTTAGCTGCCCTGAACCTGCTCTTTCAGACCAATGTCAGCAGAAGATGCACATGGAACTGCAATGGTTTTTATTGACAGACATTGAATCGTTTATTGAGGCAAGGAAAATATTCCTTCACAATTGCCTTTTTCATGCTTTCCATTTAGCCTGGTAGAAGATGCTTGGGAAGTCCTGAGTAAATACGATTCACGTGTACAAGGACAGTATGAGAGGCAAACTGCTTTTCTTAAAGGAATAGAACATAATAGTAAAATAATTGGAGTTAAGCAACTGGGGGGTTTTTAAAGAGCATTCAATAAAGAACATGCAAAGTTCACTATTAATTATTTCTTCCATTATTCCATTTAAACTGTTTTTCCTTTCACTGAATTAAAACTTCAACCCCAAAATGACTGTATAGTCAAGGTTTCTAGGACACATCTCTGCTGAAATTGCAAAATGCTTGAAGAATGCTGTAGCGAACATATGTGTAGAATTAACTTAAAAGATGGAAAAGGGTTGGGATGGGTGCTGGTGTGCTCTGAGGACAATTCAAAACAAACCTTCAAGTGTGTCTGAAAATCCTTTCTTACTCAAGCAGTTATGGTTGTGATGGTCTAAAGACATATGGCAGCAATGCCTTTTTTGTAGTGCAAATGACATAGTTGGAAAAGAGCAGACGATATAGGGAGCACAAGCTGCTCATCAGAACTCAAGGTAACACAGAAATGCTGGTGGCATGATGTGAATGAGCCAGAAAGTCTACAGAGGACAAAGAGGTTAAGTGCCTTTTTCCAGCTGCAGAGCCCTGGACACACCTGTATCTAGTGTTTCCTTAGAGCCAAGTTTAACAAGTTTAAGAGCAAATCTCCTAATGTCAGTAGGACTTAAGCACAAACTTAAACAATGACCAGAACAGGCCTAGTAGTGTCACAAACCAAAGCCTTCATGAAGGTGTGTGGCAGAGAAGAGATCGACTCTTCATAACACCTCAAACTGAGCTGCAGGAAGGACAGGGAGGACAAATCTTCAGTGCTGTGGAGCAAGAAGCAGTACTTTTTCAAACACATGCCCAGAACAGTGTTCTCTGGACAGACACAGAGGACCTAAAGGCAAAAGACAGTGCCTTGTACTAAGCGATTCCTGACAACAACATTTAATACTACTACTAATATATTTTTTAAAACAGAAAAAGATATTTCTACTTTATAAAAGACACAAGCCAAAATGAATTACACACAATGACCTGCAAAGTACTCAAGAATACTTCAGAGAGAAGCTTTGCAGTGTGAACTATCAGCAGTTTTGCCCCTTTATCTTCTCTATAGGAAGTAATCTGGAAAGCAGTAGATAGCTCTTCTGCTGCCAATTATCTTTTTCTCTACTTGGAGATCTTTGATTTATTGGTCCTTTCGGTGCTCTCTGAAAACGATACAGATTTAACTTCTTCCTCTGCAAGCTGCCCCTTACATTGACACTTCAGAGAGTTTGAAGATTTCTGGAAAGTTGGAAGCCTTAAGACAGAATGACTGTGAATATGTGAAAAAGAAGCTAGCTGTGGATTAATTAGCACTTTTGTGCCTATACATCTAAGTCTTAGTTGCACTCAATACTACTTTGCTTCAACTATTAACTGACTGCAAAGTCCCAAAGCTATTACTTCTTTTATTTTAGAATGTAAACCTGTGAAAGGAAGCAATTTGCCAGATGAAACCAGCACTTTTAACGAAGGTTTTTTAAGTATTTAAAGGTCCCTCTGTGTAGTAACCTGAGCAGCTGTAGACTAGGATCAGAGAGAGCGGTTAGGCTGCAAGGTAAAAGCGGAAGCAAGGGATTTTTTAAAACTGGAGTTTTCAAGAAGCATGACAGTGAAATTTGAAAACAGACATGGTTTAATGCATGTAAACAACAGCTGATGGGAGCCTGCGTAAGCACTCCTTGAGTACACATTACGACAAATGGAAGAGAGTACAAAAAATCTGCCAAAACAGAATATGTAAAAAGTCTGGTGCCTACCCTTCTGGCATAGATTTTTGTCTGTACGTGCCTCCAGTAGAGCCAGTCTCACTCGAGGAGGATAAGTTGCTTGGAGAGTTACGGCACTGCTGCGATCTTGCTAAGGCAATGGATGAAACAGTGACGTAGACATCAGAGCCAGGAGACAGCCTGTTCAGAGCAAGGGAAGGATCACATCAGCAGGATCACACTGCGAGGCACGCTCAACAACACCCTGCAAACTGCCACAGCTGCAAGGAATGGCATCATGGAGACAGCAGAAATCCTGTCAGTTGAAGAATCAGACATTTCCCCCTTACTGATCTACTGAAAACCATGAAAAATCAACTCTAAAAACCTGGACGCATGGGAGGAAATAAAGAAAGGCCAGTGTGCGAAGAAAATACTGGCACACACTAGGAAAACATTCTGGTTTCTGAAGTCTGTTGCTACAGATTGATTGTAAGGAATAACAAAACATGACATTCCTCATCAAAATACCAAATAGAAGAAAATATTCCTAATTCTCATAGCAAACTCTTGCCTGGAATTTAAACTAACTGTAGTGGGCTGCCTATGCAAACTCTTTGAAGAGTAGCAAGCTTGTCTCTATGCCACCAAACTTGTCCACATTAAAACACAAGGACTAAAAAAATGCAATGCTATCTATACATACCACCTTAAAATTCTCCCTAAAAACTTAACATTCTAATATAAAACTATCTCAACGTATTGAGAACTCTCTTTGAAAACACGGACCTGAGTCATATGAAGCCTTCACCTGTCAGAATAACCATACAGCAAATAAATAGTCTAGAACTGCAACACACGCAGCTGGGCAGAATGGCTGGAAGCAGCAGGCTTATGCTGCCCAACTCATATCCTGTTCTGTAGTCAAAAGCTTTTTTAGATAACTGTCATCTTTGTGCATTTTGTTACCCAAACCCCAGAAGAATTCACTGCTGCTAGCTGGTTCTTTGTTCTACTCAGTCATGACTGAAGCCATTTAAAACTTTTGTAGTGATTTAAGTGGAGTTTGAGTTATGCCATTCACAAACATCAAACTCCCACTGTGAACAAAAACCTTTATTCATTTTATCTAGGAAAAACACTAATTTGCACAAGTTAAATAATTTAGTATTTGAAAAATAGATAATGACTTCAGTGAAACATACAGATAAGTTGCTCAGCACCAAACTCAGGTCTGGGGATTTAGAAGATCTTAGCCTAGCCATTTAATCCATATCTCTAAAGGATGGCAGATTTTAAATTAGCTCTCACCAAAACACTGTAAAAACTTGAAAAGTTAAAAAAATCTTTTGAAAATTAAAAAAACACCACTGAACTGACTAATGTTCCTTATGTATGTGTATATATTGAAACAGTGTGTGTATATATATTTGTACTTACATTTACATCAAATGTGCATTTGTCCTCCTAAGTACTTTGCAAAAAAGCAGAAAACTAACAAATCTTAATATGGAAAGAGCAGTAGGACTGGAACAAACATATTGATCATCTGGAATTTCATGAAGTGCATATAACTAACAGTAGCTCTATTTCTGAGACAAAAAAGGAATTATCTAAGGCCTGACCATGGTAAGTACTATACCAAATCCAGTAATGCCCTTCTAGTCTACCAAACATCTTTTAACTTATCCCACATTTATCAAGCAAAGATTCTGAAATATTTGATTGCAAAGAACATGGTTCAAGACTTAAAAACGTGGGAACCCATAAGCAAGCAATTTATTTTCCCAGAAGCACTCCTATAAAAAGAAAAAAAATAGTTTGGCCACACAAAAATGCACTTTCATTAGCATTCGCTCACCTATAAAGGCACACACATTTAAACTCAGTTATGCTTGCAGAGCAATACACAGTTTAAAAGTATGATCTTTTTTCCCAATACTAAATTAGAATTGATGGCAAGGAAACCAATTACTTCTCAAATAATTTCTGTAAAATGATTTCCTGTTGAAAAATGCTTACATTTTCATTTTAGAGTCAGCTATGCCTTTTCTTTACTTCCTATGCCTTACCGAAAAGTGACAGCACTGTTCAGCAGTAACACCAAGATTTCAGAACTATGTCATAGTTATACATTTACGAAGATGAACGACCTTGAGGGCAAACAAAATTGCATTATAAATGTGGTCTGAACAATAGAAATGAATAACCAGTCAGGTAAGACATGCTTTTCTTTAAAGCAGAAATATATTTTTGTTAGCACAGTTCACAATTGCACTAAAATGCACTAATAGTTTAAGATATTTCGTTTTGTGTGAAACATATAAGGGAAAAGAACTTTAGAGCAAATTAGTACAAATTGACTTTTTGAGCTGCTTTGAAATCTTTTGATGAAAGGCACTTCCCAAGACAGAAGGTGTATTGTGTTGTGTTAGCAGTATGCCCCTACAGTTACGATAATCTGAGCCTGTCTTTTATTTATAATTAAAAACCATAGTAAAGCAAGCTCTTATCTATTTCAAAAGGGAGTTTTAAGACGAAATGCCAAAATGGTTAAGTGCATGAGTCCCACAATTGAATTTAAAAACAGGCCAAGCGTCCATTACATTAAACAGATACAATTACATTGCAGTCAATTGAACTGGGATTATACCACGCATGATTTACTTCTAACAGATCTAGCTCATCCTGAAAGAACTGGTTGAGTCTTGCCAAGTATGGGAAGGACATCATCTTTTGTGAAGGCAGTGAGTAAAATGGGCATACATTTATTTTGTTCAATATGACAGACATTGAAAGTATCCATCTTGCTCTTAATAAATTAATTTCCATGTCATTAGCTGTAATTTTCCCCATGTATTTCAGCATGCATAGGTATGCAGTACACACATCATATGAAAAATGTCAGTCTAGTTCACTTTGTGCCTATGGCCTAAGGCAGTCTAATTACAAGATTATACACAGGTGCCTTTTTCTGTAGATCTGTACAGGCACAGGTCCTATACTGTGCTACAACTTCTCCTGCAAGAGCTAAAGAGGTCAGAAGCAAAAGAGGCTCAGGCTGGCAGAAGAGGAAAAACAGCCTTACAGTCAGTGCTGACTTGGCAAACTGAATTCTTACTTTGCACTTGCTGGAGCACTCCAATATGACTACTGCCATATCTGTTAATGACAATTTTTCATTTGTTGTTGCTAATTTTCATTTTTCAAAGGCCTTGCTTGATTCCAAGGCCCAACTGTATCTCTGAGCTGAAATCTTCCTAAAGCAGCTGAAGTCAACTGAGGTTATCCTTTGACTATATAAAATATTAACAATGCTGGGCACAATTCCAAGTATGAGATGGCCAAAATAAGCACAATAAATGATTAGAACATAATTTATCTCTACCTTTGTTCTTAATCTGAAGAGGCCAAAGACATCTCTTCTCACAAAGAATTTTGAAAAGTAAGTTCAATTAATACCCATGAAGCATTCAGAAACTATAGTAATGGGCATCACTGTAAAGCTTAGAGGGGAATTAGCAATGGCATCTTTACAACAGGATTTGAATGTCATCCACTAAATAAGGGACAGAGTAATGAAGAGGAAAATAAAATATTAAATAGCTCTTCTTTAATGAGCTGCATCCACTGTGTGAACTGAATGAGGCAGATGTCCCCTGTTAAAAGAAATTCTTGTAATTTAATCAAAAGAAGCATCTGAATATAGTTACACAAGAGTTCTGAAAAAAACAGCACAGCAAATCTTAATTCTGGCATGCTTACCTTCCATGTGTTTGAGTTTTACAATCCTAATAATACTGCAAGCTTCGACAGTTCCCTGCAAACGCTGTCTCAAATGGTCTCATCTTTAAAGGAAACCAACCCATTCCATTCAAAAAGGAAAAAAACCCCAGCCATTCTGAGGAAGGGGATAGTGAATGAAACAGAAAATGCAATTGTGCCATCATGTTGTACCTTCTCAAGTTTTTTTTTCAATTTGATCATCACCTTTCAGAAAACACATATTGTAACAAGAAAAGATATAGAGGCAAGCAATGGGACAGCAGAACAGTTTGTATATGAAGACGCACTGAACAGGCTGTTCTATGGCTCCAGAGATTATAGAGAAACTTATCCTCTCTGCTCCAATTCATCCAAACATGAATCACACTGGACCAAGCAAACAATGAGTACTCACTATCCCTCATGACAAAAGAACAAGTGGCTCTAGAACTATCAAGAGACCAATTAGCAGGGACCTGGATGAAGAGATACCAGCCACAGCAGTACAGGTGCACCCAGCTCCAGGCAATCTTACATAGCAGACAGCCAGGGGACTGTCAGCCCTGGCAGAGAGTCTTCCCTTACACTTGTAAGCATTTCTTCTGCTTTTCCCTGGTCCCTGCTGCTGGCCCATGTCAAACAAGAAAGACCAACTCATGACATGACACAGCATGGCTCTTCTCAGATGTTTTTACATCACAAGAGTTTGGCCACACAACCATGCATACCAACAAACCTTTGATTCTTCCACTGCTACATCCAGCTCTAGGTCCCAGAGCTGGTAGGAAGCGTGTGGTATATAATATCATGTTAGTACACGTTTTAATTTGAAGAATGTCATGAGAGCATTTAAATAACAAATCTTCAAACCTCATGAGGCAGGCAATGTGTGTACTACAATGCTGACTTGATGGGTGGCAAGATGAGCACAGACACCTGTTTGTTTATATTCAGAAAAATATCACTGAGCTGAGATAAACTGCAGCAGATTAGGATTTTTAGGTAATATGGAAACAGTTGACACTAGATCCATCTGCAGGAATTAACCTATAAACTACTACTGGCACAATTACTATCACTGACGACATAGGCATCATTCAAGTAAGTATGGAGTCTTACAGACTGTGCTTCAAAGTTCTCAATATGACATAAAACCAGTCAATGATATTGTTCTAATACTCCCATACCGTGGAATTTTACTGCCAGTGTGTGACCGCAGTCATGCCGTAATTCAGTCTTCCATTTGGTTTAAAATATAGACTGTGCTCAGAAATTTTCTAGTTAAGAGCCGTGAGCTTTTATCCAACAGTACGCAACTGCAGACTGAAGTGCTCAAGTCCAGCAACATGCTTTGATCACTGATTTCCACACTTTTTCAAATGTCTGTCAAATCAAGTTTTAGTTAAAACTGGTTCCAGTTTATGACAAATTAATGAAGAACAGATTATTATCTACCATTCTCCTCTCCTTACCTTGCACATTATTTCTTGATAGAGTGTGGAAACCAAGTATACAAAATAAAAAACTGAAAACGGGGGGGGGGGGGGGGAAGGAATAAAAATAAAAAAACAAGCTCTATGATTACATGTTCTCCAATAACATTAGCTCTGGTTTACTTCACACGTATGTGGTTTATTGGTTTTTTTTGTTTTTTTCCTTAACATATCCTTCTGATATTCATTCTGGGTTATAGGCTATATAGTATCCCATGTGGATTAATTAATATAGTGAAATAAGATGTAACGTGGGATTTATTAAATTTGTATTATTAGATTTTTCAGTCTTAATATTGCAGTAACATTAGAGATTTATTTTAAGATTTATAAAGTTTTGGGTTGTTTTTCCTGCCTACAAATACCCACCCACATCAATAATGGCTACATTCAAGGATCCAGGATACTGTGAAAACCAGGGAGAATAAGCTAAGAAGTTGGATATATAAAGGCAATCCAAATAAAGAAAATTTAAGTACTCTGTTGGTTAGACACAGGACTGGGCATTTGTCTGCCTTCTCAGAATGAGGGATTGTCAAGCAACCTACTCTCCCGCCTACAATAGCGGCCTCCATGGGGAGACGATGTTTTGATGAATATGAAGTGAAATCCTCCTGCTCTCAAGACTGGCAATGCAGATTTTATTTATTTCTAACATATTTAAATGGGCTAAAGGGAGTAAAGCACAGCAGAGCACCATCACTGCTGCCTGCACCAAAAACATGCACAGATTCCAGCACCTCCCCCTCAGTGTTCTTTAGGGTAAATATGAAAGCTAGTGGTGAAACACTAAATTAGACAGTAGTTAAGAGGGCCATGAAAATCCCATCTTTGTTGATTTTAAGACTTTACACAATAAGAAGTATCTGAGCTTCCTGAAAAACAAAGCTTTCTTTTACCATGTAGAGAAAAGACAAACAAGTCTTGCAGTGAGCTTATTGTTGGGGTTTTTCTCCCTCCAGTATTTCTTTAAAATTACAAAAATGTATTTCTTCAATAACTGGAAAGACATTAACTGTTGCTGCCTGTTCCGAGCTTCCCTTCCCCCTCCCCAAAACAAGCCAGGACTTGCCTCTGCCATGTGCTCCTTTGTTCCAAGCACGGGCAAAACCAAATGTAACTCAAACTCTTTAGCAGGGTCTGATTGGCCGGTCACCCCTGGTCCGCCCCCAGTTCTCCCCTTTCCCCTTCTCCGAATAAAAGAAGGACCCGAGAGTGGGCCCACCCTCTTTGGCTTTGCAATCCTTCTGCGAACATCTGTGTGTCTGTCTCTGTTTGAAAGCTTCTTCTAATTGCAGGAATTCGGCAAACCGAAGGCTATATTTCTCCCTCTTTGCTTCTGCTGGTGGTATCAGCTTTGCAGCTACCATTTGGCGCTTTCAGAGCTACTGAAATGCCGGATTGCCCGTGCTACCTCTCTAGGCTGCCCGAGGCTTTCTAAGGCATTGAACTACAAGCCTAGCCGGTAAAAAGATGTGAGCATTTCCACAATTAACCTTATGCAACTGATGATATATTTAAACTTGATTCACCCAAGACTAACATGTTTAGCAGACCAGAAAGATGAGAAAAGACATTTTTCAGGCATCTGGAAAAATTCCCAGTGAAATTTAAAAGCTACTTTGATATTATACTTTTAAGGATGAAAGATCCAATAGAAGAACCCTTTTTGAATAATAATAAAAAGAACACTAGAAGAATGCTTAGAGAAGAAAAAAAAAAAACAGCTACATGCCCTGAAAATGAAGAAAATGAAAAGTCAAAGTTTCACTTTTTGAAAACAAATACTGACTAAGAATATGTAACTTTCACTTTGCAAACATTTATCAGGTCATAACACCCCTCTCGAAGCCTCTAGAGACTGGATAAATCTTGAATGCCTTAGGTGTGTGATGCCTGCATACCACTTTACACACAAGGAACACATAGTTGTTAATACCCCTCTCTCCAGACAGCCAAAGGCTCGCTCTTTGACACCAGCCAACCTGAGACTCCACCTAAGCTCTCTGGTTAATACCATGATGAGATGGAAGTGTCTGAAAAAACCAGCAACTCAACAGAATCTGATGCTCTGTCACTGCCTTAAGCTTTTCCCAGGTATTACTATGCCTTCTGAATGACATAAGGAGATTGTACAGCACTGGAGAGAGCAGAAAACCCCATCAGCTCAGCTGCTATTCCTTCCAGTTCAGCATCTGCCTGTCTTCAGCTCTAACAGGCACATACGGCCTGATGCAATTTTTATGTTGGTCTAAATATATCATCAGAGAGACAAGTCCAGCATTTCACTGGCTTCTGCAACTTGTTTTAACAGATAATCTAGTCAGGTTGTCTGTGAAATTATTAGTGCCTTCAGTGTTGTGAATTTTTTTTCCAACTCCCACAGATGGGAGCTTTTAAAGTATATATTTAAGCAAAAGAAAGTAAGAAAATTAAGTCCTTAGCAACCATTGTAATTTTAAACAAGGAATCCAACACAGGAGTTTCAATTTCACCTTGGTGGTTTCTTGGTCTTGGCTGTACCACCTTTGAACATGTTTTTTCATCCCCAGTTCTTCAGGACGTGAAAAAGATTTTAAGTTGTTTCATTAGAACTCTTTTACATTTTCTACAATATGCATCTTATTGCCACTGCTTCATATTTTTCATCCACATAAAGATGATCAGAAACTATCTAAAGCTTTTTTTTCCCTAAGGAATTGTCCAAAATAAGAAATACAAGCTATTAACTTGTTCCCCTCCACAGATCTCATTGCAGATGCAGAGACAGATTTGTATAAATAATCAAAACAATGAGTGTTCATTCAAACGCTATCAAATATTTTTCCAAGAAAGAATGAAAATACTGTGATGTGGTGGACCTGATACTTTTATCTTAATAATCACCTTCTTGTTTAAAGAACTCAAAATAACAAAAAACCCCAAACCACCCTTAGAACAATTTCTCCTCTAGCCTAAAATGTCTAAGCACTTCCTAATCAGATAAATTTGCTTTCTGTACTAGTCAGAATTCTCCTGCTAAAAACTGTGTCGGATACTATTTCTGCCTTGGGTGCTTTAGGCGATTCCACCAAGCCTATGAACAAGATAAATTTCTGATTTACTTTTTCAAAATGCAGTTGTTCATGAACATTTAGCTCTAAAACTTTGACTGTAACTCATTTAAAACTTAAATAACAATACAGCAGTTTCAGAATACCATCCAACACAGGGAGGCATCCCAGAATACTTCGTTCTGTGGTTAATCATGCCAGGAAAGGTATTTCCTTTTGGCTATTGTTTCACTCATAGTCATGCTGTCTTTTGCCTAATGAAAGCCATGATTAAAAGCAGTCTTCAGATACTTAGATAAAACTCCTGTGTATTTTTCCAGGCAAGATTCAGAGCAGCAATGAAAAGCCATTTGTGAAGAAGACACATACCTCCGGCTCTCCAACGGGCGCCCGTCACTAGAGATGCTTCGGGGAATGTTGGCTCGTTCTGTGGGTGGCATTTTTCCTTCTCCTTTTCCAGAGCTAATCCTAGATGGTACTGGACTTTGGATTTGAGATGGTACTTGAGCCACATGAGGTCCCTGTCCTTTGCTCGCATTTCGCTGCCATTTATTATTATTTCTGAAGGGAAATTTGAATTCATATGACATTCCTTCATTCACTTTGTACTCCATCACTGGCATACGGTAGTTTTCTGAAGAACTCCTGGAAATGAAGAAATTTAATATGTAGCTATAAAAAATTTTAAAAAATATATCCTGTTCACAATAAGAGAAATCTGAAGACAAGCTGAATCAATTATATGAAAGTATGAGATTTTTCTTTTTAGAAACATGTATTTAACAAATTTTAGAAGGCCCACGCAAGAAAAAGGACTGGTGATGGTGAGAGTCTGTCTCTTCGTCCTGGAGAGTGATCCACAACAGACTACCATGGAATCTGCCTTGTTGGCCTTGCCCCTGATTCTTACCCGCTAACAACCCTGTTGTCACCATCATTAAGCCCTAGACAATCAAACACTTCGTAACCCAATGCCTCTCCTTGTCTATCCCTTCAGAAGAGTTTATAGCCATCCATTGCAGCATTCCAGCTGGTCAAGTTGATACTCTTCATCTAATTACTGGGCTGTAAAAGCTAAAAAGATATCTTAGAAGGGTATCTCCCCTTCTTAATTTAAAAAACCATGGGCTTTAGAACTTACCTGCACCCAGACAAATAAGACCTGAAATGTTTGGTCTTTTTGAGACATACCTTTCTGATGCACAGACATTAAAAGACAAGAGTCACATGAAATAAGGTACTAACTATACATAACTTTCAAACATCTTTGGCTTTGGAGTGCCTTGGTTGATAAATCTGCACATTGTGAAAAGACTTGCTAGAAACTGTAGTTTCCAAACCCAAAAGCTGCCCATTGCTTTCTGGGGAATAGCACAGCATAAAGATTGGACTAGAACAGGGCATAAGCTAATGCAGTCTACATAAGAAGCAAGGCAAACTTCTGCGTACAATGACGTATTTGGAAACAAGATGTGATCTTCAGCTTCAGAAAGGATAATTTTGGCATTTCTCTTGACAAATGTACATATCTCTGAGTGAATACTAAGTGAATATTTTTAATCATGATTACTTTATCAACATACATCACACTCTAAAGCAAAGAAAAATAAAAAATCAGTGCAAAACTTTGAACCCAAAGCTCTTCCTCTAAGCAATTACACCATTGGGGTGAGAAATATCAGTACCTCTTCCCTGCAAAAACAAAAATCAAGACAGAACTTGTTATCTGGCTACACTGACATAAGCAAGTTGTGGAGTCTAATAGGAACAAAGTGAAACAGTCAGTGCTGAGGTCTTGCTGCCCACAATATACTCATTTTGTGGTTTTACTTTGGTCTACCTTGTAGTCTTGATGTCTAAATTAAATCATCAGTTGGAAGGCACAAGGTGAGCTTCTGAAGCACATGTAGTTCATCTGAAAGTCTCCCAGGCCACTCTGATGTGATCCACTGCATGGTAGACAAGGATGATCAGGAAATAAGGCCACTCCTGACTGAACTACAGTATTGATAGCCTTCATTTTTTCTTTTCTCTTCGTATTTTATTCTCTGCTGTTCTTTC
>NW_008239553.1:10962986-11023819 GCF_000691975.1 Corvus brachyrhynchos
AGGAATGCACAATTTCCTCTTGATGCTGTGTCCTTAGCTTCACGGTCAGCAATCAGTCCACTAAATGAGTTCAGTGGCAGTGTTTTAATAACCATGGTTTAGTAGAGATTGAACCATAACAAGGCCTTCCTCTGCGTAGGGCATGAGAACATGAATTGGGGTCTTTGGATATATTTTTGCATCTCCTACTGACCTTGTACATGTGCCTGTTGCCAAGTCAGCTTATCTAACTGCACCCTGATCTTCCTCCAACTTCATGCCAATCAATTTCTTAGAATAGGGACTGCTTCCCATAGGAATGTAGTATTCCAAGCAGAACAGATCTTCATTTTAGTTAAGGTCTGCAGAAGTTACTGTAGTAGAAATACTCAGTGACCTCCAGAGGACACAACAAAAGGACTCCGACTGCAGAAAACTGACTGCCAAAAGAAAAACCGCTTTGTGCAAATACTTAACTGTAGTCTCTAGTAATAGATGTAGGATAGCTACAAATTCAAGACACAGTTCTTGAGCCTTTATGATTCTGGATAGAGCAAATGGGGGGATCAAGAGTTGCTTTATGGAATTTTATAACTAGCAATAACCCACCATGAACATTTGCTCACTACAAGGCAACAACAAAACTCTGATACTGAGTACAGTATTTCAAAAAGTGCAGTCATTTCTCTTACTGTTATGGGTTTGGATACGCTAAAAGTAAGCCTGGTTTTGGCTGTACTTAATTTAGTTCAGAAATAATAGGATCTGTGCTTTCCACACTGATTTTTCTGCTCTAATCCTTTCACGATGATTGCAGCTAAACTTTCCATTTGCTCGGGCTGCTAAATACTGCACAAAAGCTTTCCAAATACCTCATGAGTGACCTTATGCCACTGCTCATTTTAATCCCTGACATGTATTCAATTTTCCACTGACAACTAAAGGACAAATAAAACTCCTTTTCTCTCTGCTCCTCTTTTCCTAGCATTTACAAAAGGAGTTCATGTTGCTTACAGTAAAAACAAACACAGATTTTTCTCTTATACAAGTACCAGGTCTTTTCTCAGAAACATGATTTCATCTCAATATAATAAATGTGTTAAAGTTCAGCTCCAGTTTTAAGTATGCAAAGATTTAGCATATACCCCTACAAAGGTATTGACTGATTAAAAAACAGCAGTGCAAAATGCTCTCTCGATTTCTCACTCCAAGGAACCCTCTGAATTTTAGTAACTGTACTTGCTTCTTGGCAAACCTATCAGAAGCCTTCAGCTAGCCTGCAGGCAAATTTGTTCTATTAAACATCATCCAATTTTAATCATATAGCAGCATTTCTAGGATACGAATATAGGATGTCAGGAATGTGGGGATTAAACTTGGTGATGTGGCTGAAGGCTACAGACAACGCTGAGTTCATAAAAATTATAAAAGCTTTAGTGTGAATTCAGGAAAGATGGAGGGACTTAATGTCCAGTTTAAGAAAAAAACCACACATTACTGCTTATTTCTGATCAAGCAACATTTTTAAACTATAAAAACAGCACTATAATTGACATGAGCTTCAGGCTTAATACAGAGGGGAAGTGAGAGAGATGCAACAGGATTTCTGGAGTAAAGAAGAATTACCATTTGCAGCAATTTCTCCAGCCAAATCCATACCTTTGATAAACCCTTATCATTTACAGCCTTGCTTATTGTGAAAATAGAAGCATGTAAGTCTATTCCTAGCTTCCAAGAATTATATCCACAGGCATTATAAACTACCAACAAATGGGAAAGCAGGCAGGAACATGTACGATCAATTTTGATGCATCCTAAACACACAATTATGACAAAAAAGTTGTTTGAATTCCATGTTAAATTCCATGGTTACATGAACTTCTTCACACATGGTATTCAATGAATATTTGGGGGGCATGGAGACGGAATATGGGCAGTTTTTCCTGCTCTCCTCTTCCAACCTGAAAATACTGGATGCTGTATCATAATTATACCATGTTTTTTTAGAGGCTAACACTCTGTGATGGTTCTTCCCACAAAACAAGATACAATTTCAGAGCTACTGCACAATACCTCCGTGGTGTGCAATCCTCATATGGAGGGACAATGACGACCTTCACTGTGACCGATGTCCTGAGCAGATCAATCATTTGCTCGTGGCTCAGGGTGGCCACGGCCACCTTGCAGATCTCCACCAGGCGGCTGCCCTGGCGCAGCCCTGCCTGCCACGCATAGCCGTAGGGCTCCACATCTGCCACAATGCCCTCGTAGTTCACGTGGAAACCCAGCTGGCCCAGGCCATTCCTGCGCAGAGTCATCTCCACCGTTTCACAGCCCTTGGTCACAAGCTGGGAATTGGAATGAAGACAGCATTTAATGTATTGAGACACCTCCAGAGCTAAGAGAGGTTATGGGGGCTCCATTTTTGAACAATCAACCAACTCCCAAGGATAATGGTGGGACATGATCAAGGGATATATACTGCAGTCCTAGGTACGTAATCAGCTGAAATAGGTCTTGTTGCTCAAACCAATATTTTCAGTAGAATCTGGGTTACTCAAGCTCTGCCTTGGAATTTTTACTGCAACCACAGGAATTTTAGAAGATACATGGCAGCACACAACAGAAAAACACATGGAGTTACACAAGCATCTCTGTCTTTTACACTTTAGTAACCAAAAACCATTCTCCATTTCTGGCTGTTTCTGGAAACTGCAAAATTACTTTTCAGTCTGAATGTGGTAGCATGCAGCTACTAAGCACAGTAAACTGGCCAACTCTTCCACTACCATGAGCATGAATACCATCAAGAGCAATTTAATAGGGCCTAGATTTCCTTTTTCTCTGGTTGTTACACAACTACAGTGGTGATATTACAGGAAAAAACAGTGAAATGTAGCGCATGCTTTCGTAACTTAATTGAATATAAAATGAGCACAGACAGATGTTTTATAGGGAGATACCATGATTCACTGCATTTTTAGTTTATCACACACATTCAGAGAATATCTGAAGGTTGCGGTGGGGATTGGGACTGCACCCTGCTGGCAACATAATAAGTCAGTCTCAAAGATATTGCACATTCATTTGAAACAAGATACAGCAAGCCTATAAAACAGGGAAAGGGAAGGAAAACAAGAAGAAATAACATGACACTTCTGTATTTGTTGTGTGGGAGCAACTTATGCATCTGAAGGACCTGGTCTTTTTAATGTATTAATACATTTTTCACACACACACAACCAGCTGAGGCTGGCTGATATCTGATAAAAGTGAAAGCAATATTGAAGTTCAAGAAATAAAAGCAGGGAAGTCCTTAAAAATTTCATTATAAACAATTGAAACGGTTTTAGGAATCCCAGGCATTATTTAAATTGAAGTTTCACTTGGCCAAGGGGTGAGAGGAGAGAGCAAAGAAGGGGAACCAAACAAGAGAACACATTCTAACCTCCAGCCTCTTGACGATCTCTTTGATGTCATCAATGTTGCTGATGAAGCTCTCCAAAGAAACACATTCACCTCTCTCATAGAATATTTTGATATTTGTGTCCGTTGAAGTCCACCCTATCACATCTCGACAGGAGCAATTGAACACCACGCTTTTTGTGTCCTGTTCAATGAGGACTACAAACTCATTAGAGATGCCTAGAAGACAGTCTATTTCCATACCCTTGCTGTAGTCTTTTGCATGGACACTCCAGACAATAGCACCAGAACTATAGATCTCTGCTCCTGGATAAGGCTTGGACTTTTCTTTCTTTTTTGAAGCAAGCGAGATGAAGGGGAACTTGCCGGAAGGGTCAATGGGTGTGTTGGTGACATTCTTCTCTGCCAAGTCTTTCAAGTACTCTTGCCGGGTCCTGGTGGCCATCGCACGGAACTTTTCTGATTTATGAGCAGCATTCTCTGCATTGATGACTTTGGCTAGTAAGAAGTCCCTGAACACATTTGATTTAGGAAATGTCACACCTTTTGGAATAGGTGGGCCAAAGGATGGTACATCTCTGGATCTTGTCACAGCAACACTAAATGAAATAAAAGAATAAGGAAGAAACACAGTGTTTCACTCTAGGCAAATTCAGCAGTTTTTGTTTACAGACAATACATTCCCTCAAATTTTCTCTTTTTTTTCTCAGCAATATGCCTAAATTTACATATTAATGTTGACAGAGTGGAGACTATGCCCCCCTTGCTGTAGAAACAGAAGGCCACTGTTTTGCATATATGCATTTTTGAGTCGTTCCCAGTACCACAGCTTAAAAAGAGCTTCAAGTACAAAACTGTAGGGGTTTTTTTTTATAAAGTAATCCCTCATGTATGGCAGTTCTGAATTTTGTTTGGTTTTGGTATAAAAAGAAACTTTCTAACTCACACTATTTAAAAGGCTAGCTTAGAATTTAGCTACTTAATGCTGTGAAAGGCTCATCTGAAAGTAATGCCAAGTGTATGATCAAGACTAGAAATAGAGTTTAAATGAACACATTAAAAAGATAAAGGCAATGAAGTCATCTCACAAGGCCAGTTCTGCTGTGAAAATCATCTGGTGTCTGAATGCATGTATACATCCCACTACTGTTTAAGTTTTACATTTCTGGACTGAAAAACCTCACTAGCTGATATTGCATACCCTTGATAGAAGACTACTCCAAAAATACCAGAAATAAACTCCTGAAAAGTTCAGATACACAGCAGAAACAGATACTTTCTTTTTCAACGCTTCCTTTTAGTTTCTGTACCAAGTGATGGACCAAGAATAAGACTGCCTTAGGTAACAGGGGCCAGCTTAGCTATTCTCAATTGCCAATTCTCTTTTAATATAGATCAGATGCGAGTTGTTTGGAACCACTGAAGATTTGACATTCCAATCCAGTATCATTCACTTGGCAACCTGTCCTAAGAGACTGACAACTCTACTTCGATAGTTTTGTGACAAGAAATGTTCCAACAGTTCAAATAGAATTTACCACATATCCGTAACTAGATCTGAGAAAGCATTAACTAACTTTGGCCAAAATACCATGGTAATGGAAATAAAGAAGCATAGGATAAAACTTGATCACATTAGAAAAGTATGTGGTGTTTCACTTAGAACACTAGCTGGTATAATTTTCACGTTTTGATTTTATCTGAATTCTTAAACATAATCAGAGAAATTCCCCCAAAAAATCAGTAACTGAGATTTCAGAGTAAATCTTTTGAGGGGGGCATATAGGAACACCAAAAATAAAAATTAAGTCACTCAATCTATAACCATATCTTCTGGTTTTGAGTGGTAGGGTGTTTTGTTTGTTTGTTTTGCTTTTGCTGTTCTGAGTTGCTTGGGGCATTTTTTCCTTTGTTTTTTTTTTTGTTTGTTTGCTTGATTTTTTAATTATTATATATTCTGGCAACTGATATTGAAAGATGTCATTACTGTCATATTTCCTCCAAATACATGCCAGTATATCTCAAAGTATGCAACAGGGGGTGCTCATGAAGCAACTATCTGACTCATCTTTAGTGGTCCTGAAGGGTCTGTTACTAAGAAATGGAAACCTAAGTGTTAAACACAATTACTGGATGCAATGAAAACTGACCAGAAACTACCAGTAAGACTTTGTTTGGTTCAGTTTTCAATGTCATGGATCACAGGGATAAGAATTCAATCTTTAACACATGCTAGAGAAGTTTTCAGAAAGTGAGCAATGCTCAGAGATGCCAGACTTTTGAAATATTGTTTATCTTAGCTGGGAGGGAGAATCGCTGGCCAAGACAGTGCTTGATTTTATTCCTTTTATGTAGTTTTTAAACATAAATTCCAGTACGTTTTTATGCTATATGGTTTCCTGTTTTGTCTAGAATTATGAATCCATGAAACTGTTCCAAATAATTCAGTGAAAAAGAGGTCAAACTTACTTTGAAAAGTTTCCTAGAAAAACTTTTCATAATAGAATTCTACAAATTTAAATCAAGGGTTCGCACTGAGAGGACAGAAAAGGAAAATATTTCAATCTTAAAGACAGTACAGAGAACATACGATGTTCTGGTGGTCTTGTGTATCAAAATGAACACTGACATTCTCCCAACTATTCTTCCTACTTGTTTCCCCTCCCCTTAAAATTTGAGCCTGTACCAACACTAAAGCCAAAATTACTATTAAGTAACCAGTGAGGTTCCAGCCCTTGTAGTTGTAAACACTTGAAAAATTAGGTGATTCAGGAGTCTGAAGGTCAAAAACAGAACACTCAGATACTTAAATTTACTACAGTTTAGCAAGCATAAATCTTTCCCATGCCTTTTAAAAGGAAGAAATATATGCAGTCATATTACTTGAAGTAACAGACCAAAGCAGATCTATATTTTAGTATGTAATTCAAGTGTAAAATGCATCTGCAGCCCTTGTGGATGCATTTCATACCTTCCCTTTGCTTCAAAATCATTTTTGGGGATAAGGATAAGGCCTGAAACATATGTCTAAGAGTTTAAGAACAAGCTGTGTTCACATAAATTATGCAACAGTTGAATATTTCAATAAGCTGCCGGAAAATGAGTATCAACACAAACATTCCTAGTCCAGGAGAGTTAATACATGTACAAAGCTCAGCATCAATTTCAGAAATGCTCTGTGAACTTCACCAAAAACTTCTGAGGAGAGAAAAGCCTTTAAACCTTCTATATGTACTTGAAAACAATGAATACACCAACTCAGACACTGCAGTCTTAGATTTTTCTCTAAATAAGCACTTGCCTTAATAAAATACTTACGTGAATATTTGTATTTCAGTAAAAACAAGTTAATTCTAAGGCTACCTCATTTCAAGATACATGCTCTAAATCCATTGCTCTGACATTTCGTATCTTAAGTTAAAAGGCTTTATAGAAGTTTTCTGAGATCAGTCAACATTAAAAAATGAAAATACCTTAAGAGTTCACTATATAACAAAGGTAAGAACTTTCACTGACAGTAAAGAGAAGTGTAACTCAAAAACATTATTTCTATATGCTTGCAACTTAGTTTAAAAATTCTACTAGTAGGAATCTCCTCTTGCAACTCTTTATTATATGTTACTATCAATTACCATTTTCTATTTTAATCATATTGACTTTAAAGTCACATTAAGACTTGATTTTTTCCTGCACAATCCTCTGTCATTTCTGTGTTGGACTGACATAAGACATGAAGATATTTCAGAGAGCTTAGCTTCTTCCTGAAAGGCTAAGTCACACTTTTTAACTGTCTTAATTTCAAAAATGGAGCATAACCTCAGATAACCAAATTAATTGAGCAAAAACTGGAGGTTTTTTTTTCCTTTGTTCTATTTCTTTCAATGTAAAAATATTCTTCTAGCATATTCTTAATGAAGAAAAGGAAGTGAGAAGGCAATTTTAAAATAATCTCCAAGTGCTTGATACGCACGTGTGTGCGCTCGCATCTGACAGTAGCAGTCTCCTCACTGGGCGTGTTTCATTTACATGTCTGTATGTGTCTATTTACTTACTAAAAGTGTTTGAAATGCACATGACTCAAAACCTCCCCGCCCCTCATCTTTCACTACATTTCCCTACTGAGAATTTCAGAGAAGAATGCCAGCTGCCTTTGCACTCCAATTCGTTTTCAGCGAATCCAGCAACAGTTACCTGTAACAAACACTGTCAGTGCAGGGACTGTGCACTCTCACGATGACAAAGACGTGCTGGAAGTGGGATCGAATGTTCTTTGGGCTGAATGGTTGTGCTCCAGGCTCCTGGAAAACTATTGTCACAATATCATTTCCAATATGTCGTTTTCTCAGAAGCTTTAATGGGAAAAAAAAAAGAAAATGGAAAAAAAAACCCATAGGTTAAAACACAGACTTTACATAAATTTCCAATTATTTACTTCTCAATATTATAAACTACTATTGCTCAATTTCTTTCCCCAAGTGATACTTCAAGCTGAAAATTGAACAACTGAGGATTTATATAACAAGTACCAGAATTAGTTAATAAATTAGTTAATAAATTTCAGGCATGGTTGTTTTCATAAGAATTTCATTTTTATATGTAGCATAGATGGTGAACTTAAAAGGGAAACTTTTAAGCTAAACAAAGGGGAAAAACAACAAATTCTGTTAGTATTGAGAGTAATCAGTGATACATGGAAGCAGGAAAACATCCCCCATTTCACACATTTTTACAAGCCAATGGTAGGTTCTATTTCAAGTTGAAAATAGCTGTCATTGTCCTTAAGACACACTACAAATAATGTCCCGGTAGGCTTCTTTCAGTAAATACAAGACTACAGTACAAGAGAAGGTAAGCTACAAAACAGTAGAACATTTAGTGTACAAAAGCAAACTAAAAAGAATTCTATGTTAACTTTTATTGTAAAATGAAAATCTCTATTTTATTTGCAGAAGTACAAAGCATCATTTCTAGAATAAAATGCATATCCATCATACAAAACAATATGGATTAGAGTTTAACAACAGCAGGTACTTCAGTGTGACAAAGGAGTTCAGCCTAAATAGTATAACACAGTTAAAAAAAAAAAAAAAGGGAAAATAAAGGATCTTGATAGAAGGATTTTGACTCATGTATTCTTGGGTAGTGCACTGGCCCACCCACT
This sequence comes from Corvus brachyrhynchos, assembly GCF_000691975.1. NCBI lineage: Eukaryota > Metazoa > Chordata > Aves > Passeriformes > Corvidae > Corvus > Corvus brachyrhynchos. Next base: position 10,971,553 of record NW_008239553.1, read on the forward strand.
CATTATCTCTGTGCATATTAGAATTTGCTGAACACAATCCCTAAAGGGCAGTTGACTTAGCTGTAGAAGGTTTAAAATAATTGAAAATCATCAGGTACACTGTGGTCCTTCTGACATGTGCTAATGACATCATTGCATACTATTTACATCAAAGTAATGCATAATTAAACAGAAAACCAATAAATAGTCCAATGGAGAAAAATCTGTGATGTACCTACCAGTCATCTACTTTGCTCATCTCCCTGACACAGAGATGGCCACTTTTGATTCCTTAAGTGTCTTTTTGCTAGTAACAAATAAAAGTTGTCAAAAATACTCAAGAGTTCATCTCCTCTTGAGGAGGAGGAAAAATTTCTAAATAGGCATAGCCCATCTTACCTGTTGTTTGTTGTTTGGAGTATATGGCAACATCGTAGAAACATGGAACATGATTTCATAGTCCTTGTATGTTGTGTATAGAGAGTGAGTACCTGTTGAATCAGCTGCAGTTAAAGAAGACAAAATAAAAGCATTATTTAAAAAAAAAAATTAAAATTAGGTTTCATTATTATTAAAAAAAAAATCAGCCAAGACAAGAATTCTTATTCATCCTCAATCCTAGCTGACATATCAGCAAGTAAGAACTTGTTCAGAGTTTATTCACCTGCCAAAGAAAATGTCGCATAAAGAGAGCCTGTGCACTTTTGCACACTTTTCCCAAAAAAAATTGTTAGGAATAGGGAATTTATACCAGAAGACCCTGAAGAAAGCCTACTTAAGCATAAATAGTGACAACAAAGTCTGACATAATTTTCAAGTACCACCCAGTATCTTGGAATGAAACTGAACTGTAAGGAATGTGAAAAGGACTTCAGAAAGGAAGGCAGACAGATACTGAAAATGAGTACCATGAGCTCATGCATAATTAAACAGCAAAGGACCTATAACCCACCATAAAAACAGGATGAGTTCTCTTAAGCATAAATATCAGGACTTGAAATTAACCATAATGAAATCAGGCAACACCTTCACTAGAACAGCTGCTTTATGGACAGGTACAGTCAAAACCCCAAATAGGATGCCAACATGCTTATAACCGATGATGGAAAAAGCCCACAAAAATGACATTATGATGCTGGTATATTAATCTAAGGTAATCTCACCTGTTTTGAGTTCTGGCCACCCTATTTTAAAAGTTACAGAAGAAAGAGAAGGGATCCAGAAACAGGCCACAGAAATAATTACATGTGGATGGAGAGATTTCCATGTGGAGAGAAAATGATAAAAACTAGGATTATGAAGTTTAGAAAGAAAAAAAGAAGAGGGGGCTATTATTCAGTTTACAAAGTGTTGGTTGAAAACAACACTTGATTAGAATTGTGAACTTGTTTTCACTTTCTTTCACTCTAAAAAAAAGTGACCTTGAGAAATGTTTCATTAATTTAAGTGGTAAAACATTTAAAGATAAAATAGTGAGTATATTCTATTAAATACAACTTCTGCCCACAGTGCAAAAAGCCTGCTTTCAAACACAATTTGAAAAATAACTAGCTTTATATATGGAAAAAAGCATCCTGGCTATTTGAAGTTATATATAAACATGCTACCAAATTATATAATCCCAGCTATTTATAACAATGCGTTTTAAAAAGCTTTTATAAACTATATCTTGGAGTTTTTATTAGCAGAGAGATCATGTTACTAAGAAGACAACAGATCTGAGATTTGTGATGCATTTACAGTAACATAAATATACAGTTTATTTACCCAGATTTTGAGAAGTTTGTTTCCTGTCAGATTCAGAATAATAAAATGGAGGTAGCTTTACCACAAATGAAACACAAAATAATCTGTAAAATGAAATTGAAAGTTTTCTGTATTATAGCCACATAGAGATCTTGCACTTCTAAATCACTTATCTAGAATAAAAAGGGAATTAGAAATAAAAGATTCCTACAATCTTTAAAAAAAAAAAAAAGTAATTCTCAGTTAATGTTTCAAGGAGACTGGGCTCTCTTTTCCAGAACTCAACACTGCCAGTAGGATAAACCAGTTAACTGCTAAGTTTTTTTCTTTTTAATGCTAATTAGAAGAGCAGGACAGCTGAAAGGGGATCATTTCATCTTGCACAGTGTTCACCGCAGCCTCTGTCCTCTGCCTGATCATTGCAGTGCACACCCAAGGAGGCAGATGCACCCAAAAGTCACTTAAACATCAACATAACTTCATAACAGCTTCATCTGTTGAACTGTAAATACACTGATTTGTACATCATCTTTTAGAAATAGAGCATACAAAAATATTACAAATAATTGGAAAGGGGGAGGAGCAGGTGCAAAGAGATAGGGAAGTGAGACAGGGAAAGGCAGGCCCCAAAAGGTATTGGGGGACTAGAACAAAGCAATTCTGGCAAAAATATGCTAGAACACCTACATATTTAAGCTAGATTTCCAACTTTGCTGGCAGGATTTAATTTTAGGCAGAAAAAAGTTTTCTGAGAACAGCACTGATTCTGCAAACTAAATAATCAGACTACAATCCAAATGACACGTTCCATAATTTCAATTATTTCCAAGGACTTTACAGTTTAAATCTCTCCTAGTCAAATCCAGCTACCAACAGAAGTCCACACCCACTACAGACTGTGCATCTCTCACCATTCAGATTTTTAAAAGTCCAGAATACTGTTCCTGAAGTACACCACCATAATTACAGGTGTTTGCTTTAAATCGAATCACAGCTATTGCAATAAAATCCAAGACTGTGCACTGGAATAATATCCATCATTTCAGGGTCAGAACTGCAAGCCAGCACTGCAATCTACTTCAATTTCCTTCTATTTAACAGAAGCCTGAGAGATCTACAATTTCATTAGCACCTTTTTACACTGAAGACATCCCCTCTGGCCACCAGTTTATGGCATAGCTATTAACGATGCTTTCCCAGCCTTGCTCTATTACTGGATCTGGCTACTTAACTGAGGTGTTACCTGATCCTATTTTCCTTCCATCATTAATCATCTCTAAAAATCCACCTTAGTCTTCTGTCCTTCCAATGATTCTCATCTATATTCACAAGGATTAACAGACTCACATTTGAAGTGGTTTGTTTCTAAAACCAGTAGTGCTCAAAACTGTGGCTGATACCACCAGCACAGTGCTGACAAATTCACCGCACTGAATCCACTGGACTTTTTCAGCCTCCTTCTACAGCAGCTTAACCTCTGTGCTGGAAAACTGTATAAAAACCATTACAGTAGAAAATCTGACTCCCTGGTTTCAAAGAGAAACATTGCAAGGAATTGTAGGAGAACAAAAAATAAGTTACACTGATAAGGCAGGACAACCATTACTACAAACTGCAGTAAGGCTCACAATAAGAAGCATGAGAAGAAATATTTTCAGAGCTTAATGGTGCTCTCCTCCACCTTTGCTTTGTTAGCAGCTGTCAACACTACTCTTCTTTCTGTCATATACAAGGATTACACCAAGCATTCATGATGAACTTCTGTAATACCAAAGTTGTTTTCAGACAGAAATGAGAACAGAATCTTTTGTTTTGTAACATACAACAGTACATGAGTAACACAAATGCAGAGAAATGCAGATGGACTTCCCTCCATCCCTATTTCTGCTTCTTAAGCAACTTAACATCTTAAAATTTGTTGGTCTCCCAACAAAAGTCACAGATCCAAGAGTAAGTCTATCATTATTTCCACAAGGTTGGAAAGATGTTATATAGTGCAAGTTAAGAAGGTAATCTATCTGTATTAATTCATTACAAACATTGGGGTTTCTTGACAACCCCTAAATGAAATGAAATGAAATGAAATTCGAAGTCCATTCATTCCCTAGATTTTTTTATCTACTTAAGAATATAAAAACAGAAGCTATTATGTCTTAATCAGAAAACCATGCAGTATATAAACATCTAGTAGAGAAATCTACCTTTATTAGCTTAGTTTATAATCTTACCAAATTGATAAATCATAGAATTCCTAACTCATATTAATCAACTTCCCTGATTTCCTGCATCAACCACACCACCACTCTGTTGGACACACATGCCATGTTACCAGGCCTAGCATTATCAAGCTGATCCCATTTACCAATTTAAAATACTGAGATGCAAGACTAAGTGAGGGGGAGGGAAATAAAACATGCATTACAACTATAAAATAAAGTGACTGAAGTGATAATTTGAAAGATCACTGTGATGTTTATTACTTTAAAGTGATGCCCATAAGCTTCCTAGTCACTCTGGGATAGGTGGCATTTTCAAGCTCTATTTCCTATCCAAAGTCTGCAGGCTGCCAGGAGATAGACTGTTTCCCCTCTGGTAATTCTAGAAATAAACAAACAAAACTTGAAAAGTAGCATCTCCTTTTCACAGTGGTACTGGCAGAGATCCAAAACTAAAGCCCTTGAAGGATCCAATACACTTAAATAGGCTGCCAGTTAATAGGATGCATGAGATTCCTCTTTTTAAGGAATTGGCTCTGTCATGGATACTTACCAATTAGGGCCCTAACTCCAAAAATTTCTAAGAATAACTGTTCTGAAACTGCCTTTTGCTAGAACAACTTTACTTTTCTAAATCTGTATAAATTAAAAATTTTGTGAATATTTCCAGAGTACATATACAAATCAGCTCATCTCCACACAGAGAAAAACCTTTCCACGTCTTACATCATGCAACTGCTTTCCACAGCTTGCAAAGTATTGTCAAAGGTACAGAAACTAGCAAAGTAGTCTATATAGATCTGACCTTTCTGACAAGTCAGTGAACAGACATTTGATTTAAGCACATCTTTGCAATCAGCTGTGCTGCCACGGAATAGAATTCTTACACATGAAAATTTACTGAGTAGCGAGACTGCAAGAACTATTTCAAGACAGGGCTCTCTAGCAACAGAAGAGCACAGAGCTGGAAGATGGAGAAGCTCACTTCCTAGCTGTTTCAACAAAGCCTGTAAACCTAAGTCACAGTAAAAAACCACAACCCCCTCCTTTGCAGGTGTCTGTGTTAAGGCTAAGGTAAAAGGACCAACTGGTTACTTAGGGTAGCTATGGAAAATGTACTGCCTGGCTGTATTCTGCTGTTCACATATTCCCCACACCTGAGATGCAGCTCTTGTGACCATCTCGGGTCTTCAGCATTTCCCCTACCACAAAGTGGCTTTTTTTCCCATTTCCAGTGTAGAATATGCTTTAAGTGTTTCCAAATGCAGCTATCCAAAGAGCTGAGTGTTGTGCCCCCAAAGCACCTTCTCTTTCAGCATCTCCAGTCTGTGCTTTGCACACTGGCAGAAAGGAAAACACACCACCATCAAGATCAATTAGAAATGTTTGCTGCCATTGTTTACATTTACTGCTAAACCTACTCATTAAGAACTCATGCATGCTCACATGTAGTGATGTGTTTTCTCAGTAATCCTGCAGGCACTCTAACCTGAAAGATTTCAGACAACTTGAGTTCCTAAGCAGTTCTGGCTGATGAGGTTCTACAGATGTGAGCCTGTAAAACTTGACTGAGAGAAAATGTAGGAAATCCTTCATGAAAGCAGCAGTTTCCACTTAGAGGATTTCCTGTCCTCTATGCTCATACTGAAGTGTTCACATAAAGACTTCTTGTGTTTTTAGATACAGAATGGAGCTGAATGAGTCTACTGGGCAACGTGAAAAAGATGTGCCAGCTCTCAACATGGAGGAGAACCCTTCATTAGAAGATAACCCTCAAAACCAGGAGAGATTCAGTCAACTTAAAGGTTCCACTCAGTAGGTGCTAGATTATAGGACATGAACTCAAAGCTGGACAAAACTCTTTCCTCGACTCAGAAGCAACAAAAAGGAATTCAAAACATTTCCGGAAAATTCTGCTGTTCAGAAGAAAATGCAAAACGAGTACTTAAAAGTCAGTCACAGCTTTCTTGGGTATATTTGAGCAGATGAATCAACTCAATCATACAGCATTTACACGTACTAGAAACCAGTGTGCATGGACTGACACCAATTCACATCTTAACTAATCCAGAAGAAAGGGTAGAGAGGATTTTGCTCTAACTACTCAAAGTAACAAGGTCACAATATAAAACCAGAAGCTAAATAAATGTTTTCTCTGTTTTCCATACACGTTTCCTTTTTGACCTAGCTTATCTTTACAACTAATAGAATGACAGTTCAGAGCTGTGCAAAAGGAAGACTCACCTTGAGAATTATATGTATTTCCTACAAGGGAGCTGGTGAGGGACTTTTCCCAAGGACGTGTAGTGACAGGACAAGGGGGAATGATTTTAAACTGAAGAAGGGAAGGTTTATATTAGACATTGGGAAGAAATTATTTACTGTGAGGTGGTGAGGCACTGAAACAGGTCACCCAGAGAAGCCGTGGATGCTCCATCCCTGGAAGTTCAAGGCCCAGTTGGATGGGTCTTTCAGCAACCTGGTCTAGTGGAAAGTGTCCCTGCCCATGGCTGGGGGATTGAAATGAGATGATCTTTCAGGTCCCTTCCAACCCAAACCATTCTATATTTCTATGAAATGCACTCAAGGGAGGAACTACAACAGAGGGAACAAAAGTATTGCAAGTTAAAAAAAGCAGGCTCAACGTTAAAAATGGGCAAAATAGGTGCTAATTTAGGTTTAAAACCAAAGTAGGTTTTATAACCCTCTGAAGATTGATGATCAAACCGGTCAAGAACAGCCTGAGGAGATGGCAACACAACTGCTGTAGGAATTAAGGGCAATACACAGAATGATGGAGCATTAAAGCACAGCAAGGTACTCTATTTGTGCCAGGAGACCCATGACAAGACCACAGCTTCTGCTGCACTAAAGCTGATGAATGCTTTTCAGCTTTCATGAATCAAACTCCTTATTTCATTTCCTTTGCTAAAAATAAAAATGGCAAAAGATCTCCATAGGAACTGGATAGCTCCAGTACTCAAAGAAAAGGAATACAAGACAAAATTTCCCTGAGTAATTTAAACAGATCTACAAATTGAATACAGCATGTGCTAGCTGATAAACAGGTATTTCACATGACTGATTCCAAATGCAGGGAGTTTCATTTATAGTTACGGTCACCCAAGATCATCTTACCACTGCATTTTGTTGCAATATGTTTAACAGTTAAAGCTGATAACATAAAGCTGTAACATAGCTGCCAAATCCAGTTTAATTTCCATAACTCAAAAAAGAAAAAGCACAGAGGGAGGAATACATTTGACAGGATGACTAAGACAAAACTGCCTAGAAGAAAAACTGCATGCAACAGACATCAGAAAAACTGCAGATCAACTTTTCAAGGTGAAGTTACATAGGTGGGTTCTCAAAGCATTTTGGAGACCATCTATAAGCATATCATTAAAAAAAAATAATATACCAGCTGTATTGATTAGTCTTAAGACAACGCACTGATGATGGATTTGCAATACCAATAATTGGTCCACAATTACTGGTTTCTTGTTGTAGCTTTAGTGATAATTTCATACCAAATCAGTACAAAAATCTAATTATTGTCTGAGTTGAGAGACCGTATGAGTACAGTTAAATTACACACATGCTCTGCTTTCACTTAGATTAAGCAACTGCAGCAAAGATCTTGTTTTTAAGAATTCTCTTCAAAAAGGCAGTTAGCAACCATATCATGCATTTTGTTCACTTAAGGGGGGAAAAAAAACACTGAAAAAGTCTTACTTTTTGTATCCAGCTGAGCCCGGTACTTGTCAAATCCCTTGAGTCGAACTCGCTCTCCCAGGAGCTGAAGAAACTCCTCAAAGGCTGGACCTGCTGATTCATTATTATACATTTCCTCTTCAGTGCTTTGCCCAGCTTTGCAGTACATGATACCCACTTTAAGTTGGTAACTTAACTGCAAAAGGAAAAAGATTAAAATTTTATGTGTATACCAAGTGATGAAGCAACTTATGCACTGAATTCACTTCCACAATTTAATAAACCCATAATTCCCAAATGAATACCTGATTATCAGTCTAATTTCAAAAGTTAGTGTAGTTCCAAATACTCTCACTGTTTTCTATTGTAACTGCCTCGATGATTGCAGATTTAATCTGAAGATGTCAAAATGTTTTCTGAAGTGAAACACACATGAATGCTGCTTATTTCCAGGAGAACACCGCAGCTTGCAAGTGAATGTCTAACACTGAGCCACATGGGAAGTGCTGGCTGAGTAATGCCAGGACCTTGACTCTCAATTAGGCTGGTACCATGGCTGCCATGCTATGCTAAGCCTTCCACGAAGAAGGGTAGGGCACATCATGTGCTCATTTCTAAAACAAGTGACAAAATGAACATGCTCTCATTTCGAAGAGAGGATAGAAATTTTTCACCTATTAGCACATTCACCTGTGAGCAATGCTGAAAGACTCTGTGACATTCAGTTGGTCGTCTTCCCTGACTTAAATATGATGATAGTAACAAAGAAAACAGCTAAATTGAGAAATGCTGAAGATTGAGAAACCTTGAAGATACTATTTACTAGCATAGCTCTTCAAATACATTTGTGCTTTTTATTTCCATTTTCCCTCTAATTTGATAGTTGATGTTTCCTAATGCAGCAGAAGTTGAAGATGTGAATAAAGTAATTTTTTACCCAACCGTAATTGTGATTCTTCAAAGCAAACTGTTTCCACCAATTCCAAATTGATACATGCACACACAAAAGGAGTACACTGGCATCATTTACATCTGGACTACAGAAAGACAAGCTACAGAAGGGAAGAAGGAAGGCATTATCCACAGCCATTTACTGCTGTCTCCAAAACCAATTTCACAGGCAGGAACTCTAATTGAAGGAGCTCAAGGGAGAGCCTTGGAGTTTATGCACGTAATTCATCCAGTAGAAGTGCATCCTTATTGCCCATGAAATAATCTTTCCTCCCACACATGAATTTTTGCAAAGGCTCAGTTTCAAATAAACACCAACCACATGCACCAGAATGAAGCCATAAGAAAATCTATCAAAGCTGGCATGAGATTTACAAGTTTAGGCTACAGGTTAGTGGGAAGTGAAAAGACTTACTGCAAGGGCACTGGAAGGAAAGTTATCTGAATATATTGTGATTTGCTCTTGGAAGATTCTATCCCAAGCCATGAGGCAAAGGATTTTGAACTTGCTAGGATGATGTGGACACATAATGAAACAGAAATTCATTAATTTTAACCTATTATATTTATGATGGGATAATTTAAAGGTCCTCAGAAGTGGTCTTACTCTGTCTCTAAAGAAAGTAGATTTTAAAATTTAAAAACTCTGGAAATTGCAACTTTACCATATTCTTCCTTTACTACCAAAGATGAATGATGATGGGGATAAAAGTATTAGCAGCAGGAAAACAAGGAGGGAAAAAGAAGGGTAAAGATAACCTGGCTTGTTTACTCCTGCGGAAGAAGTCAGATATATATGTCACAGTTCTAGTCTTTCCCCACTACAGACTATCCCTTATTTTATCACCTGACACACTACATGATTTGCATCCTCTAAATATGTCCAAATTTCTTATGACAAAACTCACATACAGCATAAAATCATAAAATGGTTTGGGTTGGAAGGGACCTTAAGGATCATCTAGTTCCTAAAGTCCTGACATGGGCAGCAGGGACACGTTCTACTGGACCAGACTGCTCAAATCCACATCCAAGCTGACTTTTAACACTTTCAGGGATGGGACATGCCCAGCTTGGCAACCTGTTGAAGTGCCGCCTGCAGACACGTGGTATGGGAGGAGAAAGGAGGGGAGCGAGGAAGGGTGGTGAGAGGTGGCACTGCTGCTGCTCCTGTGGGAACAACTGCCAGCACTTCCCATACCAGCAGTAGCAGGTCCTGTCTCGGACCATTCAGGCATCTGCTGCTCAGATGTGTTTTCTCCATCCCACAGAAACAGGATGGATGCAAGTGCTTTGTGGAACCACAACACCTTAACTGTACTGCTAATTATAATAGCTTCTAGTAATTTCACTTAAAACAAGTTAGGACAAGGAAAATTATTCTCATGAAGCACACTTGCAATATTTAAGTTTCACCTTTAGGTGAAGGAAGTATTTTCAAGGGCATAAACATAAATGGGATCTGCAGCACCAATGAGCAAGCAAACCACCATGCTTTATTGCTTTGAAAATGTCAGCCTAAGAAACTAAACAAGGACTATGCAGAGAGCAGGGTGTGCCTTCTAGCTGTGTTCTTAGATTTGCTATATTTTGAAAAAAAAGTTTCCCTAAGGACAACACAAGTTGGCATTTCTGAATCAAAAAGAGCAGATCTGGAGAAAGGCATGTAGTCCCCATTATTAGACCTCCTTTTGATAAATCTACGGTCCTTAGAAGTGTATAAACTACAAGAAAAAGCTAAAAAAGAAGTTGAAGCATGAATTCTGTTGTGGTAAAACTACTAAAGTAGCATCTTCATTTTAATAATCCGAAAGCATTTACGTATTCATATACGTGCAAAAAGTGCATTTTAAGGATTTATCTAGCACCCAGTCAAGACAGCAGAAAGTACGGCTTGGATTTAACCAGTCAGCAAGTTTATATTATGAACTGGGAATTATATTAAGAACCAAGTGACGTTTCTCAGTATTTCTGTGAATGAGGAATTGCCATAAAGATTAACTTCTACTGAAATAAATCAGTAATTGCCCTAATATTCAAATTTTTAAATCATATTTGGAAGTAAACTTAGAGTAACTTACCAAGAGGTCTGCATTCAAGACAAAGATTAGTAGATGGTAATTAGCAAAGAAGCCAGTGCAGCCCTAGGAAATGACTGGACTGCTGTTTAACACAGAACCATTCAAATGAATGCATTTTAATAAATCCAATAAAAGAACAGCTAGGTGACAAGCAGTGTGGACCATATGTACAGAACAGCAGATGTTACCACTCTAGCAATCTCAGAGGAAGTAAGGAACGAGCACACACCACCAGTACAAAACTAGGGCAAGAAAAATATTCCCATTCTGACTCTGAATGACATATGCAGATATTGAAAGAGTAGAAGAGACAGAGCTCAGCCATAAGAGTGATATGAAATTCAGAGAAAATATGTTGCACTGAAAGACTTGAAAAGTGCAATCTGTTCAGTTTATCATAAACAAGACCAACAGATGATTTAATCACTGCATACAAAAACCTTTGCTGGAAAAAAAAAATCTCACACCAAAATGACTTTTAAGATGTAGCAGAGAAAAATATCAGAAGTCTTAAAGCTGAAGGCAGATAAATTTAAATAAAGAAGTGGAAATTCTTAAATATGAAAACAACCAACTGCTTTAAGACCTCACTCAAATATAGAAAAGACATCTTATTCTAATGAAAACTGATGCATACAAATTTGGCTCAGTGAAGGGATTCCTGGGTGAAATTCAATGGCTAAGTCAGGCTAAGGTGACTTTATAATCTTAACTCTTAAATTTACAAAACATTTTATCTGTTATATCAAACAGGCACCTGTTCATGCTGTAACGAAACAGTGTGACACTCAGCAAGAAGAAGTGATCAACATTCTGTGTACCTAATTAGTAGAGCAGCTGTTACCCAATTTTTGTTAGCTTAGAATTGAAAAAATGCAGCTTCTAATTAGTACAGAGTGTGCTTATCTTTTTCTGCTAGAAGTGTCAAACTGTTTCATTACCACAAAAACAGAAAATACTTTGATGCAGATAATAAAAATTTAACTATCGCTCATCCTTAATGATTTTCCAAAGTTTAAGTATTAGAAAACCATACTATGGGAGCTTAATAACATACAGGATATGAACTAAGGATAATTCAACCTCACAGTTTTGTTAGAATATCATAAAATGGTTTGGGTTGGTAGGGGACCTTAAAAATCATCCAGCTCCAATCCCCCTACCATGGGCAGGGACACCTTCCACTAGACCAGGTTGCTCATAGCTCCATCCTACCTGGCTTTGAACACTTCCAGGGATGGGGCATCCACAGCTTCTCTGGGTGACCTGTTCCAGTGCCTCACCACCCTCACAGCTTAGAACTTCCTCCTAATATCTTATCTAAACCTACTCTCTTTCAGTTCGAAGTTATTCCTCCTTGTCCTGTCACTCTGTGCTCTTGTAAAAAGTCCCTCTCATCTTTCCTGTAGGCTCCCTTCAGGTACTGGAAGGCCACAGTTAGGTCATCCCAAGCCTTCTCTTTTCCAGGCTGAGCAATCCCAATTCTCTCAGCCTTTCCTCACAGCAGAGGTGCTCCATCCCTCTAATTACCTTGGTGCCCCCTCCTCTGGACTCACTCCAGCAGGTCCATGTCCTTCCTCTGCTGGGACCCCAGAGCTGGATGCAGTGTTCCAGGTGGGGTCTCACCAGAGCAGAGCAGAGGGGCAGAATCCCCTCCCTCTCCCTGCTGCCCACGCTGCTCTGGATGCAGCCCAGGACACCATTGGCTCTCTGGGCTGGGAGTGCACACGGCTGGGTCATGTCCAGCCTCTCACCCACTGGCACCCACAAGTCCTTCTGGGCAGGGCTGCTCTCGATGTGTTCATCCCCAGCCTGTGCCTATACATAAGTGCAGCACCTTGCACTTGGTGTTCTTAAACCTCATGAGATTCCCATGGGGCCACTTCTTGAGATTGTCCAGGTCCCTCTGGATGGCATCCCATCATTCATGCATGGCAACTGCACTACTCAGCTTGCTGATTTGCTGAGGGTACACTCAATCCCTTCATCTGTATCATTAATGAAGATACTAAGTCCCAATATGGACCCCTGACGGGCACCACTTGTGCCTGATGTCCATTGTGATTCTGAGCCATCAACCACTACTCTCTGGATGCAACAATTCGACCAATTCTTTATCCCTCTAACAGTCCACTCATCAAATCCATCTCTCTCCAATTCAGAGAGAAGGATGTTGTGGGGGACCATGACCAAGGCTTTACAGAGGTCCAGAAAATCTGCAACCCCTCCCTTGTCCACTGATGTAGCTACTCCATCACAGAAGGCCACTGGGTTGGTCATGCAGGATTTGTCCTTGTTGAAGCCATGCTGACTGTCTCAGATCCACCTCCCTTTCCTCCATGTGCCTTAGCACAACTTCCAGGAGGATCTGTTCCATGAGGTTCCCAGGTACAGAGGTGAGGCTGACAGGGCGGTAGTTCCCAGGATCTTCCTTTCCACCCTTTTTAAACATGGGTACGATGTTTCCCCTCTTCCAGTCTCCTGGGATTTCCCCTGACCACTTCTCAGAGAGGGCGTGGCAACCACATTCAGCCAATTCCCTCACACTCTGGGATGTATCTCATTGTGTCCCATAGACTTATGTACATTCAGGTTCATCAGGTGGTCGTGAACCTGATCTTCTCTTACAGTGGGAGGGACCCAGTCCCGTCCTGGGTCCATCCACTCAAGAAGCATGGAAAGAGAGGTTGCCAATGAAGACTGAGGTATGCACACAGCTACAAAATGTCACTACTGAAGTTTATAATCATAAAATTCACTTCGGTCAAGGACTTTCATTTTGCTAAGTCTAAGCTGTATTGCTGATGAGCCTTGGTTCCATCTTTAAAAGACCAGGAGACTATCACCTAAGTGAAAATTATTTGTATAAAGAAAGGCTTAGAATATTTTGCCATGTAGTTTGTTCCAGGGGAAAGAAAAAAAGAACGCCAACAAAACAAAAAGATACGGGCAGCACCCTGGTCGTGGTTTAGCCAATACAGTATTACAACGAAACATGGGAGACTTTTCTTTTTAGTGTAACAGCAATAAGAAAAACAGAACTGCCTCCTTCCCACAGTCTTTGAAAAACAATAATGTAGACTCTTTTAAAGTCAATTTAAATGAACAACTGCCATAACATCAATCTAAAACTTCAGGCTACCTAGAGAAATGAACTTGATTTCATACATACCAAATATTCTGCAAAACTTGGGGGAAATAAATGCAGTGTAACTCTCCCTATAGATGACGAGTTTTAGTTTAAATGAGGCATTTTGACAGACTGACTCTAATCATATAAAGCTAAAAGATAATTTTGCAACTCATGGCAACAATCTGACAGATTAAGATCATTTGTTTAATTCTGTAACTCTGCACTTACCCCTTGCTCATCAAGCTTCATAAGCTGTTCTGTGACTTTTGGAGTGTTGAAGGCGAGCCTTAGGCAATGGATATTCAGCTCTGGAACCACATACTCCAGCACTTCTTTTAGGGGAAGACCCCTGGCTGTGCAATGCTTTGCAGTAGAAGGGATAGCATCTTCCAGCACAGAGCCTCTTAATGTCATGAGCTGTGCACACAAAAGAACAGCACATATATTGACTTATGCACTGAGATTGACTAACAATAGCAGTGGAACTAAACATACTACTTTTCCAATTCTCAATAAAGATCAAGGACACTGAGGAATTTCTGTTAGCATAAGACCAACACTGATACACAAAATGTCACTCAGTGACAGCTAAAAGTAGTCAGACTATTTAAAATGATTCATCTGATTAAAGTTTTACAGGAAACTACTACCTGGAAAAATTAGTATTAGTATAGTATTTCTAGCAGAGCATTTAAAGTTCTCAGGTCTGCCCACTGCCACATATAAAAGTGAAGGAAGCCATTTCCCTCCTCTTTGCTTGCTTCTAGCTAATACAGCTCCTGTAAGTTTCTCAAGATTTAACCAAAACAACCTTTGCTTTCCTCTGTATTGGATGTTATGGAATAACTCACATACATTCTGTGCCAGATAAACATGTGGCACAATTCTGTCAGGAGGTTCCTGGATTATACAGAAATCTACTATCAGTGCTGTAAAGCACATAAACCCCACACATGACACCTGGTTTCGCCTGCTCACTTCTAGTTTCTTTTACTATCACCCCTGAACTGCTTACCTCACTGGTTCTGAATATGATCCGGTAGTTGTACTGAGGTCCATTTTCTTTGATTTCCTCTGGCTTCTCTCTTCTTATACTCACAGCTACTGGACCCAGGTTCTCATCTGCCCCAAAGTAGTTCCAGTGCTCTTGTATATGAGGGAAAAAAAAAAGAAAAAAAAAAAGAAAAGAAGAAGTCTGTCTTACTTCTTATATTTCAACTATATTTCTATATTTTCATGCTTGATTGTTACACTGGAAATAAACTGCCAGCTCCATGGAGTCAATAAGAGCATGTCTTCAAGTGGTACCGGGATGTCATTCTCGTGCTTCAGTTCTCTTGTGAGCTCCATTTATGCAAAAAGGCTGAAATTCAACATGGCATCTCTGCTTAAATAGGCCTAAAACAGGATACACCTCTTCCATCAGCTTTTATATTGCCATCTGTTTCATTCACGTTGAGCTAAGTAAGTACAACCAATTTCCTCCTTAAAAATAAAGGGAAGGAAGCCAAATGCACCAAAGTGGGAAACTCAACAACCTACGTTAAAATAGAAATGTCAAATAACTGTACTTAGCAAAGGATGTAAATTATTTATTTTTGTTTGACTGTTTTTTGCTTTTTCCATACACGTTACTCAGTTCTAAAATGGGAAAAACTGATGAAGCTGAAAAAGAAGTTAAAGGCTTGTTCACAGTAAAAGTATCAAATCATAGTACCACAGAAAAGTAAAGCACAAGAATAAAATAACTAGCATACATATTTAACAGTGAAGTGTTCAACAGCCCTAAAAGTGAATTTAAAGTGCTAAGACTTGAGTTGAAAACCAGTCTAGTAGGGAAGGCAGCAGAGAGGAGAATACAGGATTGGTGAAATCACTCACTAGCTTAACAGCAGATTCTTTGAAACACTTTTATATTTGTCTAACTATAGACATGTAAAGCCAAGCTTTACATGAAAAAAAGTTAGAAAAGCACATTTACAAAAATCAAAGCTCAACGATTTTAAAGATTGGTGTTGAAGGCTCTTCTGTTCAACCTTTTGAGCATTACGAACTTATCTTGACTGATGACAGAGGTATATCACCATTAATGAAGCAACATATAAACAAAGCTGCACATATCTTAAGTGACTGCTGAATTTAAACACATATTCCCTAAAAGAAAATTTAAGGGAAAAGTCCAAAAAAAAGGAGTCAAGCACTGTACAAGAAAAATAAGTCCCATGTAATCATTTTCCATAAGCTGCATGTATGAATGAATTTATACATGCACAAAAATACAAAGTTAGAACCACCTGAAAATTCAGCAATTCAAAGATGTGAAATTCGATGGAATGAAAAAGAGACATAACTGCCCTAACAGGAAATGTAACCACATTGTCTTTACTACATACAGATTACTTGTTATTCTTAAAACAACCAGAATTTTAAATAAGAACTTTAGGAGCAGTCTAATATGAGCTATTCTACTATAGAGACAAAACGTAAAATATTTTAACATCATCATCAAGAACTGCAGCTTTAAAGATAATAAAAATAGATATTGAAATACACTCCATCTAAAGTGAATGGTAATCATTTTTCCAATTAATAATATTGTTAAAAATTTGAGAGCCTCATTTTTACTGTAATTCTTTTAAAACTTATACTTACTGGTCCTTGCAAAACCTCCCTCCAACATACTGAGTGCTTTCACACAGTTGTCCAGCACTTCAAGCCCCTGGGGGCTCTAGTCAATACCTCAGTGTCTGGTATTCTATTATCCCTCACTCAATGTTTTCTGTTTAAAGATTTCAGAGCATGCATGACATAAAAGAAACATGCTTGCAGCATTAGAAGACTTGCTTTCTACCAAATCCCTCTGCAAGTCATGAAGAGCCAATGCTATACATAAAGGTAATTAAAATTCAAAATTCTTCTAATATCTTGTGGAATATTCTGTAAATATTGTCATTAAATTTTGGGTGACTAAACTGTGAGTGGGCAAATTATTAATAGATTAGATCATCCATATAAGCCTAATTACATTTTTACAGTAGCCCACAGATATGAGCCCTGTAAATGCCAGAGATGTTCTGTTGTTTAAAATTTCAAACTACCTTACTAGCACTCTAGCTTATTTTCTTCCTGCATTAAGTAGCTTGCTTTTTTTTCAGTGTTTACAGCTCACCAAACAGTTTATGGCCAACAAGGTCAATGCAGAAGCAGCACAGTCTTTGAGAAAGATTAATTTTTTAATCAGCCTATTACATAGCTTCCAAAACCTGAGATAACTTGGCCATCTCCACACTAAACTGCTTAGTGACTTAAAAACAGTGATGTGGATTTGCTTTTATAATAGAAAAACTTACAGAAAAAAGTTATGGTGGTCATGCATACTAGAAGGGTCCAAACATTACATTAGTTTTCTATATTGAGAGCCACACAGTAAAATTTGTCTAACCTGCAACCATTCTAGCCTGCAATTCAGATAGAGAATTTTCTCAGGATAAATTATTCTACATCTTGAAAACACATTTAAGAAGTGTGGCAAGAGGAATGTTTGAAGCTGCACACACATACACAAAATACACATACAATTCTGTATCATTTGATTAAGCTTTTTAATTAGCTCCTATTGCTTTGGAAAAATGCATGAAGTAGTGTGGAACTTTACACTTCTCTGCTAAGAGGAAATGTCTTTTATTCTCTTTTCCTTCAGCCAGCACTGCAGTGTCTTTCTTGCTGTCCTATGCACATCCTTAGTCCTCTCCTCTACTCACATTTACTACAGGATTGTTCATTCTTTACCTTCATTCTTTCTCCTCCCCTATACCCCATCTCTGTATTCATTCTGCAAGATACAGTATATACCCCTGTATCTGACTACTTTTCCTTCTGGTACACTTTCTCGCACCTCAACCTGATTTTCTCCTACATCCTGAATCTCCTTACATCCAACAATTTTCTCTTTCCAGTGCACGAAAAGAAGTAGCAGAATTAAAGTGAAAAAAGCTTAATATCCAATCTAAATGGAGTTAATTAGGAATTTTATTGGGAAAACAAGGGCTATTGTCACAATCATAACTCAAGAACTTTATGTCAAACATGAATACCATAGAAGACAGCTTATTTCTCCACACCACACAGAAGCTCATTGGAAGCAACATTTCTCAAGGTTTATTTTTATTATTTATATTTAATTTAAACTACTGTTGAAAAATGACTTAATTAACAATCAGGATAACTAGCGACAGCCACAAATCAATTTATAAATCCACACCCAAAAGAAATAATAACTTGATTGTACCTGGTCATTAAAACAAACTATACATACTTTTAAAAATAGTTAAATATTTATTATGTCACTCAAAAGATACTTCCAGTGAAAGAACCAAAACTAAAATATTTATTTCCCTAGCAGATATTTATGAGTTTCCTTTGCAAAGGAAAGCCAAGTAAATGCACTTGATTTTGACTGAAAAGGTTCTTTTGTGCTTTTATCGTATTTCTCTTTAGGTATCAAGTTCAACTGATATTTTGTGTAATTGGACTAGAAATAAAAATCCCAAACGTTTCCCTTCTGAATGAAACTCAGCATCAAGCATTTTCCTCTAATCCTAGCTCAGCATTTACAGTACTGGAAAACTCTGCTCAGTAGTCCTCTGGAGACAAAAGGGCAGGCAGCATTTTGAGAGCTCTGCAAGTCTAGCCATATACTTGAAAGGCACCAACTAACTCTTGGACAGAATATGCAGCAATTTAGAGCATTAGAGCAAAGGGTATTTTTACTGGCTGCCAACAGTTAAAGGAAAGCTGACCAACAGCTCATTTGTTATAAAACCAGTTCAGGAAACTATTTACTTCTCAGGCAAGCCTTTCAACCTAAGCCAGTAACTAATATTTGTCCTAAATGGTAACATTAGCAACTACTGCATGAGGAGGATGGAAGCAAAACAGATGCTCTTGGTTCTTTCCATGAGAACTGTAATTCCCAGATGCAATTACAGGCACAGAGAAAACAGACTGCTCCTCTGGAGTGATAGGCTCTCTTTTCTGAACTGCACTCGGACAAGCTGATGGAAACAAATTTTTCTCTCCCTGCGATTTTAATATTGATTATAAATAAGTCTTTAGTAAACATATCTCTGTGCAGCTTTCACAAATTGGTTCTTGCACTGGCTTTGTCCTCTCCCCTTCTTTTTTATGCACTAGCTTAACTTACAAATGTCTAGACTTCAAACATTTAGTTAAGTCTTTCTATCAAATACACCTTTTAAAACACACCATTATTTAATCACCTTGTAAATACATCTTGTGCATCATAAGTAGCATTCATTTCTTATAAGGATAAACATTTCCATGTGAGTTCACTGTGCATGAGCTTCTGTTAGTGAATAGAGAGAAAAGACTGCAATTCATATGGTCCTGCAAGGTTCATTTCTCTCCACTGAGTAGAAAGGGAGTCTGCACAATTAGCCCAGATATAAAGTAGAAAAGCTGAATCCAGCCTTGGGAAGTACCATTATAAAGTTCTTTTCCCAGTATCTTTTTGTAAGTATCATTTCTCTTACTTCCACTAAACTGTCTCCACCAGTATTTTCACATTTAGAAGTCTGGACACCAGGCCAGAATACTATTTATCAATTCCACTGCTCTGTAGAGGGACCGATTTCCTTTACATACAAAAACTCATTCATTTGCATTCATTGAACTTATACAAGACTCATCCATAAATGTCACATGCAAATATTTTACACTAACGAGATGAAAATATTTTAATTAATTTGGACCATGCTAGTAATAGTGCAAGCTCACTTATACTTCCTCCATACACTGCTAAAATTTGAGATGGATCCATCATCTAAGTAACAGTACCTGTAAAAAATGAGCTATTGATTACATATAATTGAAGACTTCAGACAAGTCACCATCAGAATTTCACCACATTACTTTGAAGAAATTAAAAGGGACTACATGAACGCAATGGCTTTCATCTTTTTTTTTTTTAAAGACACAAGATTAACTATGCTTTTTCTTTTCTTTTATGTGACAAGATCTATTTTTCATGAAATCATGCTGACTGGCATCATTGACAATTTTTAACTGGCAGTTATTTACTGATATAGTCCCAAATCACCTTCTTTTTTATTTCCAGTTGGAATGAAAACTAACTCAGGCTTACAATTCTCTGGAACATTGCTTTTTATTCTTTGCAAGCTCTAGGATAACTAGGGGTTCTCTAAGTCTGTGAAATTTTCCTGGTTTGAGATCTTTAAAAGCTATTGTTGTTGAATCAGAATTCTTCTAAGAATACTTCTAAGACTATAAAATTATCCAAAGCCTACTGACTTGATGAGCTGATCCCACTGAAACTGTCTTTTGGCACAGTCTGTTCCAATTGTAACATCATAAAAATGCAACATCCTCTTCAAGCAAAAAAAATTCTGCATCATTACTTGCTTCATGTTACATAAAAAATTCAGTTACAACTGACTTCCCAGATTTTTTTCCCCCTATTATGCTGCTTTAAGTTTTATCACTATTCCACCTCATCAGCTTAGTCTAAAGTTTGCTCAGGGAATGATGATACTCTGGGTGGTCAACAAAATGTGTTTTGTACTTGTAGAAAATTGGGGTTTGGGCTATCTAATGAGGCTTCTAAAGTACAGCTTTTCAGATAAAAATCTCTGGTAGAAACAATGCCCCTGGTTTGGACTCTGCTGGACTGAACACAAGAAAAGTGAATTTAAAACCCAATTTTATTCCTTAAGAAAAAAATTGCAGCTGCTTCTCCCCATTCAATCCTACTGTCCTAGCTTGCAGTGTATTCTATTACCATCCTCTTGAGCTGTGTGTTTCCTTGCCTCCTCCCCCCAGACTATCTTTCTGTTAATTGCCCATCAATGCCCTGCTGCATGACTCAGAGATAACTCCCTCTGGACTATCTTCTGTTAATGAGCCTAATCAACACCTGGCCTCATGACTCGTTACCCCATTGTGAGATGCTCCACCCAGAGGGAGGAACCAAGCATTCCATCCTGGATATAATCTGAGATTCCGAACACCACAGACACCCTTTCCACTGGATTTCCAGAGGACAGGAGCTACATAGCCACCACTGGACTTTCTGAGGAAGAGCAGACCCTTCTATAGGATCACCGCTTCGACAGAACCACATCCATCGCTTCAGGAGGACGGCAGTCAACCATCTTACTGGACTGCTACCGCCACCCTGACTAACAGGGTGTCAGGTTGTATCCTGACTCTGTCAGTTTAAACCAGTTTTTTGCCTTTTTTTTTTTTTTTTTTTTTAATTTCCCTATTAAATTGTTATTCTGACTTGGTGTCTCCTACTGGTTTGTTTTCAAACTAGTACACCTACTCCATAACACACATTTTTATATCTGGTTGCTCCTCACCAGTACCCTTAGGACTAGATTATGTCAATTTTATCAATTCATCTTAATTATATCTACAAAAAATGGAAATGTAACTGTGACTGGATCTGCAGTAGCACAAGGGTGTGGCTTCCCTTAAGGAGAAGGCAAATCAATAAATTGTTGCCTAAGGGCTGAAATTCCACTTACACTTCCTTCCTCTTCTGCTATTCACTCTCATCCCTTACGTGGCAGTAGGACTTTGGCACTTACTCTGACTGCAAGGAAAGATAATATCCCTCACCATAACTGGAGACAAACAACCAAGC
Source organism: Corvus brachyrhynchos (assembly GCF_000691975.1). NCBI lineage: Eukaryota > Metazoa > Chordata > Aves > Passeriformes > Corvidae > Corvus > Corvus brachyrhynchos. Next base: position 10,993,060 of record NW_008239553.1, read on the forward strand.
AGTAAACCCCAAATATATCATGATGGCAAGACTTCTGCTTGCTTGTTGAGTAAACTCAACTGGCTTATCAAGTTTTCTGAAAACAAGAGAACTGGTACAAGGAGGAGGGAGGAATTAAGTCTCCCCCTCTTAGTGCTTAAATGCTGTAAATCAGGTCAGATGTAACATGAAACTTTAGTCGTTGATTGCAAAAACTTACTAGAGACTGATAGGTAATCAAATTGTTCCAGAGGGAGACAGAGAAGAATATAATTGCAAACAAAGGTCACAAACCTCAGGCTCTCTGCTCGAAACATACCTTATCCTATATCACACATCTAGCTTACTTTCCCCAGGAAACCATTATTTTTCCTAACTCCTCTGTCTTCGAAGGATAGCAACCAGCATTCTCAAAAAACATGGACCAAAGGCTACCTCTCAGCCCTAGAAAGAATGCAGAAAGAGGAGACTATGCAAAGAGTAACAAGAGCCATCCAACCAATGGACAATGCAGGGAAGAAGAGTTGGGAGCTGAACATATTTTGAAGGCAAGAGAGAAATGGGAAATGAGATTATTAGCAGTAACACGCAGTTAAGAAGCTGAAGGTTTTTCTTTTAACAGACCATCAACTTAATTCTAACCAGGCATCCCTGTTGCTTTTATCTGTAAGAAACAAGCTCTTTTGACCTGCATTCGCTAAAGAGAAGAAACTCAATCCTAATCATTGGAAGGTAAGGAACAAGCACTCTCCAGGTCGGTCATCAGACCAGCTCCGTCCATCAGGAAATACAATACCATCCTGCAGACAGAACTCTTTTAAAGGACTTTTTTTCTGAAATCCTTTTAAAACATTTTTAGAATAATGAAGAACAGAGGGAGATCTGCATCTCATGGTGCCAGTATTATTTTGACAGGGGGGACAAAGAGGGGAAGTATCTGGGTAATGTTTGGGATTTGCTCTTTTCTATAAGTCAAAAGGCTTTGATCTGTTGCTTTGGGCTTTTTTTCTCCCTCCCATACACATCCAATGGAAATTATCATTCTTGGTTTCAGAGTAGAACCATGCGATAAGAGAACTGCACTCTGGTTTTTCAGATACACTGTTGTCATTGAAACATGGGTATTTATGTGTGTATATATAGTTATATCTATATAGTGTTAGTTTGCGCCTGCAAAATCTGACAAATTAGAATTTTCTTTCTAGAGTGACAGCTATAATGAAAACAGTGAGTGAGGAAGACAGATTTTTATTTTTATTTATGTATTATCTACTTTGAAAAATTTAGAAATGGATTATTAAGTTATTAGTATGTCCAAAGATTATTATAAATGCTAACTGTCCAAGATGTACATTCAATTAAATCCTCAGTACATCAAGTCTTGGCACAGTGGGAAGAAAGTTCCCATATTTTAGGATTTTCTTGTTTTCATCTTTCAAGTGTCAACCCCTGTCCACTTCCATGGGTACCCAAAGCTGTGTTTCAAGACATTTATATTTGTAGCCATCGCTACCACATCTATCAGCAATAAAATCCTCAATATTCTTATATTCCAAGACTCTGAAAGACTATTAGATATAGCACATACCATCAGTAAAATATACCATCAAAGAAATACATAATTCTTGCAAATACTATTAAGCATCAACTGAATTTTACGTGTTTGGAAAACAAAGAATCATTCTTAAAACTCAAGGAGAAATAAAATTTACCTACCTTTCTGGTAGAAGAATTTTCGATAATAATATGCACCAAGGTCTACATGTTCAACGATGTATCTTTTCACTCTGTCTAGGTGTAAAATCAGGTTCTCCTTGGGAACTTCCAGAACTGCAACTCCAGCATTTGTGCAATGAGAACTCAGAGTCGACTCAAATGAGGCACTTTCACACCCACTGAAGGAACCTGAATTAGATTTGGAAAGGCTGATCTTCCTTTCCCCTTCCCCACCAATCTCATTACGAAAATAAGGACAACTCATCACTAGTTCATTGCTTTTATCATCCCCCTGGTCCATATTGAGACTTCCTTTTGAATTCAGGTCTTCAGTGCTGCCCATTGGAGAATTGAAACTTGCAGAATGTGACAAAGGTCCAGAGACAAGTGATGCTACAGCAGCAGCAGATGCACCTGTCGTTGTGTTCCTTCTTTTAATAACATTATGCCTGTTGATTGCTGCTTCATTTAAATCAAATAAAATACTCTGTACATCATAATGAGCAAAACACTTCGGACATGTCCAAGGCTTAATGCTATCTTCTGACCTGTTATCTTCAAGATCTGAAGACTTCCCAAGTTCCCCTTCACCTTTGGCATTGCGCAGCTTACGAAAAATAGATGAATCTCCTGTCTCTGATTTTGAGCGTCTCTTGAGTGGCTTCTCCCTTTCCTTAAAGAGTCTCAGGTTTTCCCTTTGAGTAATAGGTCCATCTATCACATCTAGAGAGAATCCTGAACCCTTGCTTCCACTGGCAATCAGGAGCTCACCGAGTTTTGTTGTGCCTGGGCTTCTCTGATCAGACTTTTCATCTTTATAGCCCTTCAATAAGTCAAAAAAACTTTCCCCTGAAGTTCCCTGCTTATCTATGGAAGATGTGCTGCCATACTCTCTGTGCAGAGATGGTCCAGATTTAAATGTAGGTGAAATACATTCATCAAAACTATCCACATCAAGCTCACTTATGGTAATGTCGCTGTTGCTGCGCTGCCGTATTCTGCGAAGAGCTTTCCTTGGGGAACTGGGATAGCCATCGGGTGTAAGAAACCTGGAATCTAGATTCTCAGATTGTCTGGTCTTGTTTTTAAGTGTGCTCTGGATGCTCTTTAACATGACAGAATCACTAGCATTCAGGTTAACAGAGCTTCCCTGACTCCCAGGACTGCTTTTAGAAGACATGCTGTCAAGGCAACTTGATGTTTCAATATCCTGACTAGATCTGCTTGCCTCCTTGATGTTCTCCTTCCTTGGGGGCCAATCAGCAATCCTTGCCCTGACCCCCATTTTAGGGACTCCAGGGGTAGAGGTAACGTGATGGGAACTCTCATTGCGAGGAGGTCCAACTGGCGCCATGACTGCAGATCCTAAGCTGCCATTCTGTGACCTGAAGCGCCTCATGTAGAAGTCATCCGAGTGGACTTTTGAGGTGCCATCTGTTCCGACTGATACCCCAGTGGCAACAGCCCTTTCGGTCTGGGACCGCTTCAAGCTGGTCATGGTCTTTCAGTACGTTCAACCTTAGTAAGTTCCAAGGAAAAACACAGTCATTTCTGCTTTTTAAATGCACAGTTCTCTTTTGGAGAATAGTCTCCAAAATACACAATGGTTGCATGAGATCTTAATCATGGACATTTAAGGACACAGTTAAATGCAGGATGTCTAGAAAATTCAGATATTCAGTAGGTTTTGATAAGCAGTAATTTCCTTTAACTTCTGCATTTTAAGAAGTAGACATGCTCCAATACATTCAAATTGCTTCAACTTGTGCTCCAAAATATCAGAGTTTTAATTGAATCGCTTACGCTTCTTTTAAGCCTAGAACAGAAAACAGAGATAAAATCATTAATTCTTTAATATATAACGTTTTTTGGTAACTGACACTATTAAGGTAATTATTACACATAATTATTATTTTTAACAAACGTGCTTTAAATCACACTGATCATCTCAAAAATGCAGCACTGTGTTACATGCTGGTGAGGAGTTCTTGATATTGTTGGGCTGCCTTCTGAAAAAATACTTCTGGATTCTGATTCCACACAAATAGAAATTTTTCCTTCTGAATTGATTAGTGGTACTTTTTAGTTGGGTTAGTGAACAGTGTTACAAAGTACAAGTAGGGAGCTTCTCAGCTAAGGACACATACAGCATACAATTCCCAGAGAAATGATGTAAGAGCCAGATCAGGACTCCAATTTTTATTTATAAACACTTTAAAGAATTTACCATTTACAAGTCATACATCCTTGGTTGCTATTAGGTATTAACACTACCTATTCAACTTTCCTGTTAATGTAAATAGCTGGTATGTTAACTAAAAAAAAAAAAAAGCAGCTAATTAGCAAAAAGTGTAAAAAATTCTAAGAGAATGGCTGTCAAGAACATTCATTTTGTGCTTTGCAGACTAGTTGCAGACTAGTTGCAGACTAGTTGCATAGTCCAGAAAGCATGTATTACTTCTGTCCAGAGTTTACAACATATAAGAAGGTTAAAACTAAATAGAAACACATACTTTTAAGTAACTCGATATGAAAAGTTTCATTTATTTCCCTGGCTAACAAAATTTTGTCTACCACAGCTCCTGTATTATCCAACTTCACAAAGTCACAGAAATTAAATGCTTTCCCATACTTCATCAGTACAGAAGTGATTACAAAGCCTTTAGTACACTGCCCTTTGAGGAGCTAAAAAAAAAATAATCCACAAATACATCCTTGCTGGTAGAAGACAAAAGCATGGGATTGTCAAGATAAAATCTTGCATTGCTGTGTACATCCTTTAACACAAAGAAGTTAATAATTTTCAAAGGCTGAACCAATTACACAGAATGTGTCCTTTAAATATTTGCCAAATGTGTACAGAGAACAATACAGCATTGTCTAAAATCAAGGCTTTCTGATGCTTCCAGGGAAACCAGCACTTTCTGCAGTCTCAGAACTACAGTACTTTGCAGCACACTAATTAAATACCAAGCCAGGGAACTTTCTGCCTCCAAAGGCAGCACGTTTAAACTTCACTTGCCATATACAGCACCTCTAAAATAGCGGCTCTTAATATAAATCTCAACACATGAGGAATACTTAAAATACAAGCTGACTGCATCACACATAAGAACGGTGCGAGTCACCCAGGGTACTACTGTATTTGCACAGCCATTTACATAAACGCAGCTCTTTTCCTTGTAATGCTGCTACAATCTTAGAATCATAAAATGGTTTGAGTTAGAAGGGACCTACAAGATCATCTAGTTCCAACTCCCCTGCCACAGGCAGGGATGCCACCCACTAGATCAGGTCTTGAACACCTCCAGGGACGGGCCATCCACAACTTCTCTGGGCAGCCTGTTCCAGTGCCTCACCATCCTCACAGAAAAGAACTTTTTACCATTTAATCTAAATCTTTACTTTTTTTTAGTTTAAAACTGTTCGCCCCTTGTGTTATCACTATTTGCTCAGGTAAAAAGTCTCTTTCCATCTTTTTCAAAGCCCTCTTTAAGTACTGGAAGGCTGCAATGAGGTCTCCTCACAGCCTTCACTTCTCCAGGCTGAACAATCCCAGCTCTCTCAATCTGTCTTCAAAGAAGACTTGCTCAAGCCCTCTTACCATCTTCATGGCCTTTCTCTGGATGTGCTCTAACAGTTCCACATGTTTCTTGTCCTGAGGAATCCAGATCTGGACACAGTACTCCAGGTGGGGTCTCACAAGGACAGAATAAAGGAGAGACCAAGCCCCCTGGCCCTGCTGAGTTTGATGCAGCCCAGGATATGGTTGGCTTGCTGGGCTGCACTTGCAGCATTGTTGACTTCTGTACAGCTTTTTGTCCACCAGCACCCCCAAGTCCTTCTCCACAGGGCTGCTTTCAACAAGTTCATCTCCCAGTCTGTACTCATGTCTAGGATTGCCCTGACCCAGCTGCAGCACCTTGCACTTGGGCCTGTTGAACCTCATTAGGTTCTCACAGACCCACTCCTTCAGCTTGTCAATGTCTTCCTAGATGGCATCCCCCTTCCTTCTGTTGTGTCAACTGCAGCACTCAGCTTCGTGTTGTCAATAATACTGCCAAAATAATAGGGTTTTTTTCTAGCTAAATAATTAGAAAAACTTTAGAAAGGCAGTCTACCCATGCTGCTGTTGCAAAACTACTGAATATTCAGCTATAACTTTTCATGATTTTCAAACACACTCCAGCCTAAGAACTAATCAGGCTGGTGAAACAACTTTGTGCACCATCAGATCAAGAAAGGGAAAATGCAAACACAGTGTGCCATGACATAACCTAAATGTTTTGCCCATGCTTTTCAACACTGCATATCAAAGAGTGTTTAAGCACTATTAACCTCCATGAAATGGCAACACTACATAGCACTTCCTAAAGATCTATACAGGCTTGTTTTTATAGGCAGGACAGAAGGAAAACAGAATGAAAACTGATAAGGATTTAGGGCAGGAGAACAGGCTAAAAGGGATCGTAAGGGAAAAGTCAAGCTGAGAGTTGAACACAAAATATACAGAAGTACAAACGTACTACCACAAGCTCCTCCCCACAGCCTGCAGTGAAAGCCAAGATTTGTCCCTCTCTGTTCCCCTTCCACCATCAGTATCTCTGAAAGCAAAGTGTACACCTCCTCCCCCACAAATGCTGTTCTAGAGAAATGGATAACCTAGTAGTACAGGCTTCTCATTAACTTAAGGGCACAAGTTCACACAGCAATTCTAAAAATTCCCAAGCTTGGTGTTGACCATATAAGCATCCAAACACCATCAGTTCTCCCTACCTCTCCAAATTGTATTTTTTCCCTTAAAATTTTCCAGGACAACAATCCTAAGGAAGGCTATAGATACACAAACATATATACAATCATATATGAAAGAATACAACTAAGGTCTATGTAACATATTCTTGACCTGTTCTATACATGGTTTTGTCATTAGTTACATGACCACATATTGTATTTTCCAAAGGAAATTCTCTATTCCTGACTGAGCTTTACAGATGTTTCACTCTGGGGACCAGCTGTTTCATGTTCTGCAGGTTTTGGCAGCTGTCCTCCTTCATCTGCTGTAGCAGCTGGAATACAGGCCATAAATGATTATGGCAATAGTTAATATCATACTCTGAAGAAATGAACTCCACCCTTGACTGTGTCTGTATGAATTAAATCACTGTTAAGTCAAATTTTTTTGAGACTGCAACCACCTGTCAATTTTTATTTCTCTAGACCTTCCCACCTCGGTGTCTAATTTGAGACCTAACAGTCTGGTGTAAAAGGTTTGATTAGCTCCAATCAAAATAATGTGAAAACATTACATTTGATAACATTAAAAACTCCTAAAGCACAGGTCCTGGGTACACTGGTTATCAGCTTTAATGAAAATAAACAATAACAGCAATCTGTACTTTAACCTTTTTTCGTATTCATTATTTGCAAAACATGACAGCATCAGAGACAGGGCGAATCACACTTGATTTAAATGACCATTGGTTACCAGTAACAGCTGTTATTTTGAACTGAAAAACCTGCCAGAAGTTAAATATTAAGCAGCAAAATTGCTGACACAAAATATGCAATCTATTAAGTGCAGTTACAATTACAAGATAGGCAGTATGGTACCTACTTCTAAAGCCAAGAGCAGCATTTGTGAAGAGTAACAATTCATACTTTGTTCCTATTTTAATATAGGAATAAGGCAGAGCTATGAATATCTGTGCACACCGAATATGGCAAGGACAAACTCGCATAACCATGAAAATGTACACTTTTCCACTTCATCTCAACTTACTGAGGAGGCCAACGAAATAATCAGATGAACCGCTACATATAAAAAGCTGTACATGAAAACCACATGCAAAAACTACTGAAAGGGTACATGAAAATTTAGTACTGATTCTATCAATTAAAAACCTGAACAGAGAGTTAAGAGAATAATCAGAAAACCAGTTATCTGCTTATCAGATTGCATACAATAATTAGTTAAGCAGTCCAAGGATCTGTTCAAAATGGGTCTCAGATCATTAGGACAAATTTTATTCTTAGGTTTTTACCAGTACCAGATGACTGTGTATCTAATCTCAACTCAAAATGAGCACAAACCTATCTTCATTCTTATGATTTCTATTTATATCTGTTTAAATCACTTTACTCTCTCCTCCAAAGCCAAAGTTTCAGGTGTAGGACAAAGAACCATTCTTATAAAACTTAAAAGGTCCCTGTAGATGAACTGCAAGATAGTTTTGCAGACTCCATCATTCTTACAAGGCAGAGAAGTCAAGGATCTTGATTTCTTATTTGTCATGCCTGAAGTCAGCCACCCAGAAAAATGAAGACCTACCAGTCAAGATTTCATCTAGAGACCTTTTGAAATACAAAGCAACAAATACAAGCAGTTGATCAAGAAGAAATGTCTCACTCAAATCAGTTCAGGGTAGTAAAAAACCCTCAACTACTGCACAGTAATCAGTTTCTATCTTGGATCCAGTTAGACAAAGAAGATAATTCAACAGCTAGTTAAGGTGAGTGGAGAAAAGGAGCTCATGCCTGACACATCATTTCAGAGACCTATTAGTTTTTCCTAGCTTTAGTTTATGTGGAATCATGCTCTTTTTCCTTGCGATGTAGTGACTTTACCCACAACTGAGTCTTACTTGATGAGATTTAGCAATTACTCTTATCTGCTGGGAACATGATGAGACTCCAGATTCTGGAATCACGGGTGCTAATGATCCTAATAGTCTGATGTTGACAGAGATAGATTTGGGGGCACCAAATTATTCATGATTCATTTCCAAAGGAAAGACCTCATACTTCACCATCACCCCTCATTAAAAAGTGGGATTTTAAAAGTGGCATTTTAAAATTAAAAATTTGGAAATGAGTGAATCAGTTTTGACTTTTAGGGAAGTCTCACTTTTGCCAAGCTTCCATACCACACGCTCCCTTCACTCCAAACAGTAAAATATAGTAGAGGGTGGTAAATGCAAAATATTGCCAGGGATACTTTCAAATCACCGAAACTGTAGGATAAGGAGATCAGAGTAACATTTTAACAGCAAGCAGTTGTTAAGAACTTAACTGAGATCTCTGTTCCATGGGGTTTACTAAAATACAGTCAATTTAGGAAATGCAGTGCAACAACACACACATTACTAGCAGCAACCCTTGCTAACTTTTACTTGGAAAAGAAATGGCATCAGCATAAGCCCCTGAAAACTAGCAGCTCCTCTAAAACTAGAAAAATAAATGAGAACAAGGAAAAATATTTTATATATGAAACCCTATCTATTTGTGTCACAAACTCTTAACTGAATTATAACAGATCAGACCCCAGGAGGGAATATTAATTTATCAGCCAATTAAGTTATTATATGTACAAAATAATGTCTAATTGCATAAAATTAATTCCACAGAGGAGAAAAATTCAATTTAGCCTTTTGAAATACTTTATCTGGTTACCTATTATTAACTTCATCCTTCTCTTCCCAGGATTACTTTCATCATTATAATTGTAGGAAAGCTGAAAGGTTCATCTTTCTGAGGAAGTTTTTACCAACTGAAAATCTATTTGAAGAAGAGTGTTTAGTATTTTACTAACTTACCGTGGTTTTTTTGGTTTGGGGTTTTTTTTGTTTGTTTGTTTTGGGTTTTTTTCAAACTTAGGGTAATTGCTGGCTTTGTGTTACCTAAGTTTGAGGTAACTGCCAACTCTGCATAGACAGACACTCCCTCAACCTCCCTTTTGTCTCTCCACCAATTTATGTGTCTAAAAAATTTGCCACTGATTCACATGTCAGCAGGTCTGTGTTTCTGCCTTTTTCTCTGAATGTTTCCTTGCACCCTAACCATCAGAAGAAAACCTTTGCTCTGAGGACACCGAGTGCCATCTGTTGCCATACACACAGTATCACCTGCACTGATCTGCTAGGATTTAACAGTGCTTTATTCTTAGCTTCATTCTCTGCTGAAGTAGCTGATGCAAACACACATGAACTCAGGCAAGGTTACACTGATTTTAGGATGTAATAGTAATTACTGTAACTACCATCAACTTCTGCACTCTTGCAGTATGCCTCTCTACAGACAAAGCCAAGCTCACTTTGCTTCCATGGCAGAACAACCGGAGGATGTGCAGTCACTACAAAAGGGTGCTGACTTGAGCACATCCACCATGGCACTCAGCAGAATTTGCTCCCCCAGGTTTCGAGCCCTGCTAACCATGGCTGTAAACCATCAGCTGGCTCAGAGCACCGTGAACCATCTGGCCTCCCTGTGCAGAAGACCATGAAGTCACACTCAATAATCATAATCTCCTGCAGTCAGTGGTAAATGCCTGTGACATAACAGGATGGTAAATGAAGCATAATAAAAGCTATCAAACTGAGACAGATATAGCAACACAGGGGACACTAATCTCCCACCTGTGCACTTTAGCACATTTTGCTCCATTATGATTTCCTACTCATTATTCATCATGCAAACACAACATCTCAAAGCCAGAACTGCATCCTCTGTTTTCACATCCATTTTGTACGCATTAATCAAGACATGGGTATCACAATTTTCAAGTGTACAAGTAACTGTTGCTGAAGCAAATACTTTAAAATTCCTTTTAACTGAGACAGAAGAGAAGAGTGAGAAAAGGACTGCACATGGTCATTCTTACTTCAACATTCACAATATCACTCATCTAGTTAAGTGTAGAATCCCTTTCCTGGAAGCTAATTTACAGGATCTAAAAGAGAGATGATGAGAAGTCTAACTGCACGCTATACTGTATTCTATTCCTGGAACAAATTTGTTGATAACAATTTACTGTTGAAAGAAGCGCTTGCTCTCTAGGAAACAAGTCTACACCAGTGGCAACACAGGAGAGCAAATTATTCTAGCTCACAGATACCATCTCTCAAGAAAGTGAACCTTTACCAACTACGAAACAGTTTGATTTATACCCCTCACTTTTCTTATTTTAAAGAGATGTTTCTTTCTCAGTTTCTAGCTGTTGCTATATTGCATTCTCAGGTAATGGTTCCAGAAACAGACTGTTCTTCCTGGTGTATGGACTCTTAGAAAAAGTTGCTTTACTGACAAGTGTCCAAGTTAATCAATGACTAATATCTGATGCTGCGACAACCTTACCTATGAAGAGTCACAAACCGAAACAAAAAAACCATACCAAGAAACAACCTCCCCAAAAATGGGCTGATACTTCCTGGCCTAGGTACAGCTCAGCATTAGGAGCTGCAAATTCCAGTAAGTACCAAGGATACCCTTTCCTGAGGTTTGTATCCTTGCTCATAGATGCACAGCACAAAGGCTCGTGCATGTCCTTTCTCCTCCAGCGTGGCCATGATTTGTTTCCAGCATAACTTTGGTACCAAAACAGAGATAGAACTTAGCCTGTGGTCTCTGAGCTGCTTCCACTGGCTCCACTCATGCTGGCCATACTTGGCAAACTAGTACACAGTCATCAGCATGTCTCATAACATGCTACAAACATCAGAGTTGACTGAGAGACCTCAGCTTGGAAGAGGGAGGAAGAGGGTATTTAACCTACTATCGCTAAACTTCCAGTTGTTTCTAAGTAGTCTGGAGTGCAACTCAAAACTAATTTAATTTTTCTTGTAACGGGTGTTGGACTGTTGTTGGGGAAGATGAAACAGGAAAGCCTTGGAAATATGATTGCCTGACAAAAGATTTTGGGAATATGAAAACTACAGGCAACATCGAAATGAAAGCCACTTTTGAAATACCAGGTCTTAGTTACTAAACAACTAGAAAACAATGGTATGGCCACTGAAGTAATCCCCTTTTGATTGAACAATACCCTCTGCTAGCAGGCAGGTCCAAGGGTCAGAGCAGACCCTACTAGCTCAGCAGAAGGGGTCCAAAGAGTAGTTTTTAGAAGTTAAGATGTAACACTCTATGGTAATATAAGAACTCTTACAGGCTGTATGTAAATGCTATAGGATTTGTATCTTGTATTAGATTGGTTAGTGACAATTAGAATATTCAGTACAGAAGATGATTTATTGTATTGTAACCAGGACTTCAGACATTCTCATTCTCTCTTCACTTCTTACTTCTACTTCGATTCTCATACTTCTCTCTTCCACTTCTACTCTTGCTCTTACCCTTGCTCTTACACTCTCTCTCTCACCCGTTCACTCTCTTGCTCTCCTATAGAGATCTCTCGTCTCCATCCGTTACCGTCTACGTCCGGCCGTCCCGACTGGACCCAAGAACCCCCGAAACCTACAGACTGTGCCACTAATTCAATAAAAGGATTATTAAAAAAATATAAACCCTAATTTTGCTAGCATTTAAGACCTTTTTCTCAACACCATTAATATTCCTTTATCACTGCAATTGCTTCTCCCTAAAATTAATGATTTGGTAAAAGAATTGCAAGGAGCTGTTCTGCTGCCTTCATGAAAGTCATCCAGCTCTCAAACGTCCACAGAGCACTATTTCTCCATAGGTTGGCTGATCATGAAGTCATGTGTTTAAGGGAGAAACAAAAGCAGCTTTCAGGAGCAAAAGTTAAAATTTACCTAAAATTAATAGGCTTTGTTTCCACAACCCTGATATTAATAATCTACAGAGCCTCTCATATTCACACACATTCCTGAAGATGTTCTTGCAACTCTTGCTCTGGGCTTTAAAGGTACTGCTGCAGTGCTGGACAGAAGAATTACAAGCAGAGGGACTATTTCCAGACATCCACACCCGAGGTGTTCATCCATTCCTGCCTCACCAATGCTCCTTTGCTTACATCCCAGGCCCCTTCAGCAGCCAGTCACACACTGACTCCTATCACTCTGCCACACTGATGGCACTGTCAGCAATCATCCTCCACAATCCTTCCTTCTCAACCCTGGGACCCTTCTGCCATGCAGCCTCTTTGGCCATGGCCCCCAGCTGGATAGAACAAACCCCGTCAGATTGGAATTTTAGACCTCCATCTGCTCCCTCAACAAAAGCCACTCAAAAGACAGCTGAGCATCTCATCAAACAAAATATTGTTTCTTCAAGCTTCCAAATAACTATGAATGAATTATGAATGAATGCTCAATGAATTTGCTTCCTTATCTGCTAATGTGAAAATACCAAGTAGATCATTACTTGAATCTACTACAGTTCCTGTATATTTAAAAAAAAAAAAAAAAAAAAAAAGGCAACTGGAAGTTCCACAGATAAAATCAAACACTATGCCTGCAAAGTGAAAAACAAGTTTAAGCTACTACTGAAATATAACATTTAAAAGTACACACCCAAAAAAGGGGTTTCCTCTTCCAAATAACTTATCTAAAATGTCAGTTGAACTATCTAAATAGTATTCCTTTATGACAAAGACTTTAACACAAAGTTGAAGTATCTTCCCCCTAAAATACATGTTTTGCTTTTGTGTGTAGGGATATACACCATGGATATTTTTGTATACATACATCTACATATATTTACACACAAGATGTTCATGTTACCTTTCCAAAGCTTCTCTAGACAGAAGTACTTAAATATAACATAAGCAAACATGGTAATCAACCCTCATATCATTTAAAGACTTCCCACAAGTACTAGTGTTTTACATTAGTAAATGAGCTTAAGGAATCTGCATTCACTACTGCTACATGAAGAAAACAAAATTAAACCTAAAGCCATCAAATGTTCATTGTATGTTTCTACAGGAAATTTTGACTCTAATAACCTGGAATAGGCTCTGCAGCAAAAATCTTTTAGGTATTCAGATTATTCAAACTTTAGCCAAGTAAAGACAGTATAAAAATAATTATATTTAAAACTAGAGTCCAGACTATAAAGTCATACAAGGGCTAAAGAGAGCAAGAAAGATTCTTTTAATAGTTCACATGTTTGAACAGCTAAGCATGTAATTCTCAAACAATCCTTGCAAAAAGTACAGCAGCTTCCATTTCAAATGACTGCCATATGCCGTCCAGTGTGCAACACCAAGAAAGGAAGTCAATTAGAAACCTTAAAGGAAGATATGAATTTGTAGCAAAAACTTAATTTTTTTTTTTAATGCTATGATTGTGAACAACTGCAACATCCAATTGAAATGCACTCAGTTGAACCCTCCACAGCCTTCCACTAAAAATCCTTTTGGGAAAAAAACTAACAACTCAGTAATATTCTTTTCATTGATATGCCAAGCTTATCTTCTTTAAATTGCAAGTTTTGTATTACTATACTGCTAAGCTCTTGAAAACATACTGACTTATCAGTGTAAAGAACTTAATCTAAAAGTGCCGATAAACAAAAAGCAAAAATAAATAAGGTTCCCCATATAAAAGTAGGTTAAAATAAAGGGTTTTTTTAAAAAGTTAACTGTTTCTTTAGATACTGATCTTAGAAGACAAAACAAAAAATTAGTAAGCAAGAGATTTTATAGGAAAGCAAGAATAACTTTCAGCAACTCTTCACTTTTGAGTATTTTCCATTTTCTTCATTTGTCTCTTAGACCATCAGCTTCATACTTTGCCTGCCATCATTTAACTCACAAATGTGCAATCCCATCCACCAGCCAAACTCTGGTGTCCTTTCAGTGGAACACTGAAATAGGCTTCAAAATCAGTTATGTATCAATTTGCAAAGGATTCTAAAATGACTGCCACTAGCAAACGCCTAGACCACTATGAGAGTGATATTGATGGATTACTGCATGCTGCAGTTCTCCAATATACTCCATCCCAAAGTGGGGAACTGAATACTGGGTGCAACCTTCTTTTTGGAACGACATTTGGTGTTTTCTGAAGCCTACTTTATCCATACAAGCGAACAAAAATGACAACCAGACAATGTCTTCAGACAATTAAACTGTTCACATAGAAGGCACGGCAACAGTGTCAGTAAGTCACATATTCTTAGAGCAGTGCTTATGGCAACCCCTCCCAATGCTCCAATGTAACAGATACTCCTAAACTAAAAAGGCTGTGGCCCTTGTCCAAGGAAGATGTTTATTTACTAGTTTGGTTTCATTCAGAGTTAAAGACAGGGTCATCCCACAGACCAAAAAAGAAAACTGTCTTAAATTACCATTTGACACACATGCTGTGTAAATCTAACTTTATGAGGAACCATAAATCCACCAGAATAAAAAAAAAAACTTTTAGGCTTCTCTAACTCTTATATAACATAAGCAGGCATGACATCAGAGATCCCTGGGGATAATTCACTTTCCTGTTTTTGACAAAACACATACAACAAGCTTTTTGTCCTTGACGACCACATTTATTTTCCAAATGTATGCATTACACATGTATTTTGCAAAATACCATATTCATGGATAGAAAGGAATAAAGAGTTCAACCTCCACACAGGATTGTACATAGCTTTTTTGTTAATTTTCCTTTAAAATGTCATTTAAAATTAAGACTAAAAAACCCACCGTTTTAAATAAGACTTCACCAGGTTTTGGGGGATGAAAATATATCAGAAAAATATGGATGGGACCTGTAAACAGCTGACAGGAATTTATGAGCACTAGGTGTTCCATCACCAGCTGACAAAGATGAGTGTGCTACATCCATTAATGATACCACTTCAAAAACTGAAAAGGATGTCTCAAGCTTACAATGTGAAATGCAAAAGAATGACATCTAAACCTGCAAATAGCTCTAAAAACCTAGCAGAGAACAGAGAACAACTACAGAAACCTTGTACTCTGCGACATGAACAAATATTCCAATGGCACTCTCCTTTTCCATATGAGAATGTACACAAAAACATGAGGCAAAAGCCAGACTGCTCATACATAAAGTATTATTCTACATCTAAAATGCTTCAAGTACTAATAATGGTGAATAAAACAATGTAGAAAAGGACAAAAACCTACCTGCCAAAACTTGCAGTTACTCAGCAGAAATCTGCATCCTGCATGATTGCAACATTTATGGTTTGGAAAATAATAAAGCTAGATAAAAATATTTCAGTTGATTCATTTCTTGTGAGTGCTGTGCTAGGAGTGGGTGTTCAGGCTGGATTTCACAAGGCTTAAACAGAAGAACTCTTCATATGCAGAAAACCAAGAAAGGTTACTCAGAAATTCTCTCTTGTGTAGATATCTCAGCAGGGAACAACATGTAGATGACACCCTCAGGTTCGATGATGTCAGTACATTATGTTCTATAAACCTCCATAGACTGTACAGTCAAAGCAACTGAAAGCATCCAACTAGACAGTATTTAAATTTTAAAGACAGCAATACAAGTCACCCACTGAGGGCAGAGAGTTATCTCCAGCAACCACAAAGGGTAAATAACACCTACCTGGCCAGATACATCAACACTTCAGCAGTGGTTGTGAAAGTGTGCACAACTCATTGTGTGAAGCAACCAACACCAAATTGCCATACCAGGGAGAAGCAAATAAGCAATTCAAGTCATGAATCCAGTCAAGCTGGCAAACCAGGATACAAACTGAGAAGAGCAAGCAAGGTGGCAGCGACATCTAAAAACACACTTTGCAATTTAAATAAGAATCAGTCTATTACAAGCACACATATGCCATCCAGATATCTTTAAACCTAAGAAGCAAATTTAGGTGGATGGTTGGATACTACCAGTTGTCTCAAAGTGTAAGTAAACTTTTGTGTGTTTGACCTGCCCACCTGTCCAGGCAGGTCTTGTAGCAACTGTCTTTCCAGCCCAAGACCCAACTTACTCTTTACATGATTTTTTCACTTTTCTGTAAGTTGGGCTACAATAACTCACAGATACCACAAAAATAAGCCTCCAGCCAAACATCCCAAACATAGTCCAGCATGTCTATTTGAGGCTTTTTCATTAAAAACTACGGAAGTATGATGGAAAAATCTTTTTGCCTTATGTGATTTTTTTTTTTCCCCCCCCAGTCATGGTCAAGTAAAAGGAAATCTCTACATCTGTTCCTGGTTCACACGCATGAAAAACATTTTATAAAATGAAAACAGATTTGAAATCATTTAAATTCCAATACTAAACCTTCAAAAGTAAATTACCTACAGAAAGTACATGTGTGGGTGTATTCCTGTATCACTGCATCAACAGCCTTAATCAGGCTTGCATACTATTTCTGATTATGGTTCATTATATAAAATCACACTGATAACAGTTCAGCAAGAATGTTTGTTAACCCTTTCTGAAAAAGGGAAGTATCATTCTTGCACCAGTTTTCACTGTTGATGTCTGTGTGTGTGGGAGTGACTTTCTCCAGCCACCCCTGACTTTGTAGAAGCCGTGACAGCCAACTGTAAACCACACAAATCGGCTCGAACTCTCCATCAGTGTAAAGGCTATGGCTCCTCCCTATACTGAGTATGGAGACTCCTGCAGACTCCTCCTCAGCTCCACTTGCTCCTGCAACCCCCAGGTCCTTGCAGATTTCTCCCCAAAAAGCAGAGTTTGAAGGCTAATGCACCCCCCTGCTCACACATAGTCAAAATTATTCCAATTGCATCAGCTGGAGCCACAAATCTCCTGCTCACAAGCTGAAGACCCTGCTTGGAGTTCTGAGGAGTGTTTAGGAATACAAACACTACTTTGAAGCCAAATATGCCTTTTTTGATTCACAGGGCTGCATTTTCTTAAGAATTTCTTTTTTGGTTTTGTGTCTACTCTTCTATTACTCCGAAATGGGGATTTTATCAATATCATGTATTATCTGTTAGCCAGATCAATATCTGAAAACTACTTGAAAATATCAGCAATTGTGAAGCACAGCAATACTTCTCAGTTGGATTTCTGATGAGAAAGGGATTGTACCTGTGCTCCACAATCTGCTTGTTACATTTCAAGATAAATTTGGTCTTGATTTCACCCTGTAAAGACCAGATGATTTTGAACCTCCTTCCATTAAGAAACTTTGCTCAATGATACCATCACTGTTAAAAGCAACTCATCTTTCTATATTGAAACATGGAGTTTTTCCTAGAGAGAAGCTCTCAGAAAAATGGTTGGTTTTTATGCCAATTTCAGTAGCTGATTCAGTGAACAGTCTGATGCTAGCACTACTCAAGTTTTCATCATAACGCAAAACTTCATCCTCCCACTAAAGAAATCCTCTTCAATAATTACACAAGTTTAAGTCTCTAGGATTTTACAGAAAGATGCCAGTATAATTAAGCTGTCAAAGAAAAAAAAATGAAAAAAAATGAAAAAAAATCAGACCCCATCAGTTCAACTGGCATTGTAACCCTCAGGAAACCATTCTTCAAGCCTACCATGAGCACAGCAATGAGATTAGAGCAGACAAATCTATTTGGAGTTGGTCACACACAAAACAAGATGTTACACCTAAAAGCACTGTATGGCTAAATCTACAGATACTTCTTTTTTTCACTACTTTGTACTTCATGCTAACCATACAGTCATCATCAGTAAGTCAGTTTTTGAAGTAGTGAGACACGGCTCAAAATAAGATCACAGTTTTAAATCTGCCTGATGAGCACAGTTTCCTAAGATCACAGAACTGCTTCAAAACACTAACTTTTAAAATAAAAATATTTGGTTTCCTTCCAAGTAAAGTACTTGGATCAGTTTCTGCTCACCTGTACATTAATACAGACTTGCCAGAATTTCCACTGAGAATGAGCACTCATCCTAGTTGAAAATCTCTCTGAAATGAAGCACATAAAATTTCTGATAGTCCTGAGTGGTTCACTTCAGAAGAGGGAGTAAATTTTTGGTGAATCTTTTCTTTCTTATTAGAAAAAAAAAATACAATTACTGGAAGAAATTCTACAGTGAAACAAACCAGCTTTTTGAATCTTTAGACTGTGTTTGAAGTTCTGAAAGGGGTGGGTGGGGGCAAGTTATGTGCTAGAAAATCATGGTGTGTCCACTGAAACATTACACTGTTCTCTTACCATAAAAACAGAAAAGTTCTATAAAGCAACCAACAAATACACATACTTAGTTATAAATCATAACCATGATGTATGGATGCCAAACCTTAGCTTAAAAAGTGGTCAGGTAAGTTCATATACGAAAAATGTCATCAGGGGTTTCAAGTGAAAATAGCTCAACACAAAGTTGGGGAAGTTCTTTAGCCAGACTTCTAGAAACTAGGAAAACATAGCACGAGATACACAACTGTTTGCTCCTACCTTTCTCTTCCATACAAACAGATGCAGCACTTGCCTGACTCAGAACTGCTCTTGGCTATGTTCTTATCTAAGATGAAAGTATCAAGTTTTATTAATAACAGAAATTATCTTAAGGGAATAGATGTTTCTGTATTGCCATCTCAGATGAAAAGCAGGAGCAAAGCCCTTGAAGACTTAAGACTCGCACTGGCCCAAAGTTTCAGTTAAAATCTTGGCTATTACTTCTATATTGCAAATCTGTCTCCCAAAATCCGCATGCTACTCTACTGGAATGGCTTTTAAAAAGGAAAATTAGGTCAGAATAGCCAATAAACTGAAACAAACAAACAAACAAAAAGGCAAGGAACGTAACAGAAAATGTGTGGGGAGTGTTAGTATAGCCTAATGCAGCTTCTGAAAACTTAATTACTGTCAAAAGTAGTAACTGACTTCAAAATCCTCATTTAAGACCTATGGCTCAGAGATCAGCTATTCATAAGGCTGCCTGTCAAATTACAAAAAATGAGCATTTTCATGTTTTGGCAATTTGCAAGTGTATGTAATCAGAGAATGAGGACTACCATCTAACAGGTTATTTTAGAGGCGAGCTTGTGGACTTCTCTTGTCACAGTAATTGCTCTAACAAAAAACTCTTTCCTTGAAAGCCCTGTCTTTACTCTATTGAACCTGAAACACAAGCATTTAAGACAAGTCATCTCTGAATTGCCCCTTAAAGGAGACTTTTGGGTTTGCCCTCACTGATTATAGATCAAGTCTACAAAACCACACTCTCTAGACTACCATTAATTAGCTAGAGTGGCACTGTCCACCCACAGCTCTCAGACAAAAAACCTTTTGACAAACCCATGGGAGATAACAGGACAATGGAAATCAAAAACAGATGAGTGGAAAGGCACAAGATTATTTTAGCAGTCAGAGGATCTGAATAGTAAGAAAATAAACAGTGAAGGAAAAGGGTGTGCCTGGAAAGACAAGAAACCTAATACCTTCTTTTCCTTAATGTTATTTATCCATTCATTCATCACAGCTAATAGTGAAACTACTACAAAGCCTGCTTTCTAAAACAGAAGAGAAAGCTTTGATTTCAAGGTGAAAAGTACATTATATACCATCAACAGTACCTACCTTAAACTGAAAAATCTGCATACACTGGGAGATGTTAGAGCTGTGCACTGCTACTATGCAACAGTACTGTATAACTGATAATTTTTAAAAAAATCAGCTTGTGATACTGACATATTCTAAATGAACTGTGCAAAGAGGGCACCAGGAACAGACCAGTATTGCCATTTTTCAAACCACGTTGTTTTAGAGTCAGTATCATAACTTCGCACTCATACAAAGTCATTGCATCAACTCCCACAAACTCTATTTTACTTACCTTCAAGGAGAAAAGTCATCAGTTCAAAGTATGCCAAGAGAAAATATTTTACTTGTGAGTATATATGGAATGTGAGCAAAATAGGAAAGTGCAGTGAGAGAAAAAAAGTAGAATATAAGGCTGCATGAAAGTCACATGCAAAGAAACTGGGATGATGCTACATTAGTGCTAATACATATGAAAATTACATCAATGGATCTCTTTCCACTGCTCCTGCAAACTATCACTTAAGAGATTAAAGCATCTGGGAATCATGGAATAACATCCCTTTGGATGCATGTAACAATCTCAGTTACATGATGCTAAAATCCTCACGTTCATTACACTTCCTGGACTGAGTATGACGACTATTGCTGCTGTGAGAAGTAAGTTTCAGCAATCCTGGTTACATCTCAAATCTTTGTGAAAACTATTCACTTTCCAAGTACAGATTAAGAAAAAAAAAATTGAGGAACAGAAGAGTGTTTTAATTTTACAGTTCTTACATAGCACTGTGTTTTCATCTAAATTACATACCCAAAGTAATGCAGTCCTATCTTACTAAAGCATTTGAAAATAGGAATAAATTAAATTATAATGGGAATGTTTATTTTGAAGTACAGTATCCTGGGTTTGGCTGGGTTAATTTTCTTCATAGTGGCTGGTATGGGGACATGTTTTGGATTTGTGCTGAACACAGGGGTTGATGGTATAGAGATGGTTTTGTTATTGCTGAGCAGGGCTTGCACAGAGCCAAGGCCTTTTCTGCTTTTTGTACAGCCATGCTGGTGAGGAAGCTGGGAGGGGTCACAGCCAGGACCGGTGACCCCAACTGACCAAAGGGACATTCCAGACCATATGGCATCATGCTCAGTATACAAAGTTGGGGGAAGAAGGGGGGACATTACAAGTGATGGTGTTTGTCTTCCCAAGTCACTGTTGTGTGTGATGGGGCTCTGCTCTCCTGGAGATGGCTGAACACCTGTCTGCCCATGGGAAGCGCTGAGTTAATTCCCTGTTTTGCTCTGCTTGTGTGAACAGCTTCTGCTTTCCCTGTTAAACTGTCTTTATCTCAACCCACGAGTTTTCTACCTTTTACCCTTCCAATTCTCTCCCCGATCCACTGGTGGGGGAGTGAGCGAGCGGCTGGCTCAGGCTTGGCTGCTGGCTGGGGTTAAACCACGACACACAGTCAAAATTCAAATGTTTCATTTATTTCCACTGTATGAACACTATTTTTATTTCGATACACCTCCTGCTGCAGTACATTAACCCACAGCTCTAGTGATATACCAACAGAACTCAGCTCACATTGAGAGTAACACATTCCTCCCTACCTCACATCCCCTCAAACAAATGGTCAGAGCTCCCTTAAGGTATGTCCACAGAAGAAAACAAAAGTATCAACAACAGAGACCTAAAATTGAACTTCATAAAGACAGAAGGTAGTGCTCAGTGCAGAGATTAAGTAAAAGTTGGAGAAACAGAAACAGTCATGAGACCTACGTGTGAAGGTACTGCAAGTACACTCAGAAAGATTATCTTCCAGTTTTAAAAACTACAATGAAAAGTTCATAAATAGAAAACTATTTAAAATACTACTAAGAAAATTATTTCTTAACTGAGTTATGTATCAGCACAGCAGCTACTAGTATGTACTTAAAATACTGTAAAAACACCTTTATCATCACGGATATACAGGAATTTCTATACAGATAGGCCAAAAAAATTAGACCTGCATTTCTGGGAAATGAGTCAGCAGGTAACAAATTACTGTACTGTTTTTGACTTGCTGGTAATATGTAGTACTGTAACAATCTGGTGAGCAGTCTGAACAGATGCTGACTGATAATGAAAAGAAAAGGCAGCAGGAAAGTGCTGTATTTCTAGGGTATTGATCCTTACAAGTATTATTTTAAATCAACAACCCAACTGCCAGCAGAGAGGCTGTATTAGCACATAATTCCTGCGGCTAATGATCAATAGTTAATCAGCAGAGGAGAAAATAGGCAGAGAGAAGCCACTGGTGCATACAGAGAATTACCAGATACCTTGAAATACTTGCGCAAAATTAAACACGTAGTAACGAGAATGGGAAGAAAACAACCCTTTAGTAAGAAACAGCACTTTTATGCATGAACTGGCAGTATAAGTAATTTATTATCCAAGTCACTATTCAAAGCAGAACATAAGTGAACAGATAGTACTGTACTACTATATTTTGCAGTTAAAGTCATTTCACATGTAGCAGAAACTTAAAAATTACTCTTTTGCATTCTGAGGTGCTTTGAGAATTTTTTAAGTCTTTTTCAAACACTTCCATGCTGTCAGGCAAAAGGTTTATAACTGCCAAGCTGAGTGACTCAACAAAAATGCAGAGTTCCTACAAGTGGCTTTAAAAGCCTTGATTTGGGTAAGAAAAGAAAAATACAAAGACTCTCTTTGCTCTTTCTGGGTATACTCAGACCTTCATTATGACTTGGTGATCCTTTTAATCAAACTCATTTGTCACACGCTGCCAACAACTCAATGCTCTTTTGAGAGCAGATCATCATGTCAAGTATCTAAGAACTAACAGGTTAAGAACTACAAATCAAACTTCAGGCTCATAAGCACCCGGATTAAAAAAAATTATTTGTTTTCAACCAAAACTCCCTCTACTACTACGCATAAAAAACCCTTATGGGTAGAACAAATTAATATAATTAATCCTCTTGTTACACCTATAAAATAAATGCAGGGATAGGATGAAGATCACATTTTAAGTGGGGGTTTTTTTGGCTAATATAACAAAAATTACTTGTAAGTCAAATAATTACAAATAATCATTTATTTGTAAAAATAATTTACAAAATTTGTAAAAATAATTACAAAATAATCATTTTGTACACAACCAAACCAAGCAGTACAACAGGCTGTGCCACAGAAGATGTGCAATAGTGAGGTACTAATCTCCATTGCAGATTCTTTAAGCAAATGGAAAAAAACCACTTCATCACTAAGGAGCTTCCATTATCAACAAGCTACAGTTTTGGCCAGAGAACACATTAGTGGGGTATGCAGTGTGGTATGCACTGCTTCTCTGATGAAGTCACTAGTCAAAATAAAAATAGCCATCTTAGCAGTGTGGATCTCTCTTCAAGATAGGGGTCCCTTCTGTATCTTTTTACTTTTTATATATAGGAAGAAAGTAAGGCACTGTCAGCCAGTAACGGAAGACTGAGAAAAATCCATGTGAAACAATCCCCAAGTTCACCTTCCATTTAAGAAGAAAACATGCAGGTATATTCAATATAATTACATACATTTGTTTCCAATTGTTTTCCCATTACCTCAAAATCTCAGTGTTATTTCCTTTTTCTCCAAAATCAGGGGCCAAAGTTGATTTCTATATCCTTGATATACACAAGTGCACCTACATAAAGAATACTACAGGGTTTCCTGTAAAACAGAGACAAACTTTAGTCACTGGCTCTACCAACTTGCACAGCAACTGGTTTCCCTTCCACGGTCCTTCCTAAGGATGCATACTGAAATGTAGCAAAGATTTTCACAACAGACAACAGAATGACTCTGATTAACTTACCAAGTAAAAACGGAAAATACAAACATAAAACCCAAGTATTTAAAAGACGAAGCAATGAGTCGCAAATAGCCTTCTCCTCTACTACTTCCAAATTATGAGATTAATTTCTTTATTCTGCTACATAAGGTGCTAGAATGCATGAGAATTGGGGCATTAATCATCCTACACATCATGCCATGTCCATTTTTAGATTCAATTTTTAGTATTCCTGTACTACATTTTCTTCACTAGCTCTATCTACTATGTCAGTGGCAGGAAATAAGAGAGTCATCAAAAGACAGTGATATTTCAAGTAGTTATGGCTGTGTCAATGAAGAACTTGCAGCAAGAAGGAAAAACCCAGTTGAAACTGGAGAACAGCATAAAACAAACTTTTCTCTGCCTTTTGCAAAAGGTTATTCTTTGGCCTGGGGTAGTAAGGGAGAAAGAATTTGCTATAGAGATTCAGGAGACAGAAGCACAAGTCCTGTGGACCATTAAAACCCTACTGAGCACATTCATGTGTGAAATCCCAGTAATGCACAGAACTTGTGCTGGCCATCCAATTAATGTTGAAGGTTACAACAGAGCAACAGCTCTTATCTGATATCCCATAGCTCTAACAACCAGAGAGAAAAAAATAAATAGAATGTAGTAGCATCACCTACACTTTCAAATTTTTCCAAACAAAATGCTGTTTCTGTGATTCCTTACAAACTGAAAACTTTCACAGTTTGATAATTTGCACGGTCCTGGAGCTGGCTCCTCAGACCAACTATTTAACCAATGCTGATGTGCTTTAAAAACTGCTTTTTGTTTACAGAAGTTAAGGCAGTTATGAGCTGGAGGACAGCATTAATTCTAATTAGCTTCGATTCCATCACCAAAAAGAGCTGGATCATCACTCTGCTGAAGATTTCTCAACTCAGTGCTTAGGAGCTCCCCTGTTGGGAATTCTGCTTATTTTGAGCTCTTGTTTTGTGCTTCTTGAATATCCACATCTCTGTAACATGCTTCTCAGAGAAGGCTGGAATAAAGGAATCAGTAACATTACAGAAGTCTCCTGTCAAATAATTGGTACTGATCATAGCACTCACAAAAGGAGGAACAGTTTGGGTAGGATTAGGAGCACACCAAATAAGGAACCTGTGTTCTGCCTTGTACAGTATTTTCCTCTCTTTTCTTGTCTTTCTTAAATTCAATGGGTTTTATGGTTTTGGTTCGTTTGGCTTCTTTTTTTAACTGCACACCAACATTCATAAATCCAAAGTAACTGAGGAGTTCCTATGAAACCAAGCTGTAGGCTCCCAACTTTCAAGGTAACTGAAAGAACAAACTCCTGAAACACCACTGGTGGAACAAACTGGGCTAAAAAAGATGGACGAAACAAACACTGGTAAGAAGAGAACACAAAGGATGGAAAGAAACTTAACCATCACCTCCCACCCTGCAGCCCTGACTCACATTACCAGTAGTTGCTGAGACCAACAGGCGCCATTTTTTGGTACAGTCCTGGTGCTCTCCTCTCCCCGGTAGAAGTATCCGTATATCCTTTCTGTACACGAAGCACTAGAGCTAGAACCAAGGCTGCAGATGCACACTGCCTGGCAGAGCAAGGGGAAGCAGCACGTGTAGCCACCCAGGATTGCTAAGGCTTAGATTTGACCCAGCTGTTTCTCAGTGAATGTCTAGACTACTCCTCACTAAAGCACCAATTTCACAACAACTTACTCCATACCAAGAACTTTACACCCCTCACTGATGGAACTCAGCAGCCAGTTAATACTCAAAATGCTGGTGGGTGGGGGTTTTTTCCCTTTTGGAGTGAGGAAGGAGGAGTTAAAAAAAGGGATTGATGGATAGGCAAATCTAGTCACAAAAGCCTCACTTCCTTAGCAAGCAGACTAAATGCAGTACCCCTACAAGAGATCCTCTTGAAAACTAAACCAACAGGCTAGGGAAAGGATTTACATAGTGAAAATTCTTGTATGTTGACAAAGAACAGAAGCTTCAAAAGGAGTACTTGTCAAGAGACCCAATCTCACAGTGCACAAGGAAGGCTAGAAAATCTTCACATGACAGGGCTGCTTTTCACATGTCTTTAAACGTGAAGCCAGTAGCTGCTAATTGGTAAGAATGGAGGAGATCCCACCCAACACCTGCTACAGCAATTCGGTTTAATAGCAGTCCTTCAGTAGCTTTGACAATTACTCCCACACTCCCCTGTGAGAGACTAATGGTTTGCTAAAAATAAAACGGAGATTAGCGTCTACAGCGAGCCGCCCGAGATAGCCGCTATTTGACAGAAGGCGATATTCATCAACCTTGTGGCGAGTTCATGTCCAGACTTCAAAGGATTTCATCCTGTATCTAGAGATTTGGATGCCTGGCTAAAATGGCAGGATGCAATATTACTTTTTGTTCTTTTATTATTTTCTACAGCCTGTATCTTAGCACACAGTAATAATGTCCGTACTTATGCAGTGGGGAATAATCAGTACCAACCTCAATTTGTGTACAGCAGCTGCTAAAAGCTTAAGTTGCCAAGAAACCTAAGATGACAAAGCAAAACATCCCCCCCCCCAAGCTGTACCAGCAATTAGTGACATTTTCACTAGTATGTGAATCTTCAGCAAGCAGACCAAGACTTACCAAGTCACAATGGCAGGGAAGGATGGGAAAAAGAGCAGAAAATATATTTTTAAATTTTTCTGAATATGATCTATAATATCGTTGTCAAAACCATCAATCAATAGCTTGTATGTAGGATGCAAGTAACAAAGACCATATCAGTCTTCCAAAAGAATTGCTCTTATCCTTTTTAAAATACAGGAACTATCAGACCACAAAGGCAGCCAATATATAAAAGAAAGCATTTTTTGAAACCACATACTTATTTAGTTTTGTAAGAAAATGTCTAACTCTACAACATAAAAATATACATATTATATTTTGTCTTATGTTAAATACTAAGAAAACAATCTAAATTTACAGTGAGAAAAATTTAATCTTTTGTCAAATACAGAAGGAAAAAAAGGGCTCCATGTGATGAATAAGATACTGTATGCAAAAAAAAGCCCCACAAACAACCTTGACCTTGTTTCATGGAAGCAAGCCAAATTAATTCCATCCTTCAAATCTACAAGATACTTGTGTCACACAGAAGAAACACTTTACGTTAATTACAGTTGCTCTCAAAAGAAAGTAGCCATCATATGAAACGATTACTGTCTTACCTGGTCAAGTGGGTTAGATTAAGAAAAGACATGAAGAACTACAGGTCTGGATTTCCCCCTCAAATATAAAAAGGAAATTTCTGTCTGCCTAGGAGGATAACAACAGCCAAAACTCCATTTGTTTTTCAGTTGGGTGAAAAACTTACATTTTAAAAAGAAAAGGAGGAATCATGGATGAGACCACTTGCAACAAGTACATCTTCCTGTACAAGTAAGATACCACCAAATCATAGGTGGAGGTGTCAGGTGAGATGAGACAGAACACCTGAAGAATATACAGCCAACTCCATAAAAAGAGAAAGGTTCATGGCTAAGAGTCAAGAGAACTGCAGCCCAAAAGTTCCTTCCCTTCAGCTTTGAGATGTAATGACCAACATTTAACAATCATTACTTAGGAACAACATCCATCACTTTCAAGTAACATTTTCTCTAGTGCCTTTTATTTGGTCTCATACCTACCAAATATTTTTAACTATCTCCAATAGAAATATTTATTAAATAGAAAACAGTTCAAAAATCACCAGAAGCACCATAATTAAAATTTAACATTAATGCATATAAAGAGGAGATCTTTCATTATGTGCAAGCTTCAGTTGGAAAATGTTGGTATCACATGATATGGATGTAAAGTTTTCAAAAAAGGACTTAAAGGTTTCAATCCCACAGGAACCATTAGGTTATTTGTTTATGCCTCAGCATTTACACTTAGGCAAGACCCACCAAATAAACTGCCATAGTACCATACTAACGCTTCTTGGCAGTGAGCTTTTCATTGATCTCTTCAGCTTCCATTAAGACATCAGAGGAAGCTGCAGTTGAAACTGAAAAGCACAAATTACACACAATTCTTGTGTAAATCAGGCGATAAACTGAAGCAGTAAAATAATCAACTTTTAAGGCTAGCTTTTACACTTCATGATCTTCCTCTTGAAATACTTTCCACTGACAGAGATAAAATAAGGAAACCACCAGAACATCAGAAAACAATTAGTTAAATGGTCTGCAAGGTGGACGTGCATCTCTTTAAAAACGACCTGTACGCACTAATTCCTATTAGGGAAAATTACATTTTACCAGAGAGAAAGAAATAACTAAGACCAAATTGGCAAATGTCACTGTTACCACAGAAATTTCTTTTCAGAATTGTGTGAAGAAAAATATCAGCAGCTTGTTCACAATGAAGGCCTCCCACATGATTATGTGGCACATGTGAAAAATAATTTGTTGATTCTAAAGCCTGCATTGATGCAGATAATCTGCCTTTGTCTCACAAAATACTGATGATATGTGCAAAGAAATTCCCTTTATTTTACTATCATTCAAAAAGTGTTCCCAATTTCTGTTTTACACAGGAAAGCAAATGGCTACTAAATGTATCAGTTTATATGCAATATCACATTTTCTTTTAATCAAATGGGACTCATTTTAGTATTTAACACAGTGGAAGACACGTTTTTATTTCAAACTTGATTGCAGTACTGCGGAGCAACACAGAGAAGCTTTTGACACAGGTACTGCATGGGCCAATCAAGGCTGATGCACAGCTGGGTCTGCTCTTCACAAACCAGGCTGGCCGGGCTGAGGATGGCCATGGGAGCCTTGGCTACAGTGACCAGAAAGAGAGGGGTTCAAAAACCTGAGGGAAACGACAGAGAGTAGTACAGCACACAGATCTGGACTTTGGAAAAGGTGCTATGGGAAACAGACACCTTTGGCTAAATAGTAAAGTCCTGATTGAGTCCAGGGCAAAATAAAACTCTATACAGGAGGCAGAAGCAGGCAGACACATGGAAGAATTTGGAATCATCATCGAGGCACAAAGGAAGTATCAAGAAATTCATATACCACCACTACATGGAACCATCAGCAATTTGAAACCTCTGAATAACTTGAGATGAAACAGAATCACTTTAGTAAGTGGAATAAGAAATAAACCAAAATGCTGACAAAAGAATTTAAGAGCAACCTTGCATATTACTGACTCTTATGGCTAGAAATTCCTCCAGATTTTTTTTTCCCATAATTTCTTTTGTTCATAAAAACTATGATGGAAACACAACAAGCAACTAACTTCCTACACTGGAGATTCTCAAACCACTGAATTATCTTCCCTTATTTCCCTCTACCACCCAGATTTCAAGGGTATTCCACACAGCTCCACATCATGCCCTAACTGTTCCTCTAACAGACCCTGATGATATTGGTACAAAGACACTACATAATCCACTTCAGAAACAGCAGATCAACAGGTGTTACAGCTCATAGAATATGGCTCAAAGAAACATATTTCCCCCTTCCCAAAGTGATTATCCCATCATTAAAGCCATGGGTGTACCTTATTTCAGGCAAAGATCAAACACCCTAAAACTTTACGTTATATTACTGCCCATTTGCTTAAAATACTAAAAATTAAAATCTCAGAATGATAAAAGAAAATCCACATTGCTGTTTAACCTCTAAGTGACTGTAACTGACCTACAAAGAGAAAACCTACATTTGGACTTTGACAATCAATCAAACTTGCTATGAGGAAAAGCCTCAAGTTCATAAAAGACTAGCACAGTAATGCAGAGAGACGCTGACATTGTGGCTGTTTAGATGCAAACTGTTGGCAGTTTGCTGGAAATCCTACATACATTTCTCTGTTTTAAAAAAGAAAAACAAAACCCAAACAAAACCAGAAAAGACAGACAAAATTGTTGCAATTACACTGGCAATATGGCATAACTAAGTTTTCAGAGTGAGCTGGCAGGAATGAAAAACTTTATGTACAGCAGATTAATTTTAATTTTTGAAGCAGAAAATTACATGACTCAGCCTGTACTCATCATCTCTATGAAGACATCGTTCTGCTGCTGAAATGTCAGCTCCTCAGCTTCAGCACACAGCAGAAATTGAAGCACAACGTTTGCTTTCTTTTATAACTTAGCATTTTGGCTTGGATTCTCAATAGCTCTGTCCTTTCTGCAAGTTTGAAGTAAAGCCAATGCAACACTCTGCCCACCAGAAAGTCACACAAGGAAGAACAGATGTATTTCCCACCGTCACCTCCCGCTCCCTTCAGCTACACGGTGGATTGCTCCGACTACTGTTAAGTGCTGTAACCAGTTGTGCTCCCTCACCCTCACAAGCCAGTGCCACAGAGTCCAGCATATTAACTAACACCAGTGCTTCTCATCAGCAACAATATGCTCACCGTCCTTAAAGGCAATTATTTGCAGTTTCTACCCTAACACACTAAAAAAAGCAGACAGTATGCACCAGAAACCAGAATAATTTAGAGTCCGTTTCATCCCTGGTTTTGGGTAGGTATTTCAGACCAGCAATTTTCTGGAATTAGCTGGAAGGCATTCAGGTAAGCATTCAAGTTGCAACTGAGGTAAGTATTCAAGCTGCAGTTTATCACAATGCTACCTTTGTGTAAGCCTTAACAACATCTTGGATGGTTCACCACTTGACTTTTTTTAAAGACTGACAATAGATGTGATATTTTGTAAGTCCTCCTTTAGCCTCAAATCCAGATTTGCACATTTACAAACACTGCATCGCAAGTTAGCTTCAAAGTAATAAAAACAAGATGCCATTCCCAAATATTACACTATATTTATCAGTTTAATATTTTAGTTTCAGAACAAAAGCCATTAACAGAATTACCATATTGCTCTCGAGGTTTTTACTCTACATGTAATACATTTCAAACGTAAGTAGCAAAAGGAAAAAAAAAAACCAAAAGCAAACTGAGCCCCTAGCATGCATTTAACAATTACCTCGTGTTCTTATGGAAACTAAGTATCTATGAAGAAGCAAGA
>NW_008239553.1:11023855-11086617 GCF_000691975.1 Corvus brachyrhynchos
TCCTCTATTGCAGATTCAAATGAATGTGGTGCAGTACTGCTCCAAGCACCATATCCTTCTCTCTCCCTCCTTTCCCTTGCCCCTCCTCCCCAAAATGTAGGTAAACATTTTAAAATGTTATTGGAGATCCTGAAGCAGGGATCTGACGCAAAATTGGATTCTTCTATAAGGAGGATGGTCGCCCAAATCAGCTGTTCCATGAGACCATTCAATTCCCAAATCTGTCTTTAAAGAGGACAGATTTGCTTGCTGTGCCCCAAGCAAACTCCTTGTGAAATCTCTCTGGAACCCACAGCTGGAAAAATGTCAAACCCCTGGAACAGCTAAAAGAGAACAAAACTGTTCTCTTGCAGGATTCTACAGAAAAGAGAGGGACAAGCCAAGACCACGCTTTCCACCTTCTGTGTCCCTGCTCTAAAAAGTTTTGGTAAAGATATCCCAATTTAACTGATATCTATGAAAACCAAAAACTTAATTAACACAATACAAATCAAGAGTCTGTTTTGCAATATTTGAGATAAAGTGTCAAGAAGATTTATTTGACTATATCTGTATTTATCGATTCACCGATGGGGACAGGAATTTATGGTTTTAAGTGACAACCATAGACTTTTAGCCAATAAATAATATTTGGGGAAGCGGGGGCTGGGGTGGTGGACCTCCTCTGGAAGTAGATGTCTTCTCCTTTCATTTCAGTATCTCTATAGCAAGTATCAGAAAAATTTTCACTAGAGAATTATTAACAAATACATCTGCATGACTATATATGATGAAAGATGCTCAATTCTTCTGCATAAGGGAAATCAGGTTAATAGTATGGACAATAGTAGGAAACGGAGTATATAGAGATTGTATCTGCTGATAAACTTTTCAACTTTTGAGAGACCCTTCATGTAAATGCAAACTATTTTTTGGGGCTTATTAAGATCACTTTTCTGGAAAAATCTGCCTAAGTGAGAAAAAGGTCCCATCCCCAACAGCATCTTCTAAACGATAAGTTCCTACATGAGGTTTTAAGCACTTACAGTCTAGGTTCAAAGAACAGTACATACCCTTTTTTTTCAAATTTACACATTAAAAATGAAAAGGAAAATATTTGATTAATAAATCGCTTGTACTATGTTTTTTAACTGCTTAACCTAGTACACGGCATGTGCTTTGCAAACTTGTAATATAATTCATCAGTGAAGGGGAAAAAAAAGGCATTTCCAAATGTACCATCTTCCAACCCACCCAGGATTTTAGAAAGGTTACAGCATATCTGCAGCTTAGGCAATTCACGCTGCCCCACCACTTTAGGTACAGCTTCAGCCAACTTCTTCCAAAACACATTAGCATAATGTTGCTCACTGTAGATAAAATACAACATATTTAAATCATGAAAAAGGAAGACAGCATCTGTAGTTGTGACCCTTAAGGACACTTCAGCAAGTGTAGCTCAGACAGAAAAATGCTAATAACAAATCCAACCTTGAAACATGACAGTAAGAGACAACTATTAATAGAAGGCTAATCTACAGTCTTGCCTCACATAATACAGAAAATTGCAGTAAAAATTAAAGTTCACTAACATCAACAATGTACTTGAGAGCTCCATCTCAGCTGATAATAAGTATGAAAAATTCTCAGCATTTTTAAAGCATTTTGTCTCTAAAAGAGTTTATTCTTCAGGCCTTTGAAAGCAGCACTTAAGGACAATATGACATGACCAAAGAGAATTTGCTTTTGTTCCTGATGAAACGACTAAAGTAGTTTTTTTTTTTTTTCTTCCTGTCTTCTTGGAGACCACAGTGAAAACAAACCACGTGTCATCGTGGCAAAACAACACACAACCCTAATCCTAAGCAAAATGTACAAATTCTGGGAACTACCTTGCAAAACTATGAGATCACAAATATGCTCACAATTTATATTCAGTATGATCCTAATTACCTTCCAAGGAGATACTCAGGAAAAGGCTAGTGACTCAGGTGTGACTAAGAGCAGTGGTACTGAGAGCAAGGTTTATTATTACATTTCTAAGTATTTTTCAAATTTTTACCTTTCAGCCAAGATGTCACATTATTGGATCCAGAACTGAAGAACAGAAAGCATCAGACATTCTCTGCCTCTGGGGCTTGCAAGATTACAAACAGTGTCTCAGCTGTTAAGACAGACAATCTTTAACCACTGACATGTATCTATTTATAACATTATCTCAAATTTTGTTAAAACTATTAATTAGGCAGAGCTCTGGATACCCTTCTAGATCTGCCAGATAGTACTTTCTATACATTTTAAAAGCTAGCATTCTGAGGTTCTTTGGTAGCACAGCTAGATTACACATAAGTGAAGGATGGAGAGAAGCTAGTGTTTATCTTGACACCAGTTTGGTGGCCCAAGCAATTACATACACATGAAATCACATAAGGTAAATTAAATGAAGCCCACAAATTATTAAGGATGTCACTCATTCCATTAAACTGCTACCCAGTAACTTTAACATTCTTTTAAATTACTACTAGTGACCCAATATTCCCAAAGGCACCACCTTATAAAGCAGTTATTTTCAAAGAACTAAGGCGCTTCTCAAAGCTCTCAGAAATCAGTGTACCAAGAAATGACGTCAAGCAACAAAACAGTTTCTGCTCATCATTGAATCATGGAAGACACCATCCTGTCTGTCCCCTTACAGACAACATGTTCCAGATTACACAAATATCTTACTACCTTCCCCTATCACTTGGAAAGAGATTGACTTTTTCATTTAATCACATTTCAAATATGAGCTCTTAACTCTGACCATTTAACTATTTTTTCTTTAGGGAAACAGGTACAGTAAACACCAGAAGTGGCGGAACAGGTTCATCACTATTACCTACTTCTTAATACAAACAACCATTGGCAAAAAAGGTTAAGCCATTTAAACTCTGAACTGGCCCATACAGCTTCTCCCAAACCACTGTAGCTGGATTATCCACTGCTATCCTCAGTGAATCTTACCTTATGCTATTAAGTGATCAAGAAGCCAAGACAACTCTAAAAAGATCATTAAATGATTAACAGAGTATACCACTCAAGGGCATAAACAGATCTTTGTCAAGGAAAAATACTGTTTAGTAGAAGTCCTAAGGATTCCTGTATCAGATTAAG
Source organism: Corvus brachyrhynchos (assembly GCF_000691975.1). Taxonomy (NCBI): domain Eukaryota; kingdom Metazoa; phylum Chordata; class Aves; order Passeriformes; family Corvidae; genus Corvus; species Corvus brachyrhynchos. The sequence goes on from NW_008239553.1 coordinate 11,026,988, forward strand.
AGAGACATTTCAGCAACAATTCCCAGGTGACCCCTGAGTTTTCCTAATTTGCTAGAATACCTTCATACAAATGTGAAGAGAACTGTCCATAGCCTAATGCAGCAGAAGCTGGGAAAAGTCATTAAGTTCAGCCACACTTGTTAGTCAAATAGTGGCATTGAATTTGCTGAATAAAAATCAGCAAAAATTGTTTTGTTCTTCTGTTAAAAATGCAAAAGCTGGAACAACTCATCAATTTTCATTGACTCTAGAGGTTTCCCTAGCGATCAGAAAAAAACTCCAGTATATTATTTTAATTCACACATATTAAAACAGCCTGGCTGATTTACTTTGCTGGCAGAATAGACCAGGAGGGTCTTCTGCAAGACAAGCCAAATATTTGAAATGGAAACTGAAATGTCTGCTAAATGACAAAACAGATTTCCTGGGGCAGACACATCTTATTTAGGCATGTCATTTAATTTCTATTCATGAAATACTGGAAGGGTTATTACCTATGATGATCATAGAGAGAGATGCTTCCAACAACTTTAATGTCTCACAAGCTTTAAGGAGATTAAACAACAGATTTTTCTAAAGCTGTATTAATAAAGCAATAGTTGCATAACTGGCTTGTCTACACCAGGGCAGAAATGTAGGATTCAAGTATGCTTAGAGCATATCAAAGAGACGAGAGAAATCCTTGGGAGATAGAAAGAAGGTGGAAATTCCTGTGATTCATTTGAAGCAAAGGACATTTCTTCAAACCACAAAAGAATCAATGAGCCCCCATAAACTCAGTCATCCCTCTGAATTAAAACCAGTTTCATTAATCCAGCAGTTCTAATGCAAAGCTTTCAGAGTGACTCGAAAGGGAACCAGAGTTAGCTTGATGTTTCAGCCATCATTGTGTAACACCATCATCCTGTGAGGTATCAGAAAGTTATGACAGCTCCTTCTATGCAAAAATAAACTCCTGTCGAGAGGAAGTGACAGGGCAAACACCTCCCATCAGCCTGGAGGGTGAGGGGCGTTGCAGGGGTTCCCATGATATTTCTGAGACTCTTATCTACTGGAATACTAGATTAAAATCAGAAACTTCAACAAACCACCAAATCAAAGGATGCTGAAGTATGAGAAGGACAAAAAAAGGGGTGATTTGAGGCATATAAAAATACTCATAATAGGTCTCTTCCTAAAACATCAAGAGTAGTAACAACCCTGTTTAGACAACTGAAGTTGTGACTCTGCTCTACACCCTTCTGCTCATTGCAAAGACCTGTCAACCCAGATCACACTGAATTCCTGCATCACATTGGTAGGTTTGGGAATATTTTCATCTGATACAGTCTTGGACAGGAATAAGCAGACTCACTGACAGTGGAAGAAAATCACAACAGACACCAGCCAACTGAACTGTTAAGAAACCCATAAAAAAATCAGAAATTACCCCCAAGGAAAGGCCTGAGTAATAAAGTTAGAGCATGTGAAATGCCTGAGCTTTCTCCTCCCAAGCCTCCTGACATTTGGTACAGACATTTCTATTCATTCTAGTGGTCTTTTCCCCTAGATGTTAAATGATGTGCAAGGACACCCAGGAAAGAAAAATGGTGTATACCAAAGCTGCATTTTCAAGCTTTGAGCATTTCACTAGATGTACTACTGTCCTGATGAAAACCCTGCCACGTGGATCGGGTGCATGCAGTTGTGTTCATGCAGCCAACAGTTCTGTTAATCACAGCAGCAGTGAAAAGTGACCATGCTGAGGGTAACTGCACACTCTGGGAGAAGAATCACAGGTGGCTAGAGTCTTCCTCCCCTCCTCTGTCCTGACAGTGCACTCTTACACGCCTTAGGTATCTAAGGTCCAAGTGCAGGTCCATCTACCCACGTTAGGCCACCTCTTTCCAGATGGATACAGAACTCCAGGTTCCAGACAGGACCACAAAAGGTACTAAGTACAAACCACAGTTTGAAGATCAAAATACAGTGCAAGGATTCTGAAACCAAAATCCTCTCTATCAATAAGCAGTTACACAGACAGAACTATAGTACTGCTAATGTAAAAAAAAGAAAATAATCCCTATTTTCAGAAAAATTATGATGTTTAGCACAGCAAGGCAGGAATAGAAATTGCTTTTAAATCCATCAGCACAAATGTTTCTTTTAACTGATGCCAAATTACCAACAGTTTACATCAAGAATTAATTATAAAAATGAATCTGAACACAAAACAAAAATTAAATGACTGACATTTGAAATATAACACAGCATACCATTCACTAGTTTACTGATTTTTCAAAATGTGCATAGACACAAGCACCACACAGCACAATCCTTTTAAGAAAAGTCATCACAGATCAGCTCAGACAGCTGATGTTCCAAGTGGGCAGCTGAATCCATTCAAACAGTGAGCAAATATCAGGGTACGTAACTCTACACCGTGCAAAAGTCCTGAGCAGCAGCAGGAGATAAAGCACAAAAAGCAGAGAAACAAGCAGAGTGTTTCAAGGAGAAATGCAGAGAGCCATGGTAAAGGGCACACAAGACTAACACACAAAGAACAGGGCAGAAGTGTATCCAAAGCAGCAGACTTAACCAGGGGTACTTTCTCTGTTTTAACTGACAGAGCCATCAAACAGCAGAAGATGATAAATGAGCTGGGTGGCTATTTATTTAGCACATACAGCATTACTTCCGTGCCAACGTGACATACTTCACCCTGTCTCTAGCTGCCTTCCAAGACTTTTCCATGCAACATGAGCTACACTAAAACAATCCATATGCATCAGAAAACAGTGTCCATAGGAAACTGAGACACATTCAGGTTAACTGTGAAGTTCCACAAGCGACTAGTACAGCAGAAGAGAAATAGGGGTAAATGCATTACAGTTATTTTCAGCATCTGCATCTCAAAACCATGAAATCAAGAGTTAACTGTGAAGCAACCAAAACTTCAAATACACTCTTCTCTTTAAAACTAAGATTCCTCCAGTTGAAAGTCCAAGGTGTGAAATGTTGGTGTGCCCATCTAGCTTTGTCAACTGCCAAACATATCAATACTTTAAGCAAAGATTTTATGGATAGCTCATCATGAAGGGGCTTCTGAAGAATACATCATCAGCATTAAAAGCTGGGATACCAACACCATCTGTCATGAAGCCCAACAAAAACTTCTACTACAGAACCTCATTTTAGTTGACTTTAACTTCCAGTCTGAGCAGACATGCTTATAAATTCTTGTTCATTAAAGGAACATGTTACAGTAATAGCAGTTAAAAAAATATTCTCTATACATTACTCTTGTCACATCCCATTTTCCTGCACACCAGATACTGACATTTATTGCAACTCCTGGGAAAAGACTAGGCAGGTGACAAATCTAATAATTGAAGATGTCAATTTGAGAACTTTCAGAAAAAAAGCTATTTATAAGTATCAGAGACATAATATCTATAATTATATTTCTGCACAGATGTATCTATGTAGGTATATCCTTGTAGCTGTTAGATCAATTATCTACATAACTCACTGGACAACTAGAAGAACACTTCCACCAGGAGGAAGGCCTTAAACATCACCATACAGCAACCATTCTACAACAATTTCAGTACAGTACAGTATTGGCAAAGACTCCAAAGAAAGTAATGAATAATATATTATGAAAAGGGAAAAAGGTGGCAGATTTTACCATATATAAAATCTAATGTACAAAGCCAATTTAAGAACCTCTCTAATAATACATACATAAAACTACTGTAAAATTACTGTATTTAAATAAAAAGAATCCCCAAATCCGGTAAGCATCTTTAAAATTCAGCCTTCTACAGAATTGTTGTTTCAAGGAGAAGAGTCTGAGAAATAAATCCATGCAATTAACTAGAACACTTAGTAATTTCATTCATATGCACCTTCATTTTGGCAGTTTGTCAAGATAATACTTGTGTATAAAAAGATCAATTAAAAGTTCTATCACGGATCATAATTTTTATTATGGCATTTAAATTGGAACAAGCAACTGTCACTTTTCATTCTTCCACTGTGCTGTGAATTTTACTGTGCAAAATAACATGAAAAGACCAAGTTATAACACCACTACTACTGCACTGAATTTCCTTGCAAAAAAATTGCCTATGCAGTATTATCATTAAAGCCATCATTTAATTTATTAAAGTATTTACTGCACCACTCCTCACAACCACCAATGAGAATGACAGTAACAGAGAATCAGGACATAATTTTGGTTGGGTTTTTTTTAAAGACATCACTGTATTAAAATAATAGCTTATTGGATGTAAATAAAAAAGTAAATGATATTTCACAAGAGAGCTTCAATGTCAATAAGAAGCTTCAACTGTTTTAAATGAAAGCAAAAAAAAATTATTTTGCAGAAAAGTTTGTTGAACACTCTAAGCTCCACGGGGAAACTGCACATACAAAACTCTAAAGACAATGACAACTTTTGTAGAGTTTTTACAGAATACAGAGGAACCATATTAATAAAAGGATTATCCTATGTGTCAGAGAAATTCATTACTAGATTAAAAAAAAAACCTTTTTGACTGTTGCTACTGGTTGTAGTCTAATGCTGCTGGTCCAATTTAAAAATGGACTCAGATCAAACAATTTCTAAAGCAAAAAAATCCACAAAAACATCAAATTCTTTTTTTAGTTCAAGATGCCTAAAATGCACCAAAATCCACCTTCCCTGTTAGCATAAACACTTTCCAAGCTATTCGGGTGTGAAGCATAAGGGAAGCAGCAGCTGGAGGCTGGGAGACAGCTGTGCATCTGGTGGAATTGATTTCCTTAACACCGTGACATAACACGCGCCATCCATTAGAGAGATTATTCACTTTACAGAAGTAATGCAATTTGTTTGCTAGAATCTACTGTTTCAAATGCTGAAAACCCCCACTTACAAGGCATGTGGTATCTTTAGTGGGGGGAAACTAAAAAACCTCAAACCTGAACTATGCTCTCCAGCAGCTTCTTTAAGCTGCACTAAAAAGTTCTGCAAACACACTTTCACCAGTGCACCTTGCGGGGCTAACAGTGAGTAATCATAACAGCAGCATACCAAGGGGCTAAAAGCAGAAAATGAAAATGCCATTTTCCCACAGAGAAACAATGGTCTCATGCATTTTTTTAAAATTTCATGAAACACAGATAGAAATCTTAACACCTCTTTACAGGTAAAGAAAGGAACAGATGCAGATCAAGGAACAGATTTTCTCCACTGTCTATTCATATTAGCACCTGAGAGACCATATCAAATGAAGATCTGATGAAAAAAAATACATGGGTGAATATATGGGCTATAAACAAATATATGGGCTAAACAGCCAAGGGATAGCTTTTAGGGCTTTTTATTCAACATTTTATTAGAATATTTATTTCGAATACTTAAGAAAGAAACAAATAGTTCACTAATTTTCTTGTAAAGATGAGAACTAATGAGGGCACCATGTGACATGCCTCTTGTACATCACAGTGCAGTTAAAATAGCTCTTTGCAGGTTAAACAGCTGTAAAAAGTTGTAAGCATCTGATTCACTTAATGGGAAACAGACTCCTGGAACCAGTGCACAGATACTACAGTTTGAGACCCATCAGTATGCCTCAGTCTTGACCTGCATATAGTCACCTTCTGAATTTGGCATCACTGATTAACTTCATTCTGCAAACTACCAAAGGTCTGTACTACTAGACTACTCTTGTTTCCTTCTTAGAACCATTCCATTAAGAAATTGGTAAACAGCTTTCAGCTGCAGTCATTTTTCCCCCTTTAGATGAGTGATAACATTACTACAAAAATTTTCTTAGCCAGACTTCTTTAAAACTAATCTTTAATGTGTTTTTAAAGTTTCATAAAATGTTTACAAAGATTCTTGATAAAAGCTTAAAATGCATTTTCATTTAGCCATTAAAGAAAACCAAATAGTATTTATTATACATTAAGCACTACTATGCTCTGAGGTTTCTGCTTAGAGCTCTCACATGTAAACGCAACTGATAAAATGAATATAACTTGTTAGCTAAGGCAGAAGCATTGGATAGGGAAATGTTTCATCCTCCCTGGGAGGATCATGCGTCTGCTGTTTCTACTTACGGATAATTGGTTCCAGGGAGGATGATGTTTAATTAGCAGCAAAGACATCCACTCATTTTACAAACTGAATAATGCAAACAGCACAGGTAACCTTATACATGGAGCACCATAAAGGTGGTTTCTTCACTGCACAGTTAATAGAAGTCTCAAGGTAAAAAGCAGATGTAAATGCTGTGCCCCCACGGTCAGGGCCAAATTCAAGACCATGAGGAGATTGTGTCCTATTACTTAACAACATTGTTCCACCGGCATTTTTTATAGTATTGACTCACACCACTGCATTTCCTTGAATACCTAAAACTCCCTCAAAGGAGATTGTAGCGAAGTGCGGGCTGGTCTCTTTTCCACAGTAACATGCAACAGGGCAAAAGGAAGTGGCTTCAAGTTGTACTAGTTGCTTAGACTGGATATTAGGAAAAGTATCTTCCCCAAAAGGGTTGACAAGCATTGGAACAAGCTGCCCAGGGAAGTGGTGGAGTCACCATCATTGGAGGTATTTAAAAGACATGTTGATGAGGCATTTGGGGACATGGCTTACTGATGGACTTGGCAGTATTAGGTTAAGAGTTGGACCCAATTATCTTAGCAGTCTTTTCCAACTTAAGAATTCTGCGAATCTATATTCACTGGCAGCATTTCAGAGAAGACGACAGTGCTGGAAGTGAGAAGTCATCAGCCACAGCAATACTCTGAAATGCTCCTGGATGGGAAACAAAAGTCCCCACGTAAAGTGTAAAACATAATTAGGTGAAAAGCATGCTGCCTTCCCTCTGCTCTCAGATGAAAACAGAAGATGAAAGCTTGTGCAAAGGTACACAGTATTTTACAAAAGATATAAGGGAAAAGCATTAGGCCTGTACTGTCACAGCTACTGTGCATGTTAAACACACTGCTTACAGAGAGACCTCCTTTCTACCCCGTTTTGTGGTGGAGTGCATAACCACCTTCCTAACTTCAGAGATTAAACAGTTCCTTGGGAATGCTGCTGCATTCCCTGCATGCAGCTCTGACACCAGAGGGCAGGTGAGTCTGCCTGCAAACACAGACACAGGAGACAGCACCTCACAGCGGGCACAGGCCCATTTTGGGGATGCTGATGTGTTACTACACAAGTAGCAATCATTATTCAGAGTACCAAATTTCATTCAGCCATATGATGCTTACATGCAGGCAAGAGCGGAGATCTCTCTCACATCAGAGAAAAAAAGTCAGAAGATTTGCTTGACACACACCCTATGATGGGACCACAGCATTTTCCTGTAGCCAGAATTCTACTATTTTGATTACTAAACCTACCATAGACACTAGTTCTTCTGACTTTACAATAAAGTATGCACCACAACTAAGACCTTCCCTTAGGCAAGTTGCGTGCAATTTTAGATTCCCTATGCAGTATCCTCAAGGAAAAAATTATTAAAGAGCTACAGGTAAGAAGTGCAGTCTGCACAAGGTTTAACAAGTTAAATGTTCACAGCAGCAAACCACGCCTTTAATGAAACTTGGTGTCAGTTTTGTACGAGATAACTGAAGAGACAGAACTCATGTCATCTATGTAAAAAATTGTGTTTATCATTCCTTAAAAAAACCCTGATTCTCAGAAAAGCATCGTTTTCTTTCATAAAAGCTTTAAATACAAGTGGACATTAACCAACTGCAATCATGCCTAAATCAAAATTATTTAGACATGTTTCATTATGTATGCAAGGGGAAAAAAAAAATTAACACATTCATATTGATTTAGCTAGCCAGAAGCATTTTGCTCAGTTTTCCGTACTGAACAGCAGCTAATAAATCTCTCCTGACAGATGATCATTTCATTTTCATTTTGAAACTCCTCTTAGCTTTGAGGTTTCACTGCAAAAAAAAAAAAAAAAAAAAAATCTTCACTTTGCTCTCTACAGTAAAGTTGGGAAAGTATGTCTGCATAACTTGAAGTGCTCACTGAAGCACTCTCTGCACTCAAGATGCCAACAGAAAAAACCCCTATATTCTTCTCATCAGTTGACCACTATATAATTCACCCCTCACACTTTCACCTTTTCTACACATATAAAGCCGAAGTCATTGAATGGTCTGGGTTGGAAGGAACCATAAAGATGGCCTAGTCCAACTCCACTGTCATGGGTAGAGACACCTTCCACAAGGTCAGTTTGCTCAAAGCCCCATCCAGCCTGGCCTTGAACACTTCCCAGAATGGAACACCCACAAAGTCTCTGTTCCAGCACCTCACTACCCTCACGGCACAGAATCTCCTCCTAATACATAATATAAACCTAGCCTCTAAGTCTGAAGCCATCACAATCATGAGAAACAACTTAATTGCTCCCCTACTCCAGGTAATGTAACTTTCCTTAAGTTACATTCATATAGTAACCTTGTTACTATAACCCAAAACTTTTTCGTTTTCAGTCCATTTTTGAAGTTACTCAAGCTTTTTTCTATTATCTTGCTCTCAAGCATATGTTATTCAAGCAAAGACAGAACTCAAATCACCAGAGCAGTTTCAGGGGTCTCCTACTTTAAGAAATCAGCATGTTTAACTGAAAACCACAACTGGTGATAGCTTTTCAAGACATCTGGTTTTCCGCATCAATGAAGTCTCTCAACAGTTTCATACTCTTCAAAACTTCTGCAATTCATTATGTTCTGTGACTTCTCAAGAAAAACTGTATTTTCAAATTTATTACAAATATTTCCATTAACACAAAGTTTTCAGCTCACTTGTTTACATCAAAGTTCAAATATCTTCATTGGTGACAGGATGAAATTAAGGTTTGACATGTTACTAAGTAAATGTAGGTAACTCCTTCCTAGAGTATTCAATAAAACAAAACCTAGTGTCTTAAAAGTAAAAATCAGCATGAAACCATCATCAAGAGATATTACAACTAAAAGCCTTTTATAAAGGAGATTTTTAACATATAAAAGGGAGGACTCTTCTACCAAAAAGTTTAAGACAGTGCTTTGCATTTTGGGGGTTTTTTTTTGTTTCTTTTTTCTCTAGTGAAATTCTAAAAAATTCATACTTTGTTGGTTTTTTTTTTTAACTAAATGAGGTGTTCCATGTATTTTTAAAAGTCCCATTACTGCCTGCTTGCAAATAAAATCCTCATTGACCTATGGAATAAAGAACAAGAACTATCACAGCTGGGGACCCAACAATGCTCTGGGTTGCTGGCTTCCCTAAACAGGTAGGTCTGAGGCAGACTGATTTCCAATAGACATATAGTTCACTGTTGACTGATTTACCATTAGTTATCCCAAAGTTGGAGCCAATGTTTTTTACCTATGTTCATTAAATCTATTCCTCCCCCAATATTACCTAGAGCCTGAACTACAGTCCCCCCAAGGCTTCCACCTCAGATGCTAATCCACATGGCAGTATCACAGTGTCCTGCAGTGGTAGGGAGGAGAAGAGAGATCCAACAGGCAGGAATTGGGCAGCAAGATTCCTTTTATTTAATTATTTTACAACTCTTTTATAGACTTTTTTCTTCATAGTCTAATTGGTCAAAGGATCAGCCACCCCTGGGGTGATTGGCTAAAATCCTAAAACATCCATTATCAAAATATTTTTCTACTGTACCATAAACAAAGTTCTGCAAGGTCACAGGTGTTCACAGTTTATAGAACTCTGCTAATATCTTCTGTGAGAGAGAAAAATATCTCAGGGGACTGGAAAGAAGCAAGAAAAATTCTTGCTAGCAGCGTATCGTATCCACATGGTAGCATTTTTAGTTTCTGCTTATCCTTCTCCTGAATTTTCAGAGATTCATAGTGAAATTCCCCATGATTTCCTGTTACATGCCCTACCCGCCCCACTCAACCTGCCAGCCCTACCAAAGACACACAAATAGTATTGCTGTAACCACAACAATAGAGATCAGCACATTTAGCGACAGCATGGGCATAAAAGTGACATCACAAAAGGGTTGAAATAAACACAAAGAATAGAAAATCAGCCAGAACCACCACAAATCTACAGCAGTGTATGACTAGAATAAATCTTAAATTCAAACACGCCATACAGCAGCACATAGATAATTTGCAGTGCAGCACAAATGATAATCGGTCTCTCCTTTGGTTTCTAAGTCTGCTGCAATTCCATTTATCTAATTTTAACAATGCTGCCTTAAAACTTTCTGTAGCAAATACTGTAATGCCACCACCAATACAGAAGTCCATCTCTTGATTACTAATTCATGAGGTCTTTCACAAAACACAGGCATGTCTTCACAATTAGCAAAATTAGCCCACTCATCCAGCAGCTCCAAGGGACTCCCTGCAACCACCAACAACTCTAAGTCTGCATCTGAGTACCTTTTACATGCAAAACAATCATATACAACACACATGCTGTTGTCAACTGGAGATCCCTAATTTCCTCACAAAGTTGACTTGAGCATTTCATACAATCTTACATCGCTCTCAGCATTCTAGGCACAGAACATCCCCAAGCTGCTCAACATGGAGAATCTATTAACTGAACGCTCTCAACCCAAACAGCTTGCTCAAGAACTAGAGATGCAGATTCTCTAAACAAACAAATTCTCACTAACATTTTAGAGTTTCTGATCCTGAATAAAGAATTCTTGCACACTTTGGAATAAACAGTATCTATTACAAGGCACTTGGTCTCCCCTCCAAGCAGTTAAAAGTGAAAGGAATGTTGTTTATCATCCTAAAATAGCTCTCAGTTAAACACTAAAGTCATCACCATTGGTGAAAAAGACAATTTCAGTCATATGGCATTTCAGTTGTATCCTTAAAATATTGCACATTACACAGGTCCTTCCTGCCACTGTATTTCCAGGTTTGACATGCATTTAAAATTCTGCTTCCCATGATTTCTCAATTTCTCAGTTTCATAAAAATATCTCACATCTCCTTGGAAACCTGAATACAGCACAACAAAGACGGCTGGCTCTAATGCTTAGAAGCAGGTTAGAAAAACAACTGCATTCCTTTGTTAGTTAGGACAGGGTTCAACACTTCATTTCTCTTTACTAATGTATCTCACAAGAAGTTGTCTCTCCCCACACCATTAAATTTCCTACTTGCCTTCTCAGCCACTCACTTCTTCACTACTAACTTGCACTCACCTTGAGGTTTAATGAGTTTTCTAAGCATCTATGCAGACTATTGTAAGCAATTTAAGGAGGCTGGTAATACCCAAAAAATACTCCACTAAGAAGTAAGCCTCCCCCTTCAAAACTGGTAAGAATGAAGTGAACTAAAGCCCCTTTCGCAGCAGTATTTATAATCTGGATCTACCTCAGCTGGTTTCTATACCAAGTGCTCTTGATCAGCACAAGATACCAAAGAACAACAATGAATTTCTATTGTGTTCCATGCCCCACTGTAGCTGCCACAGTCCCTGGCTTGGGAATTGCTGTTTAGATAATAAGGCTGCTGCTACTACCAAAACCCAACATTTGACCACCTCAGTTCAAGAAAAAGAAAAGTGCTGCTTCTCATTTTGAATGTAGGACTACCCAGGGAAGCATAGACGTCCTCTTAGCCCCCCAAAAGGGACTCTGCCCCAGCCATGCAATTCCTTGTGGTAATGTTTCAGGTTTAGCCAACATTCCCCTTGCAAAGCCATCTTCAGCATTACAACTCAATTAAAAGCTAAAATTCTGAAGGTGCTTCCTAAGAATTATACATTTTCAAAGGCATGAAAGTTCTCTTCTCTCTCCCGGGAACCAACAGTGTTTTCTAAATTGAAACAAGGTGAGAAATTGGAATCATCCAGTTACTGCCATTTAGTTAAAAGCCATACAGAGAGACGTCCCAAGAATAACAAGCAGCATGGAAATATCAATATGAAGGGGAAAATCAGGAAGACTAAGATTTCCCCTGCCCCACCAAGATAGAAAACGGCACACAAAAAGCAGAGAGGCATTTCCTCTCCAGAATACCACAAGAACAAGAGATGATGTTCAGCCAAATGAAAGCTGACAAGTTTACCATCAACAAAAAGGGCTGCTTCTTCTTCATACCTCTACCTAGGGAACATACCGTTAAGAGATATGGGACTGCAAGCCAGAAGTTTAGCAGCATTAAAGGGAAGAACAGAAGATAAAATTACATTGTAACAAAAAATATTTGAATAACAAAGAGCTAGAATAGATACCAAAGTCTTTGAGTCTTTTGACACAAGTCAAATTAACAGGATCCCAGAGATACACCCCAGAGTATATTACTGTCATAAATGCCTATTGTAGATTTTTTTTTTTTTTGCATCATCATCCCAAGCATCTGTTACTACTCCTAATTAAAGAACAGATGGTCTGACCCAATAAGGCAATTCCTATGACCCTGTATTTATCAGCAGGTGGGGAAATTAAGTTCTGAGGTCTGAAGCAGCAAAGCAAGATTAACAAAAACAGATAGCTAAATAGGTCTCAAAGCCATCTGGTATATGACACTTACTGAAAAAAATATTCTTGAAGATTTCATACAATGCATTTTCCATGGTCTCTGTACTGAGAAAAACTGGCTTCCACAAACTCCACCAGATGCAAATATGACTTAACTCCAGAAATGCAGAGATTATCAAGATAATAAATGAGTCCTTTTTCATGTTAAACTAGTGAAGCACAGCTATTCCAGCTGTACAGTGAAATTTGTGAAAGTGAAAGAAGTCAGCACGTTCACATAAAAGTTAGAGGTAATTTTCAGTATAACTTCCTGATAAGATCACTGCACACACCAGGAAAATAAACAAAGAAAACAACACAGACAAAGGAAATAAAAAGCCTAAGAAGGGTTAGGGGTTTTTTGGCCTATATGTTTTAAGTGTGGGCTAAAAACACACAGGTGAACTGTGGAAAGCTGCATTCCCGAATCTGGTAACAGATGGAGAAGACAGCTTGAAATAATTAATCGGCACAAGAAGAGGATGTGAGTGAGACTGATACTGACCAATAAGGCAGGAATAACATATGAAAAAAAGTACACTTCCTTAAGTGAGTAACATCCCTCCTTCTACATTTTCTAAAGAAATCTTTCCAGCTTAAGTGGTAAAAAAGGGAACTTCCAGTAGCATATGCCTGTATGGGTATTTTTTTTAATACTCTGTTGGAAAAAAATTGAACTAGATTAAAAGTTTTATATTCATGAATCACAGGAACTTCTGATGAGCCTACATTCTGAAAATGTGCATGATCAAGCTCATTATGTTGCCAGGAAATACTATTATTGAACCAACATAAATGAAAATTTCCCTTTCCACTTAGAGCCAGTGACAGGGAACGAGCTAATACCCATTCTTACATTGAGTCACCTGCTAGAGACCAAAGGAACAAGGAAGCTGATTACTAGGGCATTCTCTGTGAAGACAGGAAAGATGTTCCTCAGCCTAACTCGAAAGCAGGATTACTTTGGTAACAGCAGCTAGTCAAAACGAGAGGCCTCCTCCCAGTCCATGCCAGCAAAGCACCTCCTCCACAGCCCATCCAGTTCTTGGCCATTGCCAAGGAAAGGAAAGTACTTTGAGCATTTCATATGAATCTTAAATTTCTCTAAATTAACAAGACAAACATGCTGATTTCTTGTACGTGGAGAATTTAATGAAAAAACCACCAGAAAATTCCTAAAAATGAAAGCTTAAGTCTCAAATACATTCTTATGTTACAGATTTCCAAGATGGAGAAAGGAAGGCTCCTCTCATACCCATCACCTCTTCCTTCTGGAAACATGAACATCATTAACCTGCATCACAGAAAAACTGCTCACAACTTTTTGCATTTGTTAGTTCACAAAAATTTCAGCACTTGAGAGGGGAAGGTGGGCTCAAGCCATTCACAGTGTTTAATCCCATTTCTCTGCCTTTTTTTAAAAAAAAGTAATTTTCACCACAATCTTGGAATTTATAGATCTATGGTTTTTAGACTGTATATTAATAGAGCCTGAAAATACAATAAGGAAAGTTATTTTCCTCCCCCACTGCCATTTTCCTTTTCAGTCCAATGTACCAGTCACTTACTCTGTCAGTCATTATTCTCCTAATATTTTAAAACCAACTTCTAACACAACTAGTAAGCTGTGAAATGCTTAACTTTTGTATGGCTGCCACTCTGAAGTGTACTCTCAGCTCATGAAAAACCACTAGATGCGGCTGATTTAAGTCAACCTCCCCATCATTTGGTTACCTGACACACTTAGGAGAGCTACAGATTCTGCACTGAAGATGGTAACCCTTTCAGGTGCCAGTTAAAAAGCACAATTCACAGGATCACAGGATCATTTACTACTGCATATGTAAGTTAAAACACCCCAAATACAACAAAAATCCATCCCACTGTATGAAGCTAAGCATCTCCTTTGTGCACGTGTGCTGGGGTGCACATGCAGGGGGAGGAACAGATCAAAGATAATAGCATTTGGCTTGAAGCCATTATTTAATTTCATTAATTGAAAAATATTCAAAGATACTCTTAAACATGGAAAAATTGATAGAAAAAACTAATTGAAATGTTATCTGAAAGTACCTTGGGGGAAAGTGAGTTCAATACACACAAATGACAGCAATTGAATATATGAAATCATGCTGCACCGACTTAGTTAAACCACTGCCACCCCTGCACATGACTACTCTTACATAAGGTGAAGCCACTTTTCAATTTATCTTGTTATTTACCAGGAATATTTTTACTTCAGGACTGATCTCATTTTCTAAATTGCAGGAAAAAAGACACTAGAGATTCTCAAGTATTTTCTACAGTGGATTTATGATTTGACATTTCCCAGCATGGACACACAACTCTACACCTATGCAAGCTGAAGAAAATACTTGGTTCAGACCAACTGGTTGCCTACAGATTTCTGTATTAATCTAAATATACCTGCATTAAAGTATTGAATTATTGGATAATATTAGAAAAACAGGCCTGATAATGCCACATTTCTGAAATTATGAAAAGAATTACAAGTGAGCTTAAAAGCAAAGTAAACAAACTTAAAGCATCCAAACCAGAAAATTTTACTGGAATTCATAAAAAGGGAAGTATTGTGGAAAAGTAAAAGCTGTGATTGCAGATTTCAAGAGTTCATTGCAATTATAAGAAAATAAAAAGACCTGCAGCCATCACAGACTCCCCTTTGAACCCAAGCACCTTTCTGATAGCAACTACACTCTCCCCCCATAAAATGTTTTCAAACTGACACTGTATACCACAGTTCTGAAGTTACCTAGGACACAAGGAAGCCCTCTAGATGTAACCAAGGAAAAAAACATCTGCAAAAGGGAGAAAAACAAGAAGTATGCAGCACCTTCTTTCAGGCAATGCTTAAGACTACTAAAATTAAAACAAAAATCCGTAAGGCAGTAACAAACTAATAAAAAGCAACACCACCCTCGTTTATAAATCTTCCATTTAGTATACAGATCACTGTATGTTAATGAGATTGTGTCCTGTCCTTTCTGTCGTTTTTAAGGCTTTCTGAGGTTCTCCGCTCACACAGACCAAATGCATTCTCAGTTAAAACACACTGTTATGCTGACACAAGTTGTGTCAACTTGCATTTGAAAATTCTTACTGTCTCTCAAATCTGCACTAGTCTCAAAGGGTAAATTTTATATATTTTATATCACAGTTAAATAGAAATATTGCTCAGGTGAATTAAGTCCACATTTCTGATTTAGCCTACATCTTATCGCATTTGCAATTTTAAAGGACGAAGCCTTTTGTGGCTACATTTTGACTCATAAAAAATTTAAAAGAAGTTCTCCAATTAAAATATTTTCCCTATGGATATGGTAATTTTTAATGTGTACACATGAAAAGAGCTATGGTGATATGTTGACAGGCACCTGAAAGATACTGACAGCCAGTAGTCCTTCATAAATAAGAGAAGAAATTATTTTAAAGTGATAATATATGAAAATATCCAGACAACTGGAATATTTGGTTATACCTACTTAGAATCACTGCTAACCTGACTGTCATAATGCAATGATGAAGTTGCTTTCATTTTCTGTAACAATTTAAAATGCTGCTGCTAAGCATCAAGGAGGTACATGAGGTACAAATGTTCTTACTGACCCCTGCTTTGAGAGTTTGATATAAACCTACCATATTCAACTTCTGCAAGCATTAAACACAGCTGTAAATACTGAAAGTTTAATGACACACAAAGCAGATTCACTCCAGAGTTTCTGAAACGTTTCAAAACTTCGTAGGAGGCTGATTGGGAAAAAAATCTTACCAAAATAAACTTTACAGTAGCAATTTTTACTGGCTGCTGTTTCAGATGGATATTTATATATTATTTGTTACAAAAACCCTTCAAATTCCTACATCATTTTTTTAAAAAACTGACCGTAACACTGGATTAGATGAAACTGCAGGTAATAATTATAACTGGGAAAACAAAATAGCTTTGGTACAAGTAAATACTGATGTTTACATAATGGAGGCAGAAGAAAAAAGAAGCTCTCAAGTTTTTGTTGAATGGACTTTAAAAATAATCTTTTGTAAAATCATCTCCTAGTTCAAAATCCTTCACAAATTACTCCCTATAGTTGTACATCTGAAAACCAGACCACTTGAAATACTGTGAAGTCCCTCTATAAAAATATGAACAATTAAGCCAATAATTAAGACTTCAACTTTTTTGTCACTCATGGCATGGGTGGGTTAGTTTTTTTCAGATGGGACAAAAGGTCAAAGGATTTGTGTTGGGGGCTTCTATTATTTGTAGGTTTCACCACCGAAGGTTGATGCAATCTCTATTTGTCATTCATTCTATATACCAAAAAAGCCTGATGAGAATTTTAGAATTTGAATTATATAGAAAGCAATAAATGACTGGCCTTTTTATGGTACCACAGCTATGACTATGAAATTCTTACACCTGCTTTCATAACCACAGGACAGTCCCTCTCAAAGGGCTATTAGTACAGATAATCCATTTTTTTCCTGTTTTGAGTAGTCTGCAAATGATTCTGATTTTTAGAGAGGCAAGTCCTTAACTATTGTCTGGGCCACCTAGATGCAGTTTTTAACTATAGGTGCTGCACAAACTGTTCAGTTTCTTTTTTTATACAGTTACATTATATTAGATGGAAATCCTTCCTATTAGCAGACTAGGCCCTGTTTTTAGTACAAGACGAACATTTCTCCACTCTTTCTACACAAAACTTAGTGGAAAGAATACCCACTGTTTATTAAAAGAAGAACTCATTCACACAATTCTTTCCAAAGATTAGCTCATGTACAAAACCACAACTGGGTACAAGTCATTACTGAAAGGTAGGAATAAAAATAGTACACAACCACAGATACTTCAATCCAAGTAAGAAGCAGTGTAACATCAATCCATGGCCACTGCACTTCCCAACAACTTCACATTAAGACCTGTCTTCCCTGTCACAGCCACAGTGGAAGTGGCTGGGGCTGACTTGTGACCCCCAGACCCTAATCCCTCCCAATTTAACAGGCCAACAGCCTTCTGTGCCCCTTTTATCTCCCCCACCCCAATTTCAGTAATGCCAGCTGAAGCAGCTCTGGTTGCATCTAACCCAACTCCCTCCTTCCAAATTTGACTCCTCTTGTCTCCTGTTCCCCTTGTCTCAGCGTCACTTTTCTGGCTTTCAGAAAGAAGAAAGGTGAAAAGGGAAAAACCCTTCTCCAGTGCATGCTGCATGTCCTCAGCAGGCCTGTCCCCTCACAAAGGAACTGCTGTTTTTTCAGATAAATGCTATTATTTTCAAGAGCCCACAGAGGGGTCCTAGCAGGAAGACTCCTTGCGAGCATATAGCAATTGGGGAAACAGGAGATGGGTACATCACAAAACAGGCATGCAAAAGGAAATAATTATGGTACTAGACACAGCTCTCACTTTAAATAGCCTCAAATCCAGAGAATTCATTACTTCATCTGAATAGTCCCCTAAAATGTGTTGTACCACAGGATTTCTGAGCATTATTTTACAGCACCAGAATAAACAGCTGTGTTCTCCTAGACTTCCATATGTTTCTGCACTGCAAAACAGCATTGTGTATGTGTCTCTCTACTCTCAAGCCATCTAAATGCCTCTCCATTGATCTATCCAATCTGTGTTAGGGACAAAACAGACATTGACCTCCCTGAGGCCACAGAACTTGTGCTGGGGGCCCACACTGAGCCCAGAGCTGCAGTTTAACATTACAGCTTCAGCCCAGCTGGCAGCTGGCCACTGCCAGGAACATGGAGACTGAACCCTCCCATCTCCATTCCCATCTTCTCTATTTCTGGCCTACAGTCATCTCCTCACATTACAAGCAACTCAGCTTCCAAACCAGTAGAACAAACTTTACTATATCCTAAAGATTTTAAGAATGAGTGTATGCTTTCCAAGAAGGAGAAGAAAAAGCAAATATAACACAAGCATATAGAAAACTCATGGCTCAACTAAACTGATATTAGCCTGCATTAGAACCTTCATAGAAATGTCCCCTTGTGAGGGCAAAATACATGTAAGGGTCAAATTACCCCACCAATTCCTGTTGCATAGCTATTTGTTGTTTATTTCCCTGAAAATGTGTTTCTAAACTGGGGCGAAAACTCTCACAATTTCTCTTACTCATGCTGAAGCAAGCCTTGTTACAAACACACACAGTCCTTTATCCATACTGTACCATCTGATATTACACTATGAGTTTCAGAATAAAGACAAAACACAATGTTTAAGGAACTGATTAATGTACATGATGTGTCCAGAGCGTAAAATGCAATATTTCTAGAAAAGCTGACAACTGGCCTTCACAGTATTCATATCTGAAGAAGCAAATCTACAGTTCAGCAATCCCAGTAAATCCCTACTTCCACAATTTAATGTTAATAATGCGTTTAAGTGAAAATAAAGGCCCCACTGGGTGCCTATCTTCATAAAGCTAAATATTTGCACAGAAATGGATAGCCATACTCCTGTGATGATCAAACAAGTTCGAGACTGCTGGCAAACAAAGATAATAGGCAGCTGAAGTCCCTCCTTTTTCCTCCTCCTCAAAATTTCTAAACCAGAACACTAAATCAATCCCTTAACTCTTTTCCAGTATGGTTCTTAAAATCCAGAGCGGAGCTTTTGGCTTTCATTCCAGTACTTATTCCCAAAACACAGCTGTAAAGTATAAAAATCAATTAATAATGTTTTGATATAAGACAGCTCATCCAGACACTACGCAGGACAGACTTACTATTCTCATCATTAAATAAAACATTCAGAAATCTCCAGAGACTTGTTTTTCACAAATGTTGACAGAGACAAGTATTGCTTTTATCATCACTGTCTAAGCTTATAATAGAAGTATTCTATTCATTTCAAATGACCAAAGCCAAAAAAAAAGTAGCTTCCCCTGAGCATCGATCATTATTCTCAATTACAAATCATGAAAACCATACTATGTACAAAAACCATCCAGTTTTTAAATATTTCAGACTTCCCTGCACACCCACATTCCTATTAATGCATTCCACTAATTCATGTTTTGAATTTTATGTTCATAGGAAAGACCTCCACTTACAGAAAAATGGTTCCTCTTGAAAATACCACAGGCATTTGAAGGACACAGGTAATCTCTCTTCAAAGAAGCAGCAGCTAGTAAAACAGAAACAAAATTAAACAAAATATGCAGATAAAATACTCTTGTTCAGAGTTAACTAATTCAAGACCTAAATAGCCAGTGAGCTGGAGAATGATATACCTGAAAAAAAAAAACCCTCCATTGAGAGCACCTGCCACAAAATCTCAGCAGTATCAAACTGCAGTACTTTTCCAGAAGACTGGTCCAGGCCATCCAGAACTTTTCAAACCCAAACAAGTAATTACTTGCATTTTTCCTGTCCTCAGAACCTCCCTTTGTTACTCATTGCTGCTTATAAATCAATTCCCCTCACTGCTCCTTGTCCTGCTCCCTTGCGTAGCCCCTTTTTCTCTTAAACAGCCTCTGGCTTTTCCAGTCTTTGCTCCTCTCCTCTGAGAGCCTGCCCTCTGTCTCCCAGCCTAGCATCTTCTCCTTCCTTTCCGTTCCTCAGCCCGCTGGTATTTGAATCACAGCCGCTTCCTCCCTCCGCTCTGCACTGGATGCCAGCACAGGCGGTACTGTCAGTACTGAACAGATTGTCCCTGCATCCCATTTCGGAGAGCTACGGTGCACGGAGGCTCATCCTGCAGAGGGGAGCAATGCAGGAACACACGCTCAGGCGCCGGGGGAAGCTCAGGTGCCTCATCAGATCCTGCGAAGTCTCACCAGTGTTATAAACCATGAGCGAGGCAAAATGAAGGTCCTTCAGCAAAATTAGCTACCAGAACAGTAAACACAGAATGAGCACGTATAATCTGTCCAAGCTAAAAATCTTTGACAACAAAAGCTTGAATTGGGACAGCTCCTTCACAGTATGACAGCCCCTCTCTACCTTCCAGGTGACAGGACTGCTAGAGTTATTAATCTAAACTGCAGAGTAAGCTAAATAAAATACTGGGTATTTTTCCTGCACTGCAAATCCCAAAGCTGACTGATGAGTCAAGATTTTGAGACTAACGTTTCCAGAATAGCAATTACGACAAACCACCACCCTGTGCAGACCTGACTTGCAACACTAAGATACAAACCTCAGAAAATTAAGGACTGACTGATAAGCAACTCTGTCTTCGGCTCAGCAGGGCACACGGCTGTAGGCAGCCAACACAAAATACATTACCTCCATTCATGAGGCAGAGTCACTTAGAAACACACAAATTTTAGGTAGTAAAACATCTCTACCAAATCCCAACAGCTTCAAAAGCTACACTGTAGGACAGTTTTTCCAAATGCATCAGAACCTGTACTGCAACACAAGCCACCATGAAATATTTGATTATCTGAAGCAAGACAGACATCTAAGAGATGCCTTCTGACTTTAACAAGGCAATACAAGTACACGTGCTGTGCACTGCAGCTCAGACTTCATGCACCCATCATCTCCCACTGTTCCTGGGTGAAAGACCCTGAAACAACCATCAAATCAGCAGACAGGGAAAGCCAGGACCACCCCTTCCAAAAGGACATCACTTTAAAAGAATTCAGTGAATGAACATGTAGGCTAAGCTCAAGTTAGTTTTTTTTCCCCCATTTGCAATTTCTATTGTGTAAGCTGCCTACTTTACCCTCCAGCGGCTTTGGGTTTTGAATTTTAAATCTGCTTGGGACTTTCAAGGAAACAGAACAACTACAACTTGAGTGGCACCGTTAATTATTTCAACAGCTGTTCAAAGTGAGATTAATTCCATTAACAACGGGGAAAAAACATAAATAAAAAAGAAAAACCAACCTTCACTGAAAAGTGCAACTTTTTCCTAAGATCAGTAACATAATTCTGTTGATTAGGTCTTGCAATTGTTATTTTTAGCAAATATCCTTAAACTTTCTTTCCAATTAAAACAGGCAAAGTAATGTAAAATTCTGATGCAGAACTACCTTTTCAGTCCTCCAGCCACTTGGAATTATTTTCTACTTGTTTTTCACTTAAAATGCCTTCCCAGACATGACAGATTAAACAGAAGCCCATGTGTCAAGCAGAAGTTATCAGAAAACCTACATGGAAAAAAAAGCACTAAACCAGATTGAATTTGCATCTGTTTGTCTTCCATTCCTCTTTAATGTCTTAAATTTACCCATACAGTCTATTTCATAGAACTAAGTAAAGGAAGAGATACAGTATCGTACTTGGGGGCTGGGGTTTTGAGTGTTCTGTTGGAGCTGCGTAATTGGCACCACCAGCAAAGGACGTTCAATGCTGGTTCAGTAATTCACGAAGAAATTCATCAGACAGCAACCATTTAGAAAAAGAGTCATTAGAGATTTCTGCATCACCTCTGGTCTCCACAGCTTCAGCTCTCAGCACACGTAGCTGCTTTATGGTTATGTGAACAGGTATTTTCAAGCACGGTCCTTCACTAAGTGATTCCAGCCAGGTACAGGGCTGGAACCTATGAGCAACGCAGCCCCAAGGTCTGTGTTACAGGGTACATTTATAAGATACCTAGCAACACTCTTTGTTCCTGAAGCTACAGCAAGTCTGCTCAAATGACAGATATAGTACAACAAAAATAGTCATAAAAGCCATTCGTTTGTGCAGCGCCTTGTATCTCTGCAAGCCAAGAACCTCCTTCTCTGTGCTCTTTTATACTGATGTGACTAAGGCAAGTAGACCTTTAAGTCAGTCCTAGTCTTGCCCAGATAGGAGCTGCAGAAAAACACCATACACACAAGTAGGTGGTTAGCAATACCAACAGAGAATTAGTTACTCCCTCCAAGCCTTCCTGAGTGAAATACCAGTCCAGCAGAGCTCTGCAAGGTGTCCCTGGGGGCGGTGGGCTACAAATCACACAACACTACAAAGGACAAGCATTATCTCTAATTCTGAGAAATACCAACACTGCTCTCCAGTTCATTAAGGAGGAGTTACTTAATGGCAGCTTTTCAATAGTGTGCTGGCTTGGACAGCCTACACATTGATTCTGGATCTTACCCAGGCTGTCAAAGCCTCCAAAGATAACTAAAATTGTGGTGGCACATACCATTGCCAGCCAGTTTTAGAATCTGGTCTTCCTTGTGGAGCCCAATACTCTAGGGCTCCACATGGAAGAGGCCAGAAAGTCAGCAATGTAACATTCAAAATAAATTCTCCTTAAAAAAAACCAAACTGATGTTTGAATTAGAATAATTAATGCATAGTTTAATCCAGCTACTTACAATAATGCACACTATGATACATAAAAGAACTAGTCTAAATGATTTCTAAGGTATTAATGATTTGCTTTGAGGACCAGTAAAAGACAGGGATCCCAGAGCAATATGAAACAGAGTATATGTCTAATAACAGTACTAGGGAAGTGGGAAATTACTTAAATAGCAAGACAAACAATGTAAATCTGATGTTTAGAAAAATCTGGACATATTGCTGGGGAAAAAGAAGAGGGATTTAAGTTAGGGGAGAAAGATGAATGATAGTCAGGAAGCCACAAAACAATGTCATGTTCTCTCTTGGGTAAAAGTCTTATTGAAGCAGCAGGTGCAGCTTATGTAAGTGATGCTTCTGACACTGTTCAACATAACTTGGAGACTATAAATCCAAAATAATTAGTGTAGATAAGGGTAACTACTGGAAAATTCACTTTCAGAAAACCAAAGCAATGGTTCAGTATAAAAAAATAAACAAAATCAGAAAGAATTTTGGGTTGGTCCAGCTAGTACTTGACCTGCAGCAGATTTTGTTTAGTTTATTAATTTTGGTGACCAAACACAGGCCCCCTTGAAGAATCTGCAAATGACACCAAACTAGGGGGGCAGTGGAGAGGGGGAAAGGGGGCAGAAGTTGCAAGGAATATCAAGGAGATGATCCTGATTCCAAGAGAGCTTAAGAAATCAGGGATTCTAAAACACACTTGGTAAAATCCATGCAGGTGAGAGCAAAACAAAATATCATAACTCTGAAAAAGACAAATTAAAATCCACACACATGCAGAAACAGCCATATTAAAAGTAATAAATCAGAAAAGAGAAGCTGTATAGGATCACAGACTGAAGAGTCATAAACCTGATATTCATCTTGAAAGCCAAATATAATTTGGGAAGGTGTTAAGACTACTGAGCACATGAGGTTAAGCTGTTTCAAGTCTAGTCAACACCACTGTCCTAGCTTTGAAATACCACATTCATTCTCATGTATTCTAAGGAACAAATCCTAAAAATCTAGTTCTAAGATTACTAAAAAGAGATTGATAACAACTGGAAGAGAAAATCCTCATCTTCTTAATATAGTTATTTGACTTTCCAAGGGGTGTCTTGTCCACAGTAAATGAGAAAAAAAAGCAGTCATTATGTATGAACTCGTTTTTACGACTTATTTTAGGTGACAGTGCACATGAATAGATTTCTCCTCCCCTTCACCTTCCCTCCACAAACAGAAAAATTCCTTCCAATTTCAGTTTCCTCTTAACATGGAATTTTTAAAATAGAATTAATTTCATACTCAACAGTACTACTGATATTTGTACTAATTCTACTTTGCAATTCACACTTTGCAATTAGTTTTTAATGCAGTTAAAATTTTAAAACAAGGTTCAATGTGAGGATTTTTTCCTTCCAGACAGCAGTTACATTCTGAGTCCAGCTGGTATCGTACACTGTGTTTACACCATTAATGTAAAACAATTTAGACTTTACCAACGGTTGTGTATGCACACACTTATTTTGGCTCTGTCATGCATGTATTTGACCTTTGATTTTATTTTTCAGCTGTCCTGTGAAACAGCAGTAATATTCTAACTCATACTTGACCAAAATCCAGCACATATTTACATCAGACTCTGAGCAATTACCGGAGGTGGAGTGTTAACAGCACATACCAAAATATGACACCATCTTTCAGCCTTTTCAAAAACTGACTTTCAGAAACTCTTGTTTAGATTTTAGACGACCACCACGCCAATGCCTTCAGTAATATTCTTTTCTGCCAGAAATTTAAGAATAGTACATTTTTCACATATACACATTTGTGTCTATGAACCCATGTTGAAACTTAGTGGCAAACACACACACACACACACACTCTTACAGGAGCCATAAAGCCACAAACAGGCAGTATTCCCCTTTTCCTTTAGAAATGTGTATGGATATTTACTAGTTCAGAGATCTAAAAGCCAGAATAACACAAAAAAGCTGTCTGAAAACCCAAGACTCCTTACATATCATGTGAAAATATTTGCTGAAGGACAGAACAAGACTTTGATTACATCTCCAGGGCTGTTCCAAATCATCTGTGAAACCAGATTGTGAGGCCTAGGTCCAACAGTCATGCACGATAAGGAATGCAAAACTCCTCCACTTACAGAGAGCGTGCCTGCAGTACTGCAAGAGGAAAGAAAGTAACCACTGGCCTACGTACAAAAAAAGTGCTATTTCCCTGATACTATGGACAGAATGCAGTGTTTTCAGATGCACTAGCTCCCATTTTCAGAAATAGAACTCAAAACACTCCAGTTACCTATCAGCAAGTATGCAGATTTTGTAAAGCTTTAAAAGCAAACCTCACATCTGCATTCAAAGAGAAAACATAAGGAATCTGGCAAACAAATTGGAGAAAAACATAAAACAACATGATAAAAGTAAAACAAGTTAGCCCCACAGATTATCATATCCACCTGAACAGGGCAGCACCATTACAACAAAAGGGAGAATGCTATTGAAAATAGGGAATAGTGATGTTTAAACCATTGCCCTACAGAAGGCGGACCTCTCTCCTAACATTGTATTTTCCATCAGGAAACAATTCTCAAAAGTATTTGTGTCCTACATTTTGTTATTGTTTGGGAACTGGTGAGACAGAACAAACAGTGGTGAGCTCTTACTTATAGCAACACTGATCTTACTGACCAACTTCACAACCAACTCCCAGGTATGATAAAGAAATTTGTGAAGCCCCTACGCCTCCAAAAGGCAAAGAAGTACTTTATGCAGAGAGCCCAGCGATTAAAAGAGCAAATTTAAAGCTCATGGCTCTTGGTCCAACACTTCCATTTTCAGACTACAGGTTATCTATGTATCAGGTAAATCTTTAAGAATCCTCTCCCTTAACCACAAAACACATAGAAAACAGAAAAACATTGTATTAGAGAATAAACAGCTGTCCAAACATTTACTGAAGTCCAGAAAATAAATCCTACATCATTGTGAGGGTTTTCAGTCTTGAAAAGATTAGCCAGTGGCCTCAGAGTGCCAGAAATAAAACTCCCTAGTACTCAAGTTTGCTTTTTTTAGTCAAGCTTCTTTTTGAAATTATTTTGTTAGAATAAAGATAATTTTACATTAGACCCTTTATGACAAAAAAAAACTTAGTTCATTACTGGATTTGTAAGTGTGTACCTATCCAAATACAAGAAAGTTCCATGTGGTCTATAAGAAAAGCAAAAAATATTGGTCTATGTGTCGCATTTTATATTGACTGTACTGTTACAAAGGCAAATGGTTCTGAGGTCACTCCTGTTCTTGCCTGATCTCGTCAGCTCTATCATTACCCTGTATACTCTTAGCAATATAAATCACGCATTAAAACACACACTGCAAAACCCCTCAGGCTAATAAAAGAGACTTCAGAAAATAATTATTAAATCTAATTGATGATAAAAAATACATTAACCATTAGAGATATAAAGGAGCTTATCAGCTGCTCAAACCAGAAGAAAGATTTTTCCAAATGACCACCATCAGTATAATATGAAATAGAGTATTTTACACAAGATAAAAAGTAGTATCTCTGTGCCTTCTGTGCTTTAATACATTTTAAATTTTGGTCCTATGAAACTGAAAAGAAACCCCATGTAGTCATGTATGATCCTCTACCACAAAGTACAAACACATTCTGACATAGCTGTTTCTCATTTTTTATACTACTTACTACTAAAACCATTTCAATATAGTTCTGTAATTCCTTGTCAGAAGCAGTTACTATACAAACACTATTTTTCAAACACTAAATGAAAATGGCAGGCCTGATACATTTGTGCTAAACCGAACGAGTACTGTAAGCCACAAACTGTAAAAAAGCAATCAAATACAGATTAAATAAGAAAAACATGAAAACCGTTTTTATTTCAGCTGATTTGTCTAGTCATTAAAAAAGGATATTTTTCAATTCATATCAGCCATGATTAGAATGATCCTGAGCTGCACCAACATTCCAAACACCAAGCAAGATGTACTGTTTCAATGCCTCACTGGTCAATTTAGAACTGAAGCATAAGCCCTGCACAGGTATTAACACAGAATAAAACTGTTTTACAGAAAAATTGTATTTTCAGGTGGGATGGTAGAACATGCAGCAGTCTCTGTAAGGCTCACAGCTGCAGCACCAAACCCAAGCCTTAGCCTCAAGGATTGGTTTCATTTGAAAAAGGGAAGAGAAAGGTGTCAGTTCTTGGCAGCTTACCAAAGGACAAGAAACATCTCCTATTTTTGCCATAATGGCATTCTGGACAAAAACAGTCTGTCAGGGAAAAACAAAAACAGTAACTGTAGTCCTTTGGTCACAGAAGGGCAAGCAGCTTCTGTAGCACCCTCACATTTTGTGTAACAGTCATGTTTGTTGAACCCTTTCATACCAAAATTTCAAAGTATGTATCAATACACTCTTGCAATTTCCCACATGCACAATAAAGCTTTAAGGGTCTCAAAAGGTTTTCTACATTGATTTGCTTCAGAATCTACTCATCCAAGGGAAAAGCTAAATCTCCACTTTCATTTAATAGGCAAAATCAGAAAACAGCTTAAATCCTGGTTATATAAAAACATTAGAAGAGGGTCAGCCACAATCCTCTTTGCTCTGTAAAGGAACAATTCCAGAAGTGTCCTCAGGGTATCGAGATCATTTAGTTTATTCTCTGGGGGCCCTTATGGACTCAAGGTATGTAACTGCACACCTACCCCAGAAAAAATGAAGGGTCATATGGCAAACATGGAGTAACAGTTGAAATGGGTAACAAAAATGCAGTAGGCACGCCTCTGGACGTGTCAGTAGAGGTATTATTGACCTGGAGTAAGCTTAGGAAAGTTTAAGCCCTAACCATGAAAACAGGAGCCCAAACTCTGGAATACTTTACATGCTGCAATGACTTACAGCTCTGAAGCACCCACTGCTAGGTGACTGTACCAAACAGGTAATCAAATATGAAAAGCAAACCCATTAAAATACTACCTGGCATTTCTCAATTCCTTGTAGAATTCTTTATATTGAAGACTATGAAGATATTTGTATCCATCAAATTATACCCCCAACATTCACAAAAAATTCCCCTACAACACAAAACCAACACCCACACACTGACAGCATTAGGAATTATTCTGAAAACAACACTGGTTCTCTATCATATCACTATGTAAGATTTCTGCCATCAGTACCAAATGCAGTTCTGCTCGTCCCAATTAAAAAAAGCTATTGCAGAATTAGGAAGTGTAAGAGAAAGGCAACAAAGAGCAAAAAGGTACTGGATTTCCTGATTCAGAAAGTCGTGAGCTAGAAGACATTAAGTCTACAGCTACAAATCCATCCTATCTTCCTCCACTTACATCTGCTGCTGTGCTCTGCCAGAAGCAACACCCCTGTGGAGAGGGAACTTTGATTTGACCAAACAGAGTAAGCTAACTGTAACGCTGGACTTCTGGATGAAAGACAACAGTTAAAGTTCAATGTATGAGAAAATGTATCCAACTTGTCCAAATGTTTAACCAGCTCTTCTGAATACCTCTGTTGTGTCTCTGAAGATGGTCAGGAGCCTCAACACTACTTTTTATATCAAAGCCATTTTAATAAAAGCAAAGCTAAAAACCCCAGATTAACCTTTACTAACGAAAAAATGACAATTGCTTTGCAGAATAATCCAAGAAAGAGCACTTGGCTCACAACTTAATTCCAAAGCAAAAACATTAAATAGTCCCTGCATTTAGCTGCTCTTCTCTCTCTCACAAGTTTTCAATCTAACCAGATGTACCTCTGCTTCCCTTTTATAGTCAAGAACAGATACAAGAAGCAAAGATCTCCAAGGTACACGTCTGTCCCCTTATACTCCCTCACACCTAAGCATGTGAATGTTTAAAAAAATGCTATAAGCTTCTGATTCTAACTCAGGCTTTTGCAGTTCATCTTTCTTCCACACAACCTCCTCCCAACAGTAACTTATTTCAGAGAAGAGAGGCTAAAGCAGCAGTTCTCCCTTCTCAGAGAAGGGAAGGGTACTCTGATTCTCAACTTCAACCTTTCCCCCCAGCAAACTTCTGCAAAGAGCTCTAACACAAGTATCAGAACAGAGAAAAAGACTAATAAAAAAAGAAAGATATGCTGAAGAAAATAAATGCCAAAAAGCAGTAGAGAAAATAAAGGCAAAAAGGGCAGAGTAAGAAAATAGAAGAGGAAATAGCATAAAGGAAAAGATTATAACAAACCACGATTGTTCGGTGCTTCCTCAATCTGAAAAATGATACCTATACTACCACATGTACATACAAGTTTATTGCACCTCTTGTCTACAGGCTTTACGAACACTTTACTAAGAACATAGACAACAAGAGGAAGCAAGAACAACTGTGGCTGCTTCCCCCTAAGGTATCACCATCACACAAAGAAATCAAGGTTTTTAAGAGCAATGCTACACCAATAATGACAAGGCTAGTTAAAAAAAAAAATAGCAGAAAAGGGGGGGAAAAAGGAAAAATATGTTGTCATCTCCACCATTTCTTGTGTCACAGCAACCAGAAGCATCTAAACAGTTCCAAGTGTGCACGGCAAAGTAAACACCTTGATCCAACAACCAGATGAGGAAGCGGCTTTCCTGCCTTTCTTTTGTGTGCAGATGGAATGACGGAACTAAAGGCTGGCCAGGCCAGCACGCTCTAGGTGCGGCCTTGACCATGTGACACATCCCAACACTGAGCCTCACAAACTACAGGACACTGATGTGGTTAAAGGAGAGGACCATTCTCATACGACCTCAGAAGGTCTGCGTGCACACACAAAATACCAACAGCAATAGACCCAAAAAATTCACCATGCCACATCCCAATTTAATTCTATCCAAGCAATTCTTCAACTTTCAAAGGCTTTGCCACCCTAGACTTGCCAGTTTAGAGAAAATTCTCCTCTTGTATATTTTCTAATATACATATATAGATGCAAAAATGTAACTTGATGAGATTTAATGACAAACCTTGCCTCTTCCCCTTTCATTTTCTATTGGAGATCAGCAGGCATCAGAGAGACTGCAGCTCAAACACATAAAGCACCTGTAAATATACCATGCATAAAGTCAAAGCTGATTTTTCAGCTACTCTGATGAATTAGAAAATTGAAAGCTTCCTTTGCTTAAAAAACAATTTTTTTCTATAAGCTGAAAAAGACTCAGAAGAATGACATATTAATGGTATTAAAAGTCAATATAATAAATAGCATAGCTTTGAGGTACTGAAGGGCTGTATATTAGTAAATTCATCTACACATATAGGGCATAAGACTAAAGAGATCAACATGCAATAAAATCTACACACAGTAAGATTATTAAGAACCACTACTTATTAATTGCATTACTACTAATGCTACAAAGACGACTGAGACTCCCATCTTACAAGGAGTCACATGGAAAAGACAAAGGGTAATGGGCACAAATTGCTCCTAGGGAGATTCCAATTGGACACGAGGAAAGTTTTTCACACTGAGAACAATCAGCCATTGGAATAATCGCCCTAGAGGAGTACTGGATTTCCCAGCATTAGACACTTTAAGATTTGGAAGGACAGAGTGCTGGATCATTGTGTCTAGAATTGTGCTTTTGCCAAGAAAGACTGGCCCAGATAATCCTTGAGGTCCCTTCCAACCTGGTATTCTATGCTAAAATTATACATTCCCATTATGATGTGTACAGACATGCATGCTATGTTTTATACATAAAAACTCATGACTAATGCCTGATGCTGATGGGATCTGTAAAGCTAACATCACACTGTCTAGTAGGCACTGATCTTTATCTTTCATCAAATGGAACAGAGTTAAGTTGTGGGTTTGCATTATGCATAAGTAGTGAATACAATTAGGCTGAAAAGCAAGCTGATCTTCTCTGATCTCAAGTGGAAAGTGTGAATTCTGATGTTCACAGGTGACAGCTCTGAGCATCACTCCAATTTACTAGTCAGCTTCCCTGAATCTGTGTACCCAATAGGAAACTCAAAACACGTAGCTGTGGCTAATCTTATGCAAGCCACTAATATTTAAACAAGCGAGAATACCAATTAAGAGAGCAAAGCAGTTATTTTACTTTGTCTGGCACAGAGAAACTTGGTTTTACAGTTCAAGAAAGGTACTGAAAAACTGGAGGAAAAAAATGAAAATGTATATAAGAAGGAAGAGACCAAGAGAAGGAAGGAAATTGATCAAGGAGTTATAAAAGGACTACCAGTGACTGGACACCTTTTGCTTTTAGGTAGATGGAATCATTTAAGAATTCTTCATCCCTGAATTCCCAGAAACATTTTCGTATTTTGAGTTGATGTCTCTGTTCTGAAGCATGAATTTAGTAAACCTCATGGTCAGTGCAGTTGTAGTATCAGTTCCACATGTTCTCAAAACATTTTATAAAGGAACAAAGTATTTTGCTCTCTACAGGCAAAAAACAAAGCAAGGAAATAACACTAGCAGTTCAAATTTTGCTACTCTAATTTCTCTTCAGTCAGGGGTTTGCTGGTTTTTGCTTGTTGCTTCTTTGGTTTTGAGGTGCATTTTTCTGGGGGGAGGGGGAGCATTTGGGGAGAGGGACTGTTTATTTTTGTTGGTTTGTTTTAGTTTGGTTTTTTGTTTGTTGGATTTTGGTTTTTTATTCAGTACATGAACTTACTAGGGGGTTTTTAATGCTTCACAGATTCCACTTCCATTCAATTTCTGAGATTTATTTAATTGCCGATTCTTATTATTCACCTGCAATTATGAAAATATTTAACTGCAAAACTGTATTGCTATTCAAGTTTAAGAAGCACAGCACAATGTACTTTAGCAATGTGCAAGCTGAACAACGCATAAAAATCAAAACATGAGGATTGCTCATTCTTCACCAGCCAGTCCCATAAAACGTTAACATAGCAGAATCAACTGCTAATATAGCAGAATCAACTGCTTCTCTGTTTAATAAACAGAAAACATCTTGTTTATTAATCAGTATACATTTGTAATCATACAAAGTACTAAGTACATAGTTACTAGTTCTAAGTTACACTACTACCACTTTAAGGGTAGAGCTAGGAAAAAATTCATACACAGAATAACCAACGTATTTAATCTACCAACAGCTCTCCACATGTATGAGCGACAGAACTCAGTTTTACAAAACCCTCATAATTTCCAGGGCACAAGATTGCAGTGATTAAGCACCCAGACTTCTAGTCAGGCTCAAACAGGCTATACTAAAATCCATGCTGTTAAATCCTTGCAATCCATTTTTAATCCAGGCTAGGTAGATTAATGCTAGCTTGGGTGTGCCTAACCATTCTGAAATCAGGAAGTTTGCAGACATAGCATGCCTCATTCTTGGCCTGCCTTTTCAACAGGTAACAGAAAAGAGCACGGATCATTACAATCCATATCACTAAATAATCAGTCATTTTGGACTAAGAAAAAAGGTGTAAAAGCATAAAGCCCTCGCCAGCTTAAAGATAAAAATTAATGGGATCCAGGCTTTCCTCTCTTCATTCACTCAAATACGCTTACCTTCTGAATATCCAATTCCTTCAGTCTCATACACAATGAAATGAAGGTGAGACTTTTATCATGAACACCCATTTCCCATAATAATGGACATAGTTAGCTATTAAGAATATTATCCAGTTTTGCTGAACAATCTTATTGCAATTCTTGAATACATTAACTAATCTGTCAACTATCACATACCAACTTCTACTAATTCACCACACTGTTTTTAAACATAAAAAACCATAAAAACAGACTAAGCACTTTCTACTTCTTTTCCATTTAAAGATTATTACTGCAGTTTATCATTGAAATACCACAGTACAAAAACATTACACGAGACAATCACCAACTTGGGAACACACATGTATCCAATACACCCATATCCTTTGACTCACAGGTACATGAGTGCACAGTTACATGCATTGGAAATATATACATGCACTCCTCAAGGAACACCCTTCCTTTCTTGATAAAGAGGCCAAGACTGTAAGCACTAATTGCATGGGTTTTTCCTAACTTTCTGCAGACTCCTCAGGGAAGGAACTTGAACTACAAACCTATGCAGTCCTAATAACAGAAATCCTTTGTGTAATCACCAACAAAACCTTGGGGACATCTCTGGGGAAAAAAAAAAAAAACCTGCAAATGTAAGGAAGGAATACAACTCTGTACATCTCTCCTCCTGGCCATTCAAAGAAACAGTACCCAAATAGCTCCAGCCTTCCTTTGCTAGGAACATACCACATCCCCGAGAAAAAGCAAGAATCCATGAGGCAAAACCTTTTTCACCTCAACCCCATCCCCACCCAACAAAGTTCTATTACTAGTGAGCAAATGAAGCCACAGGACTTTAACCTGTCAACAGGAAAAGACTAGTACAGATAAAACCAACCATATATAACTTAAGGTCAACATCAGCCACTTGCACACAGTGGCCATCTCTTCCTCTTCCCACCCCACAGTCCTCCTCTTCATTTTCAGTTCAAGTCAAGCAGAAATAAGCAGCCTGAGGTTAAGTTTCATACAGAATTTTATTCTGTCAGTATCTACAGAAGAATGTGGGGAATTAACAAAACTGAGTTTATGCTGCTGAATGTTTTACCCCTAAATATCTTTACAAATCCAATTAAGATTCTGTATTTGACACAAAGAAACATCAGCTTTATTGGAGCATGATACTATTCCTAAAAAAAGCTGCCTGCTAATAGGGCTATGCTCAACTCCCAACTATAAAACCTGCTCAAGAATTTCAGCAAACAAGACTGGGTCTACAGGACCATGAGCTGACACATTCGTAAACAGCCAGCAACCAGAACTGCTACTGGTGAAATAAATTAGGTTTTAAGTATAATTTAATATTAATGGATTTTCTACAGGCTGGAATTTAAAAATTTTTAAAATTCCACTGAGAAAAAATTTCCACTCAAAAATTGCACGTGTATAATAAAAAGGATTTTACCACTTTTGGTGTTTGGGTGGTGTAACATGACGACACCATCACTGGCAAAATGAAGTTTAATTACCTGATCATTCTCTGTGAAAAATATGTGACAAACACTCTAGGCTGTGGAATCCAAACATAGTAGGGGGAAAAATTGCTCATTTACTTCCCACCAGTAAGTTAAATTGATAGCTAAGAGTGCTCTTACTTCAAGTGGTAACTTTTTCGCTGTCTGTGCCCCACTACAGTGTTTACTAATATTGTGATTCAAAATAGCCTCTTAGAACCACAAACTTCATTAAAAAATAAAAACAAAACAAACTTTCATATAGTGGGAAAGAGATGGACACTATTTTCTCCTCTGTCAGTAACTTTGAGAGCTATATATCAAAGAAAACCCCAATAACAACTGTGTGTAAAAATCAACACTAAAGATGATGCCAAATGAAAAGGTAAAATGATTCAAGGGGAAAGACAAAATAATTAAAATAGCCTTTTCCAAGGACTCCACAAGATTTGTGAACAAACATATTTGTTTCCAGTATATACACCCTCTGAAGGAAAGGTTTTGTCACTAGCATAAGTCAAATCTCAGAAGCTAAATCTCTGCCAACACAATGCAGCTTTGCTGACAGTGTTTCAGAAGAAGTTTTAAACTGACACTTTTGATACAACAACATCCTTCAAGGCAACTGCAACAACTACAGGGCAGATTCTCTCACATAAGAAACCTATTTGTTTCTTTTGACATCCAACAGACTGACGAACCAATGTTACAAGGGAGGGTTTCTCCTTTGGCAGCAATGTTTTTTACACTGTTGCTTCCAGACTGGACTTCCTTTGCATATCCTATACGTACAGGTTTCAATATGTGTTAATAAACACATGATTAAAACCTGTTCAGTGGAGGGGGTTATGTTTTTACTGCCTGGTTGCAAATCTGTTTCAACTGATCTCAATTGAAATCTCTGGTTTTGTTCTCCCTGCAGTCTGTAGCAAGTTCTGGTCACCTCCCTTCAGGCAGCACTACTGCTTGCACAACCTGTTAATTGAGGAAGCTGAAAACAAATCCAACCCTGCCCATCTTTGCAAAACCAACACCACTGCTCCCCATCTCACCTCCTCCCAACCCCCAAACCCACACACTGCAATTTTCCGGCCTTCTGCATATACCATCTTGAACCAGGTTATTACACACCTGCAAAGGACTCACATCTGGTACAAGGCAGAGGGCAAGGCTGCATGGGCAAAACCGCAGCATCTCACACTTGCCACATCCATTTTACCTTTCAATACACTACATTACTCTGTGAAAGGACAGATCATGTACTAAAAGCCATCTTTTGCAAGGATCAGGCACATCCAGAAGAATCATCCCTTTCTTCCTAACAACTTGAGTTTAGTTTCACAAGTAGATTAAAAGAAACCACCTACAAGAACTGCTGTGTTTCACAAAATGTGACAAAAGCAGGCATTCTGTCACAGCCTGAACAGAGTCCAATCTGCTTTTACGAACACTTCTACACATACCTAGTAGAAAGGGGGGGAGGGAATAGCCATCTCATTCCCTTGCATCTCCCTCCTGGAAAAGCACTCATGTATAGAGGAAGCATTCAGCAACAGACTGGGATACAGTCTGGCACTCTGTGGCAGCCAGCCTACCGGGTAAACCTTCTTTCTGGAGACCACCCCTTACACATTGCATGAAACGTTACACGCTATCAGCAGTCAAACACAGCACTCAGTTTGTGACAACTAGCAGTACTCAAAAAGGTCAGAAGGTACAGAAAGCAGAACATGTACTCTTACCTATCCAAATTCCTGAGAAAGCAGACACATGCAGCTTTAGCAAAAATACCAAGTGGATGTCACAACCAACCACTTCATAGCACAGTGAAACCTAGAAGCAAAAAGATCATTGGCATGAACAAAATTTGAGTAGGAAATAATCAAATGAAATACTTTTCAAAAGGTAAAGGGTATTCTGAAAAATGTGCTTGTAAGAAGCCAGAAGCAACAATGAAGGCTTATAAAACTGTGAACCAATTGATTTTTTGCACATAACTCACACATCTGAGAAAGCCTGTATAATAAGTTTCTCACTACAACAATCCCAACCCTTCTTTTATCACCTCTTCTCTGAATCAAGTTATTTTCTTCCAGAACGCATTCTGCCAGGCATTTAGAGATTAAACACACATTTGGCAATGCCTGAAAGAAAGGGGACATTTAGCAGTGCTGTGGCCCACTTTTTTTCCTCACTGTTCAACATAAAGTCTGTAACACATGTCAAACACAAGGGAGAGCAGGAGTTTTTATCTAAGTCACCAGCTGCAGTACCCTAAGAAGTTTGAGTGTAGCAGGAAAAAAAAAGGTTTCAAAGCTGGTCCTTCCTATTTACCAGGTCCTGTAATATAATCTGCATTGTTTCAGAATTACCCTTAACATCTGACCTCTGTCTATTGCTACAAAAGGCTTGCATCTCTAGATGATAGGAGTCCTCTAAAATTAGACCAGGCAAACAGATGTAACCATGGAGATTTATGCTGCAGTCCCGAGAACTCCGCAGAGGCACAAGCTGGAGGCAGAGCACATACTGCCAATGAATTTTTGTCCTACTCTACTCCCACCAAGCTCACGTGTTAGAGGAGACGTACAGTGAATCATATCAAAGAGAGATTAAAATCCAACTTTAAGTACGGAGACTAAAGAAGAAGGCCTCGATTATTCTCCAGCCTGGTTTTCTCCAATCCAATTCACTGCACAGCTACATGAGCACTTGTGCTCACATGAGGCAGAAAAGGTATCAGACAGGATAAGCAGATAAGGCTGGTTCCTTTCAGCTACAATGGCAGCACGAACTGCACATAAAATCATGGTACAAGTGCTATTTGTAATAATCGTTGCTGAAATTTGATAGGTTTATAAGCAAATTTTAGGTCACCCATGCTACCCTCCCAGAAGTCTTTTTTTACAGAGTTGAACAAACTTAGCATGCCTACCTGGCGGCAAGAACACTAGCATCAACAAAAATTATTTAAGAAATGCCAAATAGTGTTATCAACAGAGCTCAAGAAAATAATTATTGCTATCTTCTTTTGAGCAATTAAAAATACAGCTGAGGGGGTTTTTTTATTGCGAGTTAAGTTTAGGCTTATTTACAAAATATTGTGTGAAATTAAGACCTTGGAAAAATGA
The DNA here is from genome assembly GCF_000691975.1 of Corvus brachyrhynchos. NCBI lineage: Eukaryota > Metazoa > Chordata > Aves > Passeriformes > Corvidae > Corvus > Corvus brachyrhynchos. The sequence goes on from NW_008239553.1 coordinate 11,063,966, forward strand.
GAAGCATCAGCAAAAGAGCTGCAGTACATAAAAAATAATCATGCAGTGCAGCAAAAGCAGTTTCTAAAAGGCAGAGAGAACTAAAATCATGTTTAAAATAAGGCAACACTCCCAGAAAAACTGCATTTTAACTTTCATATTGTCAACAAACTGAGTTTGTCTTTTTCATTAGAATCACATTCTAATTCCGGGATAGAAAAGCTCAAAACCTAATGAAGCAAGTATAAAATTTAAAGTCTATTTGTTTGTGATTGCTACTGACATTTTGGCAAATCATTTGGGTAGAATGTAAAAAGAAAACTTCCACAGGTAGTGGCCTTCTGGTCAAGAAAACAATTTCCTTTTTTTTTTAGGGTGAAATTCTTTGCCAATTCAAGCATTACTAAGACGCATCACAATTCTAACCCAGAACTCTCCATTTCCTTTGGTGTTAAATTATAGACCTGCTGTGTAGAGATGATTTTTTTTTTAAAGATTGCCTGTGAAGCTCAATTGTGATTGGGAAGGCCGCCTACACAGCAGAGAGAGTGAGAAAACACACACTTGTAGAGCTGAAAAAACATCACTGTAGGCGTATGTAAGGAGGGAGGGAAGAAAGAATTTGGTTCTACTGAAAAAGGCTATTTTCTGACATCATCCTTGAAAGAACCAAAACGTGTTACTTGAAGACAATTCAGGGGTTGCTTGCTGTGTTCCAGCTATCAATATGCAGTACGACGAGCAAGATGAGGAATCCTTGCAGATTCATCCCTCTGATCTCAGAATCTGCCACCTACCCAAGGAATGCTTCACTCCCCCCACTTCTCCGCCACAACCTGCAAAGCTGTTCTCACAAAAGAGCAAGTCACCTGCAGAACAGCAGTTCAAAGCTTTGAAAGCCTTATATAATTATAAACATTAGGAAGTACTGAAATTGTAGACAAAGCTTGTTCAAAAAAATAAAGAGAGAGAGTGCTGTCTGAAAACACTGAGAATAGCTAGCATTTAATCTCAGCAAAATCTAACAGCATTCAAAAGTGCTGAAAAAATAACCACAAGAAGTTCAGACATATCTTTCTTATAGAGACTTACAAAAAAATATTTTCCTCCCTACCCTACATACCCTTCATCTCCTAAGAGAAGTAAGCAGGTCTTTCAGGATGTCTTACTAATGAACCCAGATTTTCAAAAGAAAGAAGGAGCAAGCATCAATGGAAAATATCCTTCTCTGTTTACCTTAGGAAGGCATCACCTATAGGCATTATAATTTCTAAATAAAGAAGCCTACATAAAGTGTTCTTGTGCCATCATAAACCTATGAAAATATTTTTAATAGTTCTGTCTTTCCCTTCAGAATAAAAACAAAAGGCTTTTGACATACGTGCTTTGGCCGATTATTACCGCAATTACTACCAGGGGAACGAAGACAGCCAGGACAAGTTTCACCAGTGAACTTCAATAAACACGAGATGATTCACTGCAGGAAAAAGATGCTGCTTCTCCCATGGCGTTGGACACCAGCCTACAACCTATTTTGCAAACACCAGTCACAAGGACACAGGACTTCAGCACCTAACTCCCCTGAGTGTTTGGGCTGGTAACTTCAAAGCCCTGTGCCTAGCAGATGACTGAATTCCTGCACCCACAGAACACTGCCACAACAGAGAACAGCCCACAGAGCAGCACTCCTGAGAAGCCATCTGCAACTGAAGGTTCCACAGGGTCCCTACGTTTCATCTCCAACCAAACATGCTGTCACTGAAGATGCTGAATGACAGAAATTGATAAGTAATGTTACTACAACGTAAATTCAATTCTTCTACAACTTTCCAACTATATGATTGTTAAGGACTAATGCCTATTACTCATACACATCAGAAACACAGAGGCAAGACAGGATTTTGAAAAGCACCAAGCCTGACCTACCCTAAACTACAAGGCAAACAAAAGGAGCACATTCAAAATAGACACAACTAAGTTCTTAAAATTTACTTATAAAATGCTCCTGAAGGTAGCACAAATACTTCTGGGTCAGAAAGACAGATAGGGAGCTACAAAATTCACCAGCAGGAAAACCTCCTGAAAAAGGAGGATCTGAAACAATGAATATTAAATGGTAAAAAACATAGAAACAAGAAGAGAAATAGTGTGATATAGAAACAAGTACAAAAAGTAATGGTCTATAAAAAGTTCTAAGATTTGAAATCCCTTATTCTAGAAAAGGTGGAGTAGTTTATAATAAAATAAGGTGTATAGATTACTACTAACCTTTGAAATCATAGCCATCTTGACTTTCACCCTAGTGAACAGTGAAGTACTATTTCTGACAATAATAAAACCTCTCTCAATACTAATCAATAATTCTAATAAACCAAAAATACATGAGAATATTACACAACAAATGAATCACACACAGAATTTACATCCAAAGAAAGCATATCCCTTCATGCTTGGCTTGTCAAGCTAAAGAACATTTGCTTCAAGAGTCACGGCCAGAATAATCAGATCTCTTGTATTCTCCATAAATTTCCCTTTTAGATAAAAAAATGAAGTTTTGTTTCTTCTTAGTGAGAACAGAGCAGCTCAAGGAAGTCTGGAAGGCTGTCTTCTACCTTCAGGCTGTAAGACCTCCAGTTAGACTAAAGATATTAGGAAAGAAAAAAAGCTAGAAGAGTACAGAGGACTGTCAGAGGACACTGCTGCTGCTGACATCAAAATTCACAGAGAACATTTACTTTTTGCTTTTCAGACACTAAGACATTCAGGAGTTTCTCAGAGACACGCTACTGACAAGGAAGTAGGCTGAACTAGTGAAACCTTTTTACTTTCTCATACTCTTTTGTAAAATAGCTCAGGTTGGGGGAGTGCCTGGGTTTTCCCATTTTATGCATTTTTTCTCTCAAGGGTAGACTAGAAGTCTGATGCAGATTTACAGCCTGATACAAAGTTAAATACCTTTGACATCATAATTACACAGTATCAATCAAAATTAGCACTGCTGCATTAAGTTCATTAACTACTCTGCTGCCATGTCAACAGGAGTCAATTAGTGGAATTCTTAACATTTTTCTCAAAAGTGGTAACGAAACAAAATTTCATTTAAATTAATTTAATGGGAAAAGCCGCCTTCTGACGTTCACAACATCATTCTCCTGAATTATGTCGTAACTCTTCCTGATTATTCACAGCCACCATGGCTTACATATTTCCATGCTGAGGCCAGTTTTTCTAGCCTCTAGTTTTTCTACAATGTGACTGTAACAGCACACAAATGGCTTTATGTTTACCGTTACTAACTGCACATGTAAAATACCTACACAGAGAGGATGCTGCCAAGTCAAAAGAGCTCCTTGTCTATGAACTAATGCTTTCGTCCAGACTTGGACTAACTGAAGTGAAACACTGAGTTTACAGAGCACAACCATGAACATGTGAACTTTGGACTTACTCCTGGTAACAGTAAGCACTTTAATGCAAGGAATGCAAATACATCAGTTTGTAATGAAGAAACCCATATAAAAATACCAGGAGTCCACTTCCCCCCCTTACATTAGGTAATGACCCATTCTTCATACTAATATTACTTCTTTAAAAGTTAGGTTTTCTCTTCATAAAAGTCATTCTATTACTTTTCAGCCTAGCTGTCACAGCTAAGCTACAAGATATGGACAGGATCTTACATCATAGAATGAGTTACTGCTGCCAAAGAAAGAACTAATAATCTGTCTGCGGCAGAAAATACTGGAGAAACATTTAGAAAGGGCAAATTCAACACAGAATTTGCACATTCCCAATTTGAAAACTCACTGCTTTCCATTCTGCTTTCCCATCCCTTCCCCCATATATTTTTAATCCATTTGACTACCGTTAAAAGAAAGACTGAGCTGGTGTCTTAATTGACTCTGGAATTTTAAAGCTGTTTGTCAATAAAAACAGAGGAAGCACCATAGAGAATATGCTGCTGTTAGGATGCTTTCACAGGCTGATATGTGTTCAAAGTGCCTAGCAAATAAGGTATATACCATTAAATAAAATGTAAAGAAAGGGAAATCAAGGCAAGAGAAGGACAATGAGAGCCAGTCATCCAGCAGCCAAGCATTCATCAAAAATATTGGTCCTCCAGCTTCTAGCACCCATGGCAAAGGCCAATAATAATGACTTCTCTTTATATAAAGGGTTTTTTAGCAACACTTTGATAAACTGATAATACACAAAATCAGCTACACAAATTAGGTGTCCAAAACAAGAAGGCAAAGAACTGCCTAACAGAGAACAAAGTAAAAGCCATGAAGTGCCACTGAACAACACGTGAAATCACATTTGCCCCATCCTTCACAACATACTGCAATACTGCAGAAGCTCCACTACTTGACCCTTTACTACAAAAGGCATTTCAGCCAGGAATATCCAATTGTAGATTCCGGTTACAGTGCACAAATGCACTGTGAGCATCACTTCTATGAGCCTCCAGTCCCCTTCAGAGCACACCAGAAACATACACCTTCTACAGAAGGAAGCTTCACAGTAGAAAGTTGTATAGATGCTTACTGCCTGTAAAATTCACTAAAAGAGGTATTAACTACATACTATAGTTTCAAAATATCCAAGATAATATGAAAAATTCCACTGTTAAGGAGAATTTGTCTTCAAAAGCTTTGAAACTGTGTCAAACTGAAAATCCAAGTAATCTATAAGTTTCACACTCCATAAATTATATCTTCTATCCCTAATTGAAAATTCAACTATAATAACAAGACAATTCTTTAGCTAGAAAGCTTTTTGCATATGTAACCAAACTTCTGCTCTGCTATGTTACAAGCATCCGCTCAAGGGAAAAAAAAAAAAAAATTCATCTACAGGGCCTTTGAGATAAAGCAGAACTCATTATTTCCATCCTACTGAAAAAGCCAGAAGTAAGATATTCAAGATATTCTCTCCTGCAGTTCACAGGAACTGATAATCTGTTGTTTTATAAGACACAAGCACCTTACATCTCCATCCCCATTTGATTCACTTGGCAGACCTGGTCATTACCATTAGAGTGGAAGTTTCTCTGCCCATTCAAGGACCTTCATGCTTTTTGCCAGATTAAGAAAACATTTAAAAGGATTCTTTGTTTGTTTCCCCAGGAAAACTGCAAACTGTTTTGTACTCTTCTCAGTAGACAGCTCATTTATCCACATTTCAAAACAATATTTCATAGTTGTCCTCTTGGTCACACAATGCTTCAGGAACCAAAGTATTCTTCTGTCTGATTAGACAGTATCAATATTATTACAATATTATTACATTAAAAAAGTTTTGTAAAGAATTTATTGAAAACAGGCAGTCTAGAAATTTGACCACATGTCTCAAGCTCTGCATAATTCAGACAAGCAATTTTACTTGTCTGCTTTGCAATTTTCCTATTAATGAAAATAATATTTACCTCACAGGAGGTCAGAACGATTGATTTCCATGAAGAGCTTGAATTTAAAGCAGAGGATAATTTGATAGCTCTCCAAGGAGAAAGGGTGAAGGAAAAACAAATTAGATTTTATACTCAGTTTCAAATGAGAAAATATTTGAATTGCAGCAGAATCAGCCACAGAATATTAGTAAAATTGCACATTAAAAAACCCCTCAGTGCTAATATAATTTCTCTCGAACTGCATGCCCAGCCATGAACAGCAGCAGACTCTTCAACACCAGATTTTTATCTGAACAGACAAATTTTGGAATCTGCCTTGATTCTTGCCCATTTCAAAGCTGCTGCCATTTCATTAATAAAAGGAGATGTTACATTCTGGGAACTCGATGCTCATTTATCCATGGGAAGAAAGTGAAGAGAATTGCAGAACACTGAGTATAATACTTTTAATAAATCCAAACCAAAAGAGAAATATAGGAAAGTACCTTGTGAATCCAGAGACTATCATTACAGCTTACTGTTATGAACCCATGAAAGTTCATTCCCAGTTTCAACTGTTCAACTCAAGGCCAGAAAAATTACCCAGTCAGTGTCAGTGGACTACACCAATACTGACCCTGACACTAGATCCGTAACCTTTAAAAGTACCATGGTCTGAAGCCAAATGAATAATTACAAGACACAACATTGAACCCAAGTTAGGAGATGGAGCTACAAGGAAGTCAGGGGTCTTTTGCTGTATTTTTGGACTGGAAGGGGCCTAAAATAGCACACTTGCTTATCTACAAATGCTGCAGTCAAAACACTTTGTAACTAAAACCCTAGGATAGAGAAAAACATACACTGCTGAACAACTCACAATTTTATTGTAAGAGGAATACTAGACACTCTTGTTTCTAATGAAACTGCAATTCTAGGAAACAAACTAAGGAAATTATTTATATGAGAAATCAGATTATGAAGAAACAGAACAGTAAGGCTATCCATTCCTAATGGAGTACATGAAACACTTCCACGTGACCACAATCTGAGATTCTACACTTCAGTAATAGTTCATTCATGCTGGGAAAAAACATAACCTAGAAATACAAGAGCAGAAGAGTAATTTAATATAACGACAATGTAAGTTTTGTTTATTTAGATGTAAAAAACCAGAGTTTATTTTTCCTTTACAAAAAGATACTCTTTAAGGAAAGTTCTCCAGTGTTATAAACTGCAGACCTCCAGCACCAGGCCAGTGTAATTGACCAAAAAAATCACAGAAGTTGCAGAAGCTACAGATGTTAAAGAACATAAAACTAAAAAGGGTGTGTGAAGAACGTAACACTGGCAATAAGGGAGTCTGTGGTTTTTTTCAAGCCACAGAACCATGGAGGAGGAGGTGCAAACACCTCCACCAGCAGCTGCACTCCTCCAGAAGACAGTCGTGTTGTTTTCAGCAGCTCAGCTCAGCCACAGAAGAACCCGACTCACCCAGCCAGAAGCACCCACTATCCACATCCAGTTCTTTATCCAGTACACTCTGTGTGTCAGAGATTTCCATTAAAGAGAAAACTCTAATCTTCTGCCGGGCTAAAAATTTCAAATGTAAAAAGAGAATTAGTAAGACAAGCGTAAAACCCATAGATACTGCAAATGAACGTTTCTTTTTCAGTAATTTCACAATCCAAATAGCATCTTCTGCTTTAGTCCATTTGAGTCATAATCCACCACAGTCAAGAATCCATAGGAACACATCAATTCTTCATCTGCTACCCTATGTCCTTTAGTGCAGAACATAAACACTCTTCTAAATAAAGGCTTTGAGAAGAGCCTGTCTGAGTAGTTCACCCAAATAAGCATGCCAGCAAAGGTTTATATTCCACCAGTTGAATGTGAAAATACATAGTGGCTATAAATCTCGAGGGGAAAAAATTAACACGTTTTTCTTTAGTTTTTCATAGAAGTATTTGCCCATTTATATCCAACAACTAAAAGCTGCACAACTCAGTGAGCTACAGTAACAGGAGAGTTAGATGTCAATGCTGTTAGGTAGAAGTTATGGACTCCACATGACATTCCTTCAAATACATAGATAAAGGAATGTCTCAAGCAAAAAAAAGTTATTCTCTTACACCAAATAATAACAAACCTGAAGTCATTCTGAAATGCTGTCCACATCATACTCAGCTAAGAAAGCTTTCCTGGATGCCTGAAGTAAAATCCAACAAGCTTTACTTAAAATTTTTCCATTGCAAGAGAGCACACAGACAAAGCTTCAAACTGTTTTACAAATAGGAAAATGTAGAGAAGACCAGCTCAGATGCACTGTGGCAATTTGAATTACCTAAATGCCACTGACAGTGTCTACAAAGAGCCTATGGCAGGTCTTAAATTATTTTTGTCCAGTCTTGACAATATGACAGCATCATTACTACAAACACACAATGATTGGCTTCTGATGGACTTAGGAAAAGCATGGGAAAGAAAACATTAGTAATACATTACATGGAATTGAAACAATCTAGAGCAAGAACACAGGGCACAACCACATTTTTAACAAATCCTGTTTATAAAAAAACCCAGACATACCGTAAGTGTCAGCCGATCCCAGAAACATCCTACTAAGGCCATACAGGGCCAGTCAAACCCATTATAAAGCAGGTACATGCTGCTGGCAGGGGAGGGGCAGGGCTCTCTTCCCCCTTCTTTTGGAGTGTTGGCTTTTGGCAGGATTGATCCCTCAACGCAGCCCACCCTGCAGCTGCACACATCTTTAAGTACAGGAGGTAGGAAGGACCAGCCAGGCTGGGGGAGTACAAAAGCACCATCTGCCCTTCCAGAGGCTACATGGGCTTGTGCCAGGCTGGTGTAGCTGCCCCCCACACCTTGAACTTCCCAGACAAAAAGTTCTCGATTTTGCTAGGAAAATATAGATCCCATCCAATACTGCTGAAACAGCAATTGCCACGAGAGGGCTAAGCTCCAAGACACACTAATGAAACATCTCATCCTATTTGCTTTACTAATTACATCACACTAATATTCATCGCTTTGAGGAAAAAAAACCCTGAACTTTAGCTGAAATACCAATTTTATCAGGTACAAACATACTTAAAATCTGTTAATACACTCCAAAATTAGGCTTGGATGCACTTTTAACTCTTATTCCAAGAGATTCAGCAGAAACATTTGAAAAAAATTTAGCAGGTGACTGATGTAAAGGGAATGGAAGACGCATTTCTGCAGCCCTAATGTCCCATAGACTGGAGACAAATCAAGCCCAGACTGGAGCACTCTGTTAATGGACCTTCTCCTGACCTGCAGCAAGCAAATCCTACCATTCATATGTACCACAGAGTTATAGAGTATCCTGAGTTGGAAGGGACATACAAGGATCACTGAAGTCCAGCTCCCAGCCCTGCACAGGACACCCCAAGAGTCATACCAAGTGCCTGAGAGCAATGTCCAAACGCTTCTTCAACTCTGTCAGGATGGTGCTCTGACCACTTCCCTGTTCCAGTTGAGCCTGTTCCAGTGCTCAACCACCCTCTGGGCAAAGAACCTTTTCCTAATATCCAGCCTAAATCTCCTCTAACATAGCTTCATGCCATTCCCCTGGATCCTGTTACTGGTCATCAGAGAGAAGAGCTCAGTAGCTCTCCTGAATAAGTCATAGCCTGCAATGAGGTCTCTCCTTAGTCTTTTCCAGGCCTAACAAGCCAACTGACTCCAGCTGCTTCTTATATGGCTTTCCTTCTAGACCCTTCATCTTTCTACCCCTCCTCTGGATGCTCTCTAATAGCTTTGTATGTTTTTTATATTGTGGTGCCCAAAACTGCCCCCAGCACTCAAGGTGAGGCCACCCCAGTGCAGAGCAGAGCAGGACAATCCCCTCCCTTGCCCGGTTGTTCTGATGTACCCCAGGACAGGGTTGGCCCTCCTGGCTGCCAGGGCACTGCTGACTCGTATCCAACTTGCCAGAGACCAGGAGCCCCAGGTCCCTTTCCGCAGTGCTGTTCTCCAGCCTCTTGCTCCCCAGTCTGTCCATTGATCCAGGGTTGCCTCATCACAGCACTTGTCTTTGTTAAAACTTTGTCCATCTGGTGACTGCATAGCCCTGTGATTTGTCCTGGTCTCTCTGCAGGACCTCCCTGTCTTCAAGGAATCAACAGCATCATCAGCCAACTTACTCAGTATGCCTTCAAGTCCTACATCCAAGTCATTTTTGAAGATGCTGAAGAGAACTAGGCCTGAAATGGAGGCCTGCAGAACCCCACTAGTGACCAATCACCAACTTGATGTTACCCCATTTACTATAACCCTTCTCTTTTTATAGACACCCACAGAACTGCCCAGTTTCAACTCCAGTTGAGCTTCGGCCACACAGATTTTCTCCCTACAGTGGCAAGCAGCCCCTCTGTGTTCCTCCCATGACAGCAGACTCTGCTTCCACTGGGCATACAATTTCTTTTTTTGCCTGAGCTCTAATCTTCTGATCCATGCTCAGCCAAGCCAGCCTTCTGCATTGTCTGCTTGATTTCCAACATTAAAAAAACCTGAACTAAATTTTAAGAAAGATCAGAAACTATAATCTGGCAATTACATTAACATTTTTCAGCTCAGTTTCAAATATTTGCAGACCACAGCATTACTGACATGTTAAACCAAAAGATGTTTGGACTCCAAAATAAAGAGATCCACTATCCCATATCTCACTTCAGCGTCTGGGTACAGAATAATTAGCAGTTCCAGTTTGGGCTTAGTAAACAGAAAGGTTACACTTGAGAAGGATATGTTTGCAAAACTGAAGACATGTATTTTTACACTGTTTTAGAGGGCACTACATACTTGGTTAACATGATGGCCTAAAAGGACTTCACCACCACCACCACCACCACAGTCTCAAGCACCACAGCCACGTAAAGCCAAAGTGCAAAGGAAACAACCCCACTGCAGAGGGGGGACACCACACAACAAACCCATGTGCAGCACAGGATTGCAATCACCGTACAGTACTCTAAGATGCATAAATTTTTAACACATTTTGAAGAATTTTACAAACATTCTCTGCAGACAGATTGGTTGCACACTAAACACCCAAAATAGCTGGTAAGATACCCGAGAACAGCTGTCAGTAATAACACAAGGCTTACTCTAGAGGAGAAGGGACTCCTATCATGCTGCTCACTCACTTCTTTCCTTACAGTACAATAGAGTCTCAATTTACAGTCTTAGGTTGCTTTCAACACCAACATACCTTGATCATAAGTATTCCTCACACTTCCCTGGCTTTTTGAAATATTTGGGTTTCAACAAAGCCAAAGTAAGGGCCTTTCCTCATATCAAGACTCAACAAATGAAAAACTCTCCTATCATCAGCCTCAAAAGAAAACCCACCTGTCACCTGAGTGCACTTCTTTAGATAGGAGTGTTTGCTTTTGGGCAAAACAATGCTCCTTGTAATCCCTGCACCAGGCAGCAGACTGCAGACAGTTTCACTGAGGAGAGGGCAGGAATATCAACACTGTACAAGGCTCAAAGGAAAACTACCTTCACCAAAGCGTGCCACCAGGATAGCACAAGCGCACAGACTCAATCTTCTCACTCAAGCATGTCACACTTTGAGTTAAGTAAGTGATAAAAATAAATCCCAATATGTTGCAAATCAAATCTTAACTAACTGTGCATGGAAAGAGGAAAACTATTAGAGCACATACAAAAGGACCATTTCAGGAAAAAAAAATAGCTGTAATTTATGAACATCAGACATAAATAATGTCAATGTGACTAAAAGAAAATAGTCCTTGAAAATAAAGGTAGCCTACACAACAACAAAAAAACCCTTCAGATTCATGATTTCACCACTCAACACAAGTCCTGAAACCTTTCCTCCCTGCAGAAGGCAGGGAGAAGAAACTCCAGAGACATCTGTGAGGCTCTTTGGAGGACCCTACCCTCTGAGCAAAACCAAGGCAAACTATTCCAAGTCAGTTCACACCAAGAAAAAACATGCTTAGCTTAATGGAAGATTAATTTGGCTGTATGGTAATGAACACAAAACTCTGGCAATTGAGAAAACATTATAGGAACTCTCCTCTTAGAAATTGTCTACTAGCCTGTGTGTGCTGTGTTTACATTTGAATTTCCATCAAGCCAAATTCTGGTTCACATTCACTAATTTACCAAAAATTGTGCAGAGATCTGGAATGAAAGGGAAAAAATGGGAGAACAGCAAGATGCCAGACCCATTACTTAAAGAAATTACTGCCTAAAGCCTCCTCATTTTTTTTCAGAATTTTTTGTGGACTTTAATAAATTTATAAATACGTCCTTATATCTGAGAAATACAGCCTAAGGATTTCCAACAATTTACCTTTAACTACAGTTGTTAATATTTTGTTAAGCATACTTATATTCAAAGCACAAATACCACATGGCAAGACTCAGAAATCTATTTTTTGTTTTTGCAGCTGTATTTGTTAGGCTTATTTCATAAACCATTTGTTTCTCAGTAAAATACATACATAAGGGTATATGTGCCCTTAAACAAGCTCAAGTAAAAAGTTCCACCTTCCTCCTCTATCCTTTCAGGCCTGAGTTGGCAGATGGTCAAGAGGATGTTTACAGTAATAGAGGATGTTTATTAACCAACTTTCATACGTTAGAGAAGCTGGTGCCTTAATAAAAACATTTGACAATGCCTTTTAGCAACCAAACTACTCAACTGAAATGCATTCAAATGTATTTTAAAAATACTTGGGAAATACTGATCCTGAACTCACACCTGTAAAGCTGCTTTTTATACTATACCTCTGTGGGTCTAAATCCCCAAAATACAACCTTCTTTCAACCTCTGTCATATTTAAACACTCCTGTAATTCACAGCAAGTTTCAACAACTCTTATGGAGTAAACCATTTCCAGCAACTCAAAGGTTTGAGAATGAAATATTTAAGAATTCCTGGTTGTCCTCAGACTACAATTTTCATTAAGCATCCTCTTCTTTTTACCAAACTTTCATTTTGTCTTCAACTTATTAACCAGGTCACAAGTCAGAATTGCATAAAATTTACCAGGCTAACCACAGAAACACAAAAGCTATGTTAGCATACTGGATTTGCATGGATTACAGAAGACATTGTTCAACCTTACAAGCCAGGACTAATCCATACTCAACATGTAATTTCCTTACTGGAGTCTTCAAACATTCCTCCTTACCACCCTTTTGTGAAGAAAAAATGATGCCACTTCAGAGACATAACTGAGATAGGCAAACTGAAGGTCAGAGGCACTCACTGGGCATCTGTGGCGCTCTCAGGGCCTCCCCAAGGCAGCCAACCCACAGCCCAGTACCATACTGCTCCTGGAAGAAGCAGGAGCTGCAGAGGGCACGAGTCTTGGCTTTTCCCACTCGCTGAGTCCTTTCATGTTCTGTCATCAATTGGCAGCTGATGATGTGGTGATCCAGATCCACTGAGAGCCAGCTCAGCTGGAACCTGACACATCTGCTCTGGCAGGTTAGCTCTGACAGAAAAAGCAATTGCCACTCAAGTCTGCTGAATGCCTCTCAGAATTCCCAGACTAGCAAGGGGCTATATGGAAAACTGCAGAGGATTACAAGACCTCAGTTTTCTGCATAAATTCAGACTGGATTAAAATTGACCAGGGAGCTACAATATTAAACATCTACACTTCTGTTTGTCTTTTTCCAAAGCTCCTCTTCCTCTTGAGCATCTTTACCATCTTATGTCCAGTGCCACCTAAACCACCAAAGTGAATCTGGTTTTCAAACAAGATCCTCTTCCATCACCCCACCAGAGCCTAACAGAGCACATCCATCCATTAAAGCAGGGCGTAATAAAAATGCCTCTCACGCAGAACAACAGGATTCTGATCCACATCACTCAATACAGACACTGCTAGTTCAGAATTCAGGAAGGGAGTGGTAGTACTGGTTATAAAGGGCAAATAAGCATTTCTCAGATTTGAGACACTGCAATTGATTGCCTCCACTCCCCCATACTTGTTCTTTTAATCAGCAGATCCAGGAACTGTAATACATGAACTAAGACTTACTGCATACTGAGTTGACCATTCACAAAATGACTGCTCACAAAACTGTCTACTGAAGGCTTTCGCCTTTAAAATGGACATTAAATTGCATTTTAGCTGCTAAAACCACCCAAATATTAATTAATTTTGTACATTTTTGTAATAACTATATTAATATATATCTAAAAGGAAATTTCTAAATAACTTCTAAGCTTAATATTACTTTTAAAATAAAAATAACATCTATAGAAAACTACCAAATAATGATACAGGTGATATTTTTAGCAACTTTCAAATTGGACTGTAAGTATAGCTGTCACACACATACAACACACTAATTGCAAATACCTAATACATTTTGCTCTAGGGAACAAATTCATGTTTTTAAAACACGGGAAATCAAAAGCTTATTAAGGATTTTTAATTGTCTGTGACCTAGACAAGATAACTAGTATACTGCTGACTGGGTATCATTCTTACTGATTGAAATACCAGTAATTTCCCTGTAGACCAAAGCAGATCTTATCAAATGACTACTATGCCCTGAAGAGGTCATAAATTTGTAATGGTATGCAGTGACTTGATACTGTATAGGGGGAGAAGGAAGGTGGAAAAAGAATACACATTATGTCAATGAATTGCAACTTGCTCCTGAACAGCATGCTATCACCAGTTTCACCAGCAAAGGACAGATGAAACAGGTAAATGACTTGCAGGCTTCCCTGGGAAGATACACAGCTCTTAAAGTTTCCATGCAGGTCACATCATGTCAACCTCCTAGTATATAGAAGACATTATCAGTTCTGAAGTTAGTGACAGCAAGTTACATCTTTTAAAGAGTGACTTGGTTTTACAAAGGGAACCAAATATCTGCACATTTCAAGCCTTGTAAAATAAAGAATTGAGAGCACAGCTACAACAGCAACACAGATACAGAAGGCCACCTTGGCAGCAGATGCACTGTATCAGAGATACAGAAATCTGAAATATGTTCCATGGATCAAAATATATACTCCTGCATTATGTTACTCCCATGTTAGGTGTTCACGGCATCTTATTCCAGCACAACTGGCCAGGACAGAGGACTGGATTCCAGGAAACAGGCAGAGATTGTACATCATCCAGATAGAAGGGACACTTTGGGGCACACTAATATGAGAACTACTTTAAAGAAGTCATCTAAGAAACAGGGCATTAAAAGATATACAAAAAAATGTCACCACTGTGATAGAAGTTACAAATCCAGAGTAATCAAGGAAAAAAAATAGGTTTCTTGTAGGTGCAAAGGCTATAGCACATAGAAAACAAACTGATCCCCAAACCTTTGCATTTTTCCTATTTTATTCCTTATACTTCTAACCTTTTGCCAAATGTTTCATATTCAGTGCTTGCTGATGAAACAGCATTTGCTTTATTCTGGTTTCAGGGCAAGAAATACAGGGAGTTAGTGTTAAGGGTCTGTACCAAGCACAAGAAGACACCAGATGAGCTCTGTAAACTCGAATACAAACATTGCCAAGGAGATCCATGTACGCTGTTCTGGTTGCTTGCTGTTGGCAAGAAGAATGCTTGCCCTTCATGCCAAGACAAAGGCTGCAGCTCAGCTGTGGTCTCAGTTCTTGCTGGAGGTGAAGCGCTCAGTATATTCTGCGGGAAGAACATTGTCTAACTTCGCTGTTCTGGAACAATCATGCTTCGCTCAAATACCTTTTGTTTACATTTGTAAACCCACATATAAAAATATTTATACACAAGATGCTGACAAGTTGGTCCAGGAACAGTGGGTTATTTCCAGTTCAGATTCTGCAGACATTTCATTCACAGCTCTCATTTGTGCCCATGGCCATTCCATGTGGCCACTGCTGCACAAATCCATTTATACCAACCAAGCTATTCTCACCACGTTTCAAACTACAGGTTGGTCAACTACCACTTCACCACTGAAAAAGCAAAGTTTCTTCCTACATTATTTTATTTCTGAGATCCAAAAAAATTATTTATAGACTTTTCTCCAACCCCGCCCCCCCCAATTTTTTTCATATAACCAAATATTCGTTACATTGACTTAAGTCCATGCTCCTATCTAGCTTTATCAGATTTCCTCAAACATGAATAAAACCCACAATGCATCTTTCTTTTTACCTAAAGCATAAAACAGAAACATTCAGAAAGTGACTGATTTCTGAAGTGCATTGTAGGACACTGCTGTAGCTCATTTATAGTTTCCTTTTGGGAAGGTGAAAGAAGGGAAATAATTATTTGAATTCTCATGCAATCCAATCAGTTTGACTCAAATATGCGCATTAATACAGCCATTACTGTCAAAGCAGGGAGAAAGGCTAAATATCAGCAAAAAGTTAAATCACACAAAATTATTTTGATATCAGGCTGATTGTGTCATTCTAATATTTAATCAGAAATGTAGAAATCATATTAATTCAAAATGCATCCTTCTGCCACACAGGTAATATTCCTAACTCCAAACTCCAAAAAAAATGGCATTAGAGGAGCTGGTGATCTTGGTCTTTCCTCCCACAAGAAAGCAGAAAAATCCTAGAACTACATCAGAATGCTAAATCATAGCAGTAAACACCGGATTTAGCGGACTTTGCAAGCAACCATAGCTTGATGTCAGTTCTCGAGAGCTGACCAGAAATGAAAATAAAACATATGAATACATTAATGTCTATGGGAGTTGAACAAAGAAAGGAACAAAATTGTTATTACTAACTAAGCAGAGATAATTGGGGACTTTGGTAAACAATGGTAGATAAGGAGTAAACTTACAACCAACTTAACATGGAACTCCAGTTATGTTGACTAACAGAAGTAAATCAGGCATGTCACCCTCCCTGGTTTTAGACATCTGCAGGAAGGAAAGGGGTGCATTTACCAAAATTACTTCTATTTGTGTAAGACTGATATCCACACCTCTGGAGCTTTCCACCTACCACATGCTGATCTTGCCACTACCCACCAAGCCACTGAAGTGAATACTGCAATGTAAGCCAAGCAGGAATATCTTAACATAAGAAAGAGATAAGAAGTGCAAAGAAACAGTTCTGCAAACTAAGCTCAATGAAGAAAATCTTATCCGGTCTCAAGGGGGCTACTGGAGCTTAAAGATCAAGTATTTTGGTACACTGGAATGTTCCCATAAACACCTTTCTTTGAAACAAGTGCCTGACCTTTCTTTGCCCCCAACTCATAACCTGCTACATGCTGTCACCTTAAGAGCTAGTCTGAGCTCAGAGTAAAGATGAGAAGCCTGGAAAACGCAGGTTCAGCTGGAGGAAGCTGAAAAACAGTACACAGAGAGCCACTTGCTATGTAAGGCTAAAGACAACAAAATCATAGGTAAGTTCTACTGCTTTTAAGAAAGGCTCATAAAAGGTACACCCCAGGAAACAATACCTACTTCAAAAAGACCTTTACAAAAGGCAATGTTTCCATGTCTTTTGAGAAAAGGATATGCACTATGGAAAGCTTTGTACTGAACCTCTGATAGAGGCAAACAACAACAAGAATTGCATGTCTGAACATAAATTAAAGGTTCTTGTAGGATTTTGGCTTTTGTGGCTGGAAGAACTGGTCACTCAGCTCATGCAAGATTAAAATGAAATAAAAGCGTCAGGTACAGATAACCTCATAACCTCTCTGCTTTGCAACAAGAGAAGGCAGTGCCACAAGAGGCTTGCCAGTTGTTCTTCAGCATCTCAGTAATGTCTCAAAACCTGAATAGAACACAAGCTTCTAACAGGTCTCACGCTGGCTTCCTCAAACAGAACATATTCAGGTAATTTTTCATTGCTGAAACTTTAGGTAACAATGCTACTACTACTTTAAAACATAATATAACCAAAATTTTTTAAAAAGCAGTCCCCCCAAATGCTTGAGTAATTTTACTTACAGCAATACTCTTGCTGAAGTTAACTGGACTGCCCACAGATTAAGTGCCCTCATGTTGTTACAGGTGGGAACTAACTCTAGCCTCACAGCAGGTTACTTATAGGAGGAAAAAAAAAAAAGTACTTTTGGTAACTTCTCCATAATCTTAAAACAAGTCAGTTGGGAAAAAATTTAAAAAAAAAAAATCCAGAATGGAACACATCCTTGCAATATCCCATCTGCTCATGCATTCGTCTTGCACAAGTTGACTCATTCATTATAAGCAAATATTAAAGGTGACCACAAAATTATCATATTGGAGACTGACCATGTTAAGTATGCGCTGTGTAAAACAGATCCCAACCTCCTCACAAAAAATACCTGCAAATCAATGGACAATAGGTAACAATATGAATATCCAACTTGAGAAAACCCTCATCAAGTTTTATTTTGCAAACCTGGTCACAGATATTGTCTGAAGCACACCTTTAACACATTCACTTGTTCTTAATACATTGTGTACTAGTTATTCCTGGCTTGTAATTCTAGCTAAACTTTGCTGCTGACTCTTAAGGTAAAATTAAAATTTCTGCTAAGCTACAAATTGGAACGTATTTTTAAAACGGATTAATTCTTTTTCCTGTTTGGCCAAATGAAAGCATCTTTGCTTTTGGTCAGCCCTAAATAATTACAATATTATCAAATATTAGGAATTTGGAACGACTTCCAGATGCTCTACTCAGGCAATACTACCTGAGGAAAAAGGCTGCCATGTTATAGCTAGAAATCAATCAGATAATTTACCTAAATGAGTTCTTCCTCTTTTCTCCACTTTTACTTACATTGTACTAACACAATGGTATTTAGTCACATGTGACAAGAAGTGGTATCAGAGGTATAGCCAAAAGTATATTTGCAGGACAAAGAAAGTCACATTCACAAAATTAACTATTTCAGGTAAACAACAATGCATCAACAGGTGTGCAAGGAATAAAAGAGGCATTTATCTGCAACTGCACTGCAATGTTTTTTCTGCACTGCCAACATGATTGAATACATAATCACTCATTCCCTCAATACTAATGAGCTCTGTATAATACATAAAAATATTCCCAGGATGTCCCAATTCTGTAAGAAGGCAGAGATTGCGCAAATTGTCTATAGAAATCTGAATGTTCTCAAAACTGTGGCTCTACTGGAAAACACGATCTGTAAGAAGACACTTTGAGCATAAAACCTACCTTTTCAATTTTTTATGCTGTTTTGTTTAATCTAGAGCAGGAATAAAAAATGCAAAGTCTCTTTTGACTTGGTGTATTTTCAATATAATCTGTTTTCAATTTTTTCAAATGAGAAATGCATTACACTGATTTCAGCTACTTCATTTAAAGCATTGGTGGAAAACTATGTCCCAATCCCAATTCAAAAAACCCACATCTCAGGCACATTGTTTCGTTTTCCCCTTATAAGCATAAGATTTTGGTAAAAAAATACTAGTAAGTAAACAAATTGGAAATGAAAAATTTACAGTGCAATGCAGGGAAAACATCACCTCACCCTGTCTAAAAAACAGCTTATGGTAGGTTTTTCATGAGAAGCTAAAACCTTCTAACTTGTTTTGACAATAAAAGAGTTCTTTTGTAACTGCTAACCAACAAACAAAGGAACATCCCTTTGCCATCCAAATCTCTCCTGGCTGACCTTAGAAATCCACTAGTTATACCAGTCCAAATGAGCACTGCTCTTTTTTGTGTGAAAACAACTTCTTAAATAAGATGAAATTTATTAATAAACAGCCTATTTTCAGTGATGCCAAGCTGCTACTGATCCCAGGTGTATGTTCAGAGACAAGTATTGGTCCGCTCGTGTGGCTAACACGGTCTCACCGGGATCACCAGGGCAGTTATTTGCTCTGGCTCTCATATGCACAGCTGCACCTCTCCCTCTTTCCTCCTGGCTGGCAGCTACACCCAGCCCTGTATAAATAAAATTTAGCTAAATGTCACTGTAGTTAATATTCTGAAGTTTGGGTTTGCTTTTTTGTTTTGGGCTATTTTACCCTGGTAATTGATTCCAGACTTTCCATTTGTAGAAGATAACTACAGTTTCCTTTTCAGTCCTGTGTTCAAGGCAGCTAAGGGTACAAACAGATGAGCTGGGAGATAATTCTTCTATTCTAAGATAAACTAATGAAACATCGTGAGTAGGAGTTACAAAACCCCAGATACTCCCTCAGCATACACCCTGGGTGTGTCCATCACATCAATCAGACCTGGCACTCCCTATGGTTGCAGTTCAGATTCATGAGCTAAACTGTTGTGGTTGGATGGAAATGAAGAAATAGAAACTGCCATATTCATTTTTCTCACGTGACCCTTAGAAGATTTTGTAGCAAGACAGAGCTATAGGATATGATGAGTGAGTGCTCCTAATAATTGCGCCAGAATAAGTTCCCTCTGGTGTACTCCAGAAATGGAACATACAAGACACAGACTGATCTAATATGGGGTTTGTATTTTCTGATCTTGACTCTCAAATAACCAGTATTTCATTGAAGTCATACCACATCCACTTAGCATGGAACCTATTTAGTATGTTTTAGAGTAAACAGATGAGTCACTGAAATCATCACATTCTTTGAGATATTGTGCATTCCAAACTCCCTTCCTGTCCATGAGAAGAAAGCAAACAAGTCAAAGAGATGAATAAATATAACTCTGGACAAAAATAAACCCATGGCTAAATATTAAGTGCCTGTATTTCACTCTCCTTTTAGAAACTATTTCTCTCAGAATTGAGATTTAAATACATATTAAAAGGTAACTGCTGTGGTCCTTCTAACATCCTTTACATCAAAATACTTATATCAGTATATACATGAGAATTATAGTGATCAGACTACAAAAACACAGGTAAGAGAAACAATCCAATAGATCTGGATTGTGAAAACCCAAAAATGCAGGCAAGTTAATGCTAACTAGTTTGAAGCCTTCATATTCTTTCCATGCCATCATACTATGGATGATTTTAGCTCCAGTATCACTCATGTTTTTGCCCCAATTCTCAGAAATCATGCTTTTCTTCACTTAGGAGTAACCTACATGTGACCTTATTTTGCTCACAGTCACAACCCTATGACCATTCTGCTGTACTATCGTAGATTTCCTTCTCCTATGGCCATTTCTGCAAAACCTCTGAAGAGGCCTTACAGAGCAGTAAGCAAGCTTACTCCTGCCTGTGTTATTGCATCGTTTTATCCCTTGTAACAATTATGTAAGAGAACACACACCTGGAGAAAAAAAATGCACATGCAGACTGCAGAGGAAACAGCAGCATTCACTGAAAAGAATGACAAAATGCTTAGAAATTACAGAACTCTTTTAGAAAAAGATCTACAATCAGCTACTCTAAGGTATAAAGACAAACTGGGTTTGGAGATACTAAAGAAAAGGGATGGAGTTTCTGTGGTTTGGTCTTGAAGATCTTAACACCATACGGCTTTAGTTGTTTGAATTGGATACTTTCCAAAACTGCCAGTAAACCACCGGGTCAGTCTAACCCCCAACCCCAGCACAAATATAAATGTTTGAGCATTTAGCCCACAAACAATTAGTCTGTAGACCAAGCATACAGCCCATCCATAACAAAAACAAACCAAAAATTTTTGAAATGCAAGTATATGCAGGTACGTTTCCACGAGAGATGGGAATTCCGTAACAAGGGTATTACAGGGAAGCCCTTCACAAGAGATCTAACATTTTGATATGCAAGTGCTTTTATGTGCATTTCAGTACAAGAAGATTTTTGAATATTTCCTAGAAAAAAATTTTGCCAAAATGGGAAATCCAACACAACACCTTTATATTTTAACGTGCATCTTAACTGACTAGAAAAACTGACTAGAACACTCTAGAAGACGTTTTCTTAATTAAAACTAAATTGCACATTTCTTTTGCAGTGGTGTGTCCAACACTAACACAAAGGACTGCAAGAAGTCTCGACAATAAGAAACTCACTGAAAAGAGGGGAGAATTGACAGTTTTGAGAACTGCCACATTTGGAAAATGACTAAACCTCTCTTACAAAGGGGGGGCATGGGGATAAAAATCAAACTGAGGACTATTTTAAATTTCAGACATCCTGTTTTCATGAAAAAATATATCACATCAAACAGACAGTTTTACCTACTACAGGATCAATTAACAGTTAAAGACTTAATTACCAGCAAAGCTTCTTTAAATTTACTGTCTACATCTCTGGCCTCCAAAGATACATGAAGAGATGGGAATGCAGTGCCCAGTATTACAAGCTTAACAAATCTATAGAATGTGGGTTATAAAAACTTTTGTAATACCGAATTAAAGACAGTGCTTAAGAGCTTTGCCACAGTCACTTGTAAAAGACAAGCTCTAGAAATGAGGTAATGGTGTGATTAAATCATCTTGGTTATAGACAGACAGGTTCTTTCACCTTGTAAACAAGGTCTGAATCCAGGCTTGGACACCCACATCTGGTCACAGAGGAGATCTGCTCTCTCCCATTACTTAAGTTTCAAAGCCTCACATGTT
The DNA here is from genome assembly GCF_000691975.1 of Corvus brachyrhynchos. Classification (NCBI taxonomy): domain Eukaryota; kingdom Metazoa; phylum Chordata; class Aves; order Passeriformes; family Corvidae; genus Corvus; species Corvus brachyrhynchos. The sequence goes on from NW_008239553.1 coordinate 11,085,844, forward strand.
TCCTGGACTACAATTTTTCCCCACAATATGGACTAATAGCTCCCAAGAACTACTAACATTAAATTTACTGCCAAATTAAATATTGTTCCTCAGCTCAACAACTGCCTTTCTCCTGGAATATTTCTTGGCTGTTACCATTGACACAGTCACACTTAAACAGCTCTGCAATCTAGACAATCTTTACTGTTCTCTGTTGCAAAGGATGCAAAGTCTTTACTATTCTCCTCTGTTGCAAGGGCCCAGTTTACACACAAAAATAGCAACATACATGAAGAGTCACATGTGACTTTTAGCATTAGGCTAAGGTTAAGAATGGCATTATGTTGGAGCAATCTTCAACTTGAGCATTATAAAAATCAAAGAATAGGATACATGTCAAATAGCAGAATCATTCTTCAATTTACTGCAAGCCCTTTTCTTCTAACCAACAGACAACCCCTGCTGGGCAGGAACATCCACCAGTCTAGTCATTCCTCAGCAAAGTACAACCCAAAGAAAGAAGCACGGCCTACTGAAATTGGTCTCAGTAGTGCACTTTGCTGGGACACAAGAAGGAAGCCAATTACTGGGAGTTCACAGCTGGAATGCCACGGTTTTCTACATTGTCTCCAGCAGCGTCCAAGTATGCTCTGGCCACCAACCCAGAACGCAAACTTAGCAACTTAATATTGCTCAAGGGCCCCTTCTGTTTTGTAAAGAGAAGCATAGTACTACTGAAACAAGACAACTAGATTTTCTTTTTACTTTTCATTTCTTTAAATAGTAGGCATTCCT
>NW_008239553.1:11086648-11127717 GCF_000691975.1 Corvus brachyrhynchos
CTGCCTTCCTGCAACTACTAAATTACCAAATGTTAGGAGCAATCACCCAAGGAATAGCACAGTATTACGACAATGACTCTTTCCAGATAAGTACGCTTAGATTGAAGTTGAAGAAACATTTAGTGAATAATTAGGCATATGGTTTTTTGACATAAGCAGTCTTACTTTGGCTGCTCCATCTCTTTTCATTAGAAGAGAGACAAGCATCCAGGAAAGTTTCTAGATGTAGTCAGATGTTAAGTATCAAAGTAAAAGGAGAAAGAGGACTAGTAAATTTGGCAACTATGACTAAAATAAAATATATAGCCTGCATTTTCATATATCATAAGAAGAAATACATATTTTCATAATAAATATCACATACATCTTGACTTACCAAAAGTAAGGAGAATATGAGGTAAAGAATTAAATGAGTGTCTCAGGTGAAGTGGAACGAGTGCTAGAGTACAAGGAATCCTTAATCTTGACAAGTCATTCCACAGGCAATCCAAAGTCAACTACTCCATTGTGTCTTTCCATTCGTGCACTGTTTTGTACATAAAAGGATCTGGTGTGACTTTCATTACCAGCACTGAGCAAACCAATGAATTCTAAGGCTCAGTCCCAGCTGCCTTCTCCACAACTCCAGCGGATCCAAAGGTCTTCTAAATCTGCATCCCAACAAGCAACACTACAAGAGGTCCAGAGCTATTCAGTTCTCACAGACCGCAAGAATACAGAAACAAAATGCCAAAATGAATACAGAGCAACTTGTTTCCTGGACTGGACAGGAACGTGGAACACACAGCTACAAGCTGCCAGGAGAGTCTGTAGAAACTCTACCCCTGGAAACAGTCAATACTCATCTGGAGAAAGTCCTGAGCAACCCAGATGAACTTCATCCTAGCATCTGACTAAATGACTATTAGTGGGCCTTTAAAATCATTATTCTTTCAGCATCTTGAACATACTCAATTTCAAATGTCCACATGATAGAAATATATTTTCAGCAAGCCAAATCTTTATACTAGCTGGACTGTGAGTAAACTCATATATAATTACACTTAATAATCTATTTGATTTTCTTCGATCAACACCTGGAAAAAAGCAAATTGGACTTTATCAACCAAAACTGTTTTAGGTTTATTGCTACAACCATTAGTTATAAGTTTTACCACATCAATGGGTTTTCCTAGCTTAAAGTTACGGCATTTATTAACAGATACTTTCTTCTTTAGACAACACCAGTATACATCCAAAAAGCAAGACCAACATTAGATACAATCTAATTAATATAAAGTGTTGATCAAGATATGAACAGAAAAAAAGGAAATCTAGACTTCTTACTTTCAGGCTCAAGTCAAGTGATTTCTATCACAACTAATTAGAAAAGAAACCATTCCTAATTAATTTTCTCTACATTTACTGTATTATAATTCTTCATTACCAATGAAGCATACTTTCTGTAACATGCAAAACAGAACAAGACCAAAACAATTCTGGAAATATGACCTCTGCAGTGAAGCTTTATGTCAAATGGGTACCTTACTCCAGTGCCAAATCACAATACTATTTTAGCATGCAACTATGAATAAAACTCTTTCTTTGCCTTGATGTGCCACATTTATTATGACCATACACTTCAGCTCTAAGCCATACAAAATTACATTCAAACTGCAAATTCATAAGAACAGCCCGTCCCAGAAGAAAAAGATGTTTTGACAGTGTTTGCACTTCCTCTTAGATCAGATCAATGTGGCTGCTCTCAAACCTGAAGTAAGTCTTGCAGCCGAATGAGTGCGGCTGTGCCACTAGGCAGAAGCATTTTGCCTTCTAAAAAGAAAACAACAGAAAGCAAAGCCATGTGAGATTTTGAAGAGTATCCATTCTGAGGATCCTAAGAACAGAACTATGGTGTTCTTTCTCCAAGTTGGAATAAAAGACCAGAAGAGAGACAGGATAGACATTATAAATATTTAAAAATAATTACAATTTCAGAAGTGGAAAGGTACACGGGAGACTTTGAAAACAGTCTGAAAAGGAAGTGTTCCCCCCATCTGTGATTCCCAGCACATTTAGCTTACCTTTATACATCTACCTGTTGTGAAGAGATGCTAGAAATAAGAAATGCTCTACTGGGGGTCCTCCTATATATCCAGAGAATGGCACAGCCATCCTAAACAAAACTCACAGTTAAGTAGATGCTTTTAGCCATCAGGAGCAGCACAGAATTTCACCTTCCATTTCATGCATCAGTTATTACCTCTCTCCCTTTCCATGACATAGCCATTTATGGCCTGAACATAGGGTGTGCTTGTATTTAAAAGGCTCTTGTGCTGAAGGCTCATTAGAAAAATGTTTCATATTATGTCTTAAAGTTTCAAATCACTTCTTTGAGCACCAAATTAACACCACTGGTTCACCTTCTAAAAACATATACCCTTATTTTCAAATCTCAAATGAATTAATAAAACCAAAGACTCTCTTATTTGACAAAGCTAAATTTACTGCATAAACCCTTGTTCCCATGGGTATGAGAACGAACTACATTAAATGGCCATTCCACTTGGCATTTCTACCTTCACCTTGACCATTAAAGCACAGAACAGAAACAGCAAGGATGACGTGTTACTTGAGAAGAATCTTTTTATGGGACTTTTGGTTCAATGAAGGATTTTCTTCATGTATTCTATTTCTAAAAATCAAAAAAAGGGGGCTGAAGAGCCAGTTAATCTTATTTCTTTCAGGTGTCAGCTGAAATGAGGGGGAAGATTTGCTTTCAGCTTTGAACAGCTTAGCTTGCAGGTCCCTTCCCAAGAGAGGCTTGGCTATTACTCAAATCCACCCCATTGGCAATGATGTGCCCAACTACCCCTCAATGCGTCAATGAAATACAAGAAATGCATTATGTAGTCACACTGGCAAACATCAGGAGAAGGATGTGTATATGAATAAATACAGCACATCACAATTCTTTCTTCTGGTGAGCTACAAATTCTCATGTAACAAGTTACGCTGCCTGTCAAAGTGCAGTCAGTCTTCAGCCAGTCAGGTGGTAAATTAATGCGTTGACATCACATGCCATACAGAATTCCACAAAAAAACCCCACCACCCTCCAGATGATTTAGACAGCAAAGCGCACAAGGGTTATGTCTGAAGAGTCACAGAGCAATTAAGTAATGTGAACACCATGCTCAGGATCAATAGCTACATGAAACAGATTGTAGCATAAAAGTATTCAGTCTTTTTGTGAAACACAGTACTTAGATTTTTGGAGTAAGAGTATCAAAACATTCCTCAAAGGACATGAAAATTCTCTGTGATTGTGATTTTAAAGCACACATAGTAAGAATTAAACACTATTAAATACTCCTATTACCACAGTGCATAGCAAATAAAATAAAAATAGGACTACTTTGTACTAGGTGCAGAAAAAACAAAGCCAGTTCCTGAGATAATTACCTAAACTACTTGTCATACTACAAGCATTGGGCAATTAATATTGAAACTGTGCTCTTCTGCCAGAGGGAAAGATGCCATATAGTTAAGGATGTACAAGTTCATCTTCTATTGTGCAATCCTTGTTTGGATCGCTTGTTTCTATCTGATCAGCACGAATTCTATAAAGTTATTTAATTATGCAGTACGCAAATCTCCGTATTTCAGTTGGTTTAAGCTCTTGCAGTCAGAACCCAGGAATTCATCGTCTCCCTAGTAACACACCTGATCCAGAAAAGATTCAGGCACAGCAACACAGGCAGGCAAAAGCAATTTCTGGAAGCAATTTTAAAAGTACCTTACTTACCAGCAGAGGAAATCTGCTCCAAATGACTAAATTCACAGCCTCGGGCTTTTAAGGGCCCTCCAATCCAATCATGTTCAGAAGTGCATTTCACCAATCTTAAGCCAAATACCATAGGCATCATTGCCCGGCAATGGTAAAAACCAAACTAAACCAACTTTGTAATGACACCAGGAGCCGTGTTAGCAAGGAGTTACCCAGGGCTAACTCGAGGCACCGCTAGGAGCTACCTCAGCACACTGTAATCTGGTGGTCCTCAAGCAGCACTGCCCAAATGGACCATGTTGTGGGACAGTGCCATCCTCTGCCCTGGCTGTTAAGCATCATTGCAGCTCCAACTCACAGCCCAATTTCCATACCAGAAGCAGCCATTTACCTCACATCCCATTTCAGGATGGACCCTGTATAAACACCAATAAATACTGCTGCCAACATTCAGACAGAACATTCAAGTCCTTAATGTCTCCAGACTTCATCTAACATTAACTGAGAACAGGGAGGGAGAGCAGCTGAGGCCAGGGCCACCATGAGATCAAATGCCATGCAACTCATTATGACACCTGAAGATAGACTCCTTCAAAGCTAACACCTCCCCTGAAAAGATGCAGCAGGACTGCAACACATTCAACACATCCAACAGGCCTCGGAAGTGACAGCGCCTGCTGCTAGATACGAAGTTTGAAAAAGAACAGGAACAAGAAATACGGAAAAAATTCAGATGATTTCTGCTTTGCTGTTGGGAAGCCTTGCCACTCACAAACTCCCTAGCAAAACAGATGTTGCTAAGGGTTTTTTTTTATATGCAAATATCTTACCTTTAATCAGTTACAACACATCTTCTAATCAAACTCTGTCCTAATACTCAAAATTGAGCTTTTTTTTTTTCTAGAAAAAAGAGAGATTCTTTCATCATCCAGCCAATTAACAGAACTCTATTTTTTTCTAAGACAGACAAAAAAAAAAAAAGAAAAAAAGAAACCTTCCTTCCCAACAACCAGTATACAATTTCTCAGCAAGACTCTCTCAATTCAATTCTATTATTCCAACTGAGGTGTGGGGGAGTTTCCCCAAAGAGGGTCCAGCAGAGTACCTGTGAAAGGCAAAATATTGATTATGACCACCATTCACAATGTGAAAAATGAGCTGTCAGAAGAACATTTAATGAATTAGTTCTACAAACACATGAAACATGCCCTTTTCAAGTTCCAATACTCTGAGTATTTACAACCTCCTAAAATCATCCCAAGGGCCAAATTATTTTATAAGATTAATTAGTGAAAAATCCCAGTGAACCAATTTTTAAATGTATGCAAGAATTATAAAGCACATTTTCTTCCTTCTACTGTAAGTAGCAGCTGTTCTATTTATCTTTCAGGCTTTTTATTACACACTGGGAGTGTTTACACACAAACTTTGACAGAATAGAAGAATGCATTTTGAAGAGACTTAAATGAAAAAAGAATGAAAAGACTGTGTGCTTTAACAGTTTAAGATAAGCATCAGAAAGTAACATCTAAAAGCAACAATACAGAACTTTCATGTTTAGAGCTTATCCCCATAAACACTGATGGCTAATTCCATTTAACTAGAGAAAGAGAGGTTACAGTTTGGGAAAATAACAGATTAGCCTACACTTCAACAAAGTCACCCTTTGAATTTTCAAATACTTATATTTCACCTCTACAAAGACTTCGCTCTACCTGTTGCCATCTCACACACAGTCCCCTCTCTAAGGCACTACTGCCTGCAATTAAGACACAAAAATCACATCCACCTGGCAGTCATTTGGCCAAGTGATAAGCACTGAAATTCCTGGCGGAAGAGCTTCATGGTTGTACTGCTGCACCTCAGTTAAGCAAAATACTCTGCTGGCCCCAGTACCATGAAGGTAGGTGGCATTTCCTTAAAGTTACTGCATAATTTTTAGATATATCTTTTATATATATATACACATACACACTAGCAAGATCTAGCAATATTTAGACAGCTGTTAACCGTAAAAACTGAAAAAAATAACGATAATGCCAGACCCCTGAGTTTGCAGGCACCTGTTGCAACAGAGCTGTAATTCCCTCCTCTCAATGCTTCAGCACTCCTTCCTACCACCCTTTCTTGGAGAAGACATTTAAAAAAACCAATCTGAATGAAATATCATCAGTTAAATACACACACCTGCCCCCAAACAGATGAAGTCAGATTAATCATAGCCACATTACCCAAGAGTTGGGTATCACCACAAGCCATAACCTGACAGACAACTTATTTCTCCTCCACCCCATCTTTTTGAGTTATCTTTGTACTGGCCCCAGCTGACCTGCACAGAGTCAAGTCAGACCCAGACTAACATCATGAGAAAGATGAGATACGGGAGTAGTAGTCATGGCAGGGTTTTCCAATTCCCTCATAATGTTGTTTGATATGAAATAGATAAATACTGGATTCTCGGATATTACCTAACAAGTATACCTGACAGACTGCAAAAAGCACATAACATATAAAGGAAAAAGGGACCAACATACACAATGCCTACACATGCAGGGGTTCAAAAAAAGTATTTACCAAAAAACAAGCAGCAATGGTTTCCAAAGCAGAAAGCTAAAACTGTACAAGTCCAACTTTCAGAGTTGGGTTTTTTTTAGTTAGTTTTTTTCAGAGTTAGTTTTTAACTAACTAAGTTAGTTTCAGGGGTCACAATCACAATGTTTTCCAGACTCTGAGTCTCAGGCTTTTGTTGTGATAGTAGCTTCAGGTGACTAGCTTGGAGCTTAATAAAAGGAGATATGCATTTTAAAAGAAGACAAAATTAATAACTCCTTTTCATTCCAAAACGTGGCAAAACACTACAAGGCCAAACAAAAAGAAGTAACGAATTTTCCAAATGGGCTCCAAGAAGTTTCTAACAGTGAAGAAGAAAATTGACACATTACAATTATATCAATACTAACCATGTTGCTCATGAGGATGATCTAATCTTTCCCTGTTAACATGTAACAAATATTTCATTTTTTTAAAAGCCCATCTGGTAGATTTTGGTGGACATGAATTTTGGCCTATGAAACAACTGAAGTTTACAAGGAAGCACATCTCTCAGTACAAACAATCCGACAATTTCTCATCATTACACAAGAAGTATTAAACCATCTGCTGCATCTCGTTGCTTTTGTTCCCTGGCCACATAGCTTTGACCACTACTGCCCAAACTGAAGTTTATGGTCAAGCATGTATCAAGCAGCTAAAACACAAAGTTCATTTTCTGCCACCCTTTTATTAAATATGTTGCTTATGTTGAATTTCATGAAGTGGAAAAAGCCCAAATATTCCAAAACAGATTTTACTGTCGAGTTGCTAAGACTGTGAATAATTTTCATATGATATTATATTTTCTGACCTTTGTTTTCTGCCTAACCTGGACTTGCCCATCCAAAAATGGCTGCAACTCATTTGTTTTCAATGTGGTACACAATTACTTTGGTATGCTAACATCAGTTAGACTTAAGCAATCTTGAATATGTTAATTGACAAAACTCAACACTGAAATTACAGCACTGTATCTCTGTTGGCTAACTAAACAAAGCTTATATGATTTTTTTCCTTTGTTTCCCAGAAAAGGAAAAAAACACGGAGCAAGAAAACCGAGAACGACAATGTAAATGAACAGGCTGCTACACTGTTTTAATTTCACACAATTTATTCCTGTTTCAGTTTAAAAACTAGCAAGAGTCAGAAAGAAAGCAGAAAGCTAATCCAATGAAATGAAGTGATAAACTTCGAGTTGTCCTTTGGCCACCAGCCTCTGAACTTCGGCACTGACAACTATACAGCGACTTGAAATGTGACTTGGTAATTGCTGTTGGTCTCTGTATTAAACAATTCCAACATAATCAGCTACATCTTTCATCAAGAATTAATACACCTTTTGTTTTCTGTAATTATTGTACACATTGTCCTGCCACTGAACAAGATTTCCTTACTATAGCAGGCCTGCATATTTTCACAGCAAAGCAATCTCTGCATGTCAATTCCAGCAGGAACAGGCTGCGTCCATCACAGATGAATGTACTGATCATTTCAGGAAAAACTAGTCCTATGTCCTACTGCAACACAGAATAAATTTTAAATGGATCAAAATGTGAATCTACCCTTGAATTTCACCTCCCACTGAAAGAAATATACCATCTTAACCCTTTAACCATGCAGGCAGTAAGAATGATAACACAGAAGAAAAAGCAGGTCTTGGCACTCCATTACTAATATAATGGAGAAGTTTTAAGGAAGGTTTGGAGTTCCTTAAAGAGAAAAATAACCCTGTTGTTGCTGTTGCCCTTTTGTCACAACCTGAAAGACAGACATTCCAAACAAAGCTGGCTTTACTACAGTTCAAGCCACACCTTTACAGTCTAGTTTACCTCTGCTTTCCTCATACTCTCCTTTTTGTTGCATTTTCCATTTAATTTTTTGCAGTTACTTGAAAATTCTTGTTTCACTGGTTTTTTCCCTTGGTAAGAGAAATGTTCATTGCACATTCTACGTATTGCAATTTATACATTCCAAACAAGCAGAAAGGTGTATTTTATACTATAAAGGCCTGCAAAAGTATATCCAGATATATATGGAGTCTTATCTTTGGAGAAAAAAAGCACAATGGTATCTCTTCCAGCTAAATGGTGTCTCTTTCACGCTAAATTATTTTTTTAACAATTTTAAGTGCTCTGAAGAAAGAGTACAGAAAAAAAACAAATGCCAGTGAAACATCTTCAAAGATGTACGTCTAAGCCTATAATTTAGATTTTTCTTAACTAAATAACATTGCCAAAATACAACCTATAACTGCCTGTTGGCCTCTACTTCACCTGCAATTCGTGTTTAGGTTACAGGATTTCAACCTTTACCCAAACACCCTTTGAGAAAGCCTATGAACCTGTGCCACTGTAATGGAGCTGAACATTTTACCACCAGACCAAAATGCATTTCATTCAGACAATTCTAATGTGCTAAGGAAGAAGCTGAAGGGTTTGGGTTTGGGGGTTTTTTTTTCCCCAAGAGATTCATATACTTGTTGCTTCCTTTCATCAGTATATTTTAGTATATACTAATAACACCTCTGAAGAGCAAAGTCTCGTTTTTCTCATGAGTTTCCCACACAAGCTCCCATAAAAAGTGATGGCTCTCCATTATTACTATTTTCCATTATAGTCCAGCATTACTACTGACAAAAACTGCTAGCATTAGACTAAATGCTTGCTAGCCACCCACATTCAGCTAACAAACCACATTTCTCTGACAACTCTTGCCAAGGTAAGGACTCCATGGTCAGAACCTTGGTAGAGAAGTTCCTAACTTCCCCCACTGGCTCATGCCTCCAGAATGTTATTTGCACCTACTGGATGCCTTCTTTTCTATTTTTTTTTTTTTTTTTTAAATACAAGAAGTTAGAAACAAGAGTTTTGGATGAATTTCACATACTGCTCTTATTTGGGATGGCCCATTTTAATCAACTGCACACCCTGTAGGATGCAATGGATGACAGAGCAGCCATTTCCAAGCCTGCTGCTTTTTTCTAGCCAGCTTCTGGAGCGCAGTGTCCTTGGTCCTCCTAACCAAGTCTTTCCCACCACACCTCCAACAAGTTCCCAACCAAATTCCAAATCTGTCCTCCACAGCTGCCAGAAACACCTCCTCAGATAACCCACTCAGAAACCACTTTTCTGTTGCAGAAAGAGCTGGGTGCCTGTTAAATGCAAGAGCAACTAAAACTGCAGCCAAGAGGTTACTGGGATAATAAAAAGGTCAGAAAAGAATGGGGGGAGGGAGAATATATAAATGTCTAAGGTTTCAAACCCCCTCAGTTTTAGACTTAGAAGGGCACAGTATTGCTCTAGAGTTGTATGAGGTTAAGTAACCAATACTGAAAAGCCTGCAAACCATTTCACCAGCTACTGCTGTCTTAAAAAAAAAGGAAGGGGTGGGGGGGAGGGGGGGAGGAAGGAGGATTAAAAAGCAGCAATTTTTCCATGGATTGCATTACCAACTGCAAATTTGGTAAAAACAAAATATAGAAAAAACAGTTCAAAATTTTTTTAAAACCAACAAAACAAACCAACACAACTAGCCCAAACTACCTACCTTAGACTTTTTCTTCCTCCTGTTTTAAAAAGAGACCTGTTTCTCTCGTGTTTTGTTATTGATCTGGAAGAGGTAAAAACTAAGGGGGAAACAGCAGAAAAATTTATATTTAAATGTAAAGACAGCACATGAAAAAGGTTGGCAATGTAGTTCTTGAAGCATTATGAAAACTTAAGGCTTTGTTCTTACTCCTCCTACCCTCTATTATTCTGTGTGATATAATCACTTTACACACAGTCATTAATCAAAAGCTTCTCAAAGCTTTTCACAAACATCTAGTTAGGCCTTATAAAAGAAACAGTAATTTCCATCTTTCCAAACAAGACTTACAGACAGGGATCTGATCCAAGACAATGCCATGTCTCAAAGAGAACCTGTGCATCTACTCTGCACTGCCATCACTGCTGTACTGCCCAGGACCCACCTGGGTGTCCTTTTGGGTCTCCCTCTGAGAGCTCTCAAAACATTTACTATATACATTTAAACACATACTTTAAAACTATTTACCAGACCAATCTAACTGCAGAAAAACTGTTGTTCAAATGAGCTGGAGGGTTTTCTTTGTATTACAATCAAAGCATATTACACAAAGCATTCTAATTACATCTAACAACAGTGCTGCTAAAACAAGCTCTTTATCCCGGGAATACACATTAAGCTATGCAAAAGCTAAACATGCCACAAAGGACATGAGCTTCATTTGAAGAGAATGTTAAGATGTCAGCCCCTTCTGTTCCTTAAAAGCGCACACAATGAAAACATACCTGTACAACAAATATAAACCGAAGCCACATTTCAGCAATATTCCGACTAATATTTGAGACCTTTAAATGTCACTTCTGACCATTACTTGAACCATTCTAATACTAATCAATTTACACTACATAAAATTAGTAACTAGGAACATCAAATCCATCTCCTGGTATGGGAAAACAATAGGAGCCTAACACTGTATTTTGAAAACAAGGCACTTTGCTTTCTTCCTTAGACATGCTATTGTCAGGCCTGCATATAACAAAGAGACCTTTGGTTGACACATTGTGTGATAAAGAGCAGGCATTTGAAAAAGAACCTACTTAGGGCTGAAAAGGAGAGGGGAAAAAAACCAAACCAAACCTCACTGTGCAAACCCAAGTCCCAGACAAACTTCTTTGTACACAGTCAGCGTAGCTGGAGATACTAACATCCCAAACCACTTGCTTTCAGGCAAGGATTTGCCCTTAGTAAGCTCGGTCTCACTTATAAGGGCAGGCTGGGACGAGAGCCAAGCCAGCCCCAGACAGCACTCACACAGTCCCTGCAGCTGAAATGAGGAAAATGGGAGGGGGAGCTATTGGGTGGTGGGATAAGCACAGGCCCTTTTTCAAACATGCCTTTGGTCTGTCTCAATACGATGTTTTTATGAGAATTTGAGAAGACAATCTGCCAAGGAATGAACCAACAGGTGTAGACATCTCTCTCACCTGCACAAAGGTAAAAAATGAAGAAGTGTAGGGTAATGCGAATGAAAGTATCCAACACTTTGAACCACGTACCGTCCTTCCACCTTCATAAAGCTTTCTGAAGACAGGCAGAAAGTAGTCTCTAATAAGGCTTTTTATAGACTAACTCCCCTTTTCACTGTCCTATCATGTTTTATACTTTAAAAAACCTACATGCCCAGACATAATTTACCAGATATTGAACTTAAAATTAAAAGGCAACATCCCTTTCTTTATGGTGACCCGACAAAGTGAAAAAACAAATAAAACTTTAAAAACCACATAAAAAAATTTACAACATTCATTACACTGTATTCCAAGCTATTACTAAATAGCAGCTGGAGACCCAAGGAATACCTTTCATAACAAATCAAAATGCAGTTAAAACAGAAACCGTGAGAAACCCCAGGAAAAAGGAAATGTTTATGAACACGGACATCTCAGAAAAAGCCTAAGCATCCAGTCCTTACATCACTCCTCACTGCTCCTTATCTATTCACAGCAGAGTCTCACAATACCTGTAGAAAATGCAAACATTCAGTTATGAGTGAGGTACTACACCAAGGCGAACCTCCTGCCTCCTGTTCCAGAACAGGCAGTAGCTTTGAGAGCACGCTGTCTGTTACGAAGGCCAGATAACTCTGGATATAAGCACCTATCTGTCCCACACCATCCAAAAGTCACTTTAGTCTCTTTAGCCTCAGGACAAAAGAAAGCCCTGGATCTTCCTAAACAGAGAGAGAAAACTGAATTCCTAATGCAACAGTGCATTCAACACCAGTGACTGAGCACATTTCATTGCCTTTTTTTTTTAATTGGAGAAGAATACATCATATTCAATAATCCAATTCTGAGCATCTGCATCATCTTCATAGTAACACTCATGTCCGTACTCTGGAAAACTGTTGGAGTTTTTTTAAGATATTCATTTAGAAATCACAGTATTTCTATTTCACTATTCGGTATCAACCACAAGACTTGATTATCTAAGGAGCTGGACAAACAAACTTTAGCAATTTACTTTAGAAAAAGTAATTTTATGGTTTTTTAAATGAATATGAGTACTAAGGGAGACTAGGTCAAGTTCTACTTCATAATTACTCATTTCTATGAACATGTGTTGACATTTTTCAGCATATGGCCATTTTTTCTAAAGCAGAATCGAAAGCTAAATTTCACATAAGTGACTTAAACTGTTTCCCAGCACTCATGCTTTTTATTCTTATCTCTACCAGACACAGAATTGCAAGATTTCTTGATAACCACCCACTTGGAATGAAGGGATAGAGAAACCAACACAAATTCAGAGATATTATGCTGTTCTTACTTTCCAAATGAGCATACTTAGTTCCTAAAACAGCTCTCCTGAATAGGCAAATAACTTTTTTTTAAGCACAAACAGGAAAGGAGGAAGATATACATTCAACGTTATACCACAACACTGTTACACCTCCTAGTCCCAGTCACACAGGGCCCCACAAAAGGACTCCTTCCCTTAAGAATACGTACAAGCTGTCGCTTTTATCCTCTTTACACCTTACTTCCCACAGCTGATGCATGCCCATTCTGAACAACCCTCCACCCTAACACGCATTTCAGAAGTATTGCTAGCTGCACTTACTTCCAGTTTCAGTCTAGCTCGCATTTAAAACCATCTGTAATATGGAACAGTCCAATAACTCACTATCATCAAATCTCTTTATCATAAGAATATATGAGAATATTAAATGCAATACCATTCACAAAACTGACAAGAAAGTATGGCAATCCACAAGTGTAAACAACTACAGGACATCCTATCCATAAGGAAGCCAAGGGACAAACAACTTACATAACGCATTTTACAGAAAGGAACATTTAGAGAAGGCACAATACAATTAATCTTTTATGGAGTATAGGAAGCAAAACAAAATAGCAAACAGGAATATAAAGAAAATAATTCAAGATGCAGAAAATGTTGTTTTGAAAGCAATTACAATTTCGATTTTTTTAATGTTACTTTTACTTGAATACATCCCTTCAAAAATACACTGTAATCAGAATAAAATAGGAGAGCTTTCATGCAGCTATACTGTACCTTCTCACTATTTTAAAATTAAAAACTTTTTTCTTTACTTTAATTGCCTAGGCCTTGTCAACCAAGAGAAGGTTTTCTTGTCTTACAAATTTTTCTGTATCAAAAAAATACACCAACTTATCTGAGTTCTCTGCTTTTTGGAAATAGTGACCGGATACAGAAAAGAAGTTGATGCAACAAAACTGCAGAAAATTGTTCAGATTGTTTTCATAAAGGAGAAAAAGGAAGGAAGGCAGGTAGGCAAAGAGCTATTCAGAACTGGGAAGCTTTTCTAAAGAGATTTCATAACACAGAAACTAACTAGGCTAAATTTTTATAGAGAGAGATTATTATATTAAGATGATATGCAAAAGCAAGTTTCAATGACACCATTAACAGTAAAATACTGACATTTCACTACTCCATTGGAACCACCCAACATAGCACTAACTGACAGAAGATTCAGCATCTCAGCCACGCAACCTCAATCTTCCCTTGTGTCCACACCAAGTTGAATAACTTTGCTGCCTCTGGCTGAGAAGCAAAAAAAATCCAAAAAGTCAAAACCCAAAAATCTGTGCAGATCCATGAGCTTCTGCGATTCACTGTCTATGGCCATCTATTAATACTACTGCAAGGAAGTTAAGTAGAATGCTTCAGCAGAAAGAAATTATGTAGCAGCGGTACAATTTTAGCCCTGGTGTACCTTTGGCTGAAACCACAGCTACACAGGACATTCTCCAACTGTGGGCACTGTGGGAGTTGACTTTTGAACAAGATGCAGATTTAAAGAATGTCTGGAATCAGTCAGTTCTGTAACTTACACAAAGATTAATTTTCCTTTTCAATACAGGTTTTAAACTTAATTTTAGGACTCTTCACCAAATTTTACATGAATTACTTTTTTGCTTATGGTACCAGAAAAATGCATTTCCATGAGGGAAATCACAGAACAAGCTGCGTTGGAAAGGTCCCACAAGGATCATTGAGTCCAACTCCTGGCCCCGCACAGGACACTCCAAGAGTCACACCCTGTGCCTGAGAGCATTGTCCAAATGCTTCTGGAATCCTGCCAGGTTTGGTGATGTGACTACTACCCTGGGGAGCCTGCTCCAGTGCACAACCACCCTCTGGGTGAAGATATCCAACCTAAACCTTCCCTGACACAGCTTCAGCTTCAGGTCATTCCTTCAGCTCCTGTCATTGGTGGTCACCTCCTCTTCCCCTCACAACGGGAATCTGTATTAGACAAATATGTAGTAGGAAACAGGGCATTTATTGAAAACATCATATTCAGACATTTCAAATCCCACTGCATTCAAGAAAAAAAAAATTATTTGCCCTTCACGCTGTCTTTTCTGCTCACAATATCTAACTACCTTACACAATTACCACAAAGCTTCAGGACTAGGAACACAATGACTTTAATATTATACCCTCTGGAGATATCAAGCCAAACTCTGAATTGCAAAGCATCTAATACCTCTAAAATTCCTCTTAAATACAGTAGCCAAAACTTTCCAAATTTCCTGCTTACTCAGAACTCTACCTAAATGGTTAATCTTGTTTTCTTTTAGAAAGAAATCACCCACAAATTTCAAAACATTCTGGAAAAGGTATTAAGTATCCAAATGTGAAGAAACATCACATAACTGTTGGTTTTTATTTTTCACCACTTCTATACTGAAAGACTAACCTATTCAATTTTTTTTTTAGATAACAGACTCAATATTGTTTTTTCCTTCTACTTTCTGTGGCTTAATCCTGGCATCAAAAAATTTCATCCGAAGGATGGCATTCATGCTGCCAACACACATACAGCTTTTGGCAGGCTACAGAGAAGTCAGTGCTTCTCACAGAGCAGCTCTGTGCTATACAGAGGTTGATGCCAGTAAAATATTAGCCCAAACTGAAGTCTATTATATAAAATATATGCAAGCATCAGAATCCATACTCTGAAAATTCATTTCTCTTGACGAATAACAAAGTCTTTAAAGGCCTTGTAACTAAAAAGAAACAAATAAAGTAGAGAGTTTGTCTGTACATTTCATTTTAAACTGGAAAAAAACCACTAAATAGTAGAGGAAATTGAAAAAGCACACATGGGAAGGCACAAGCAAAGATAGCCTAAAGACTCTAAGACATTACTCTCACATGCCTTTAAGTAATTACTGCTTTCAAAGCCCTTTGTCTGTCCTTTGACATTGGAAACAGATGAGGAATTGTATCTCAAGCAGAAAAATTGGTTCATATGAAGAATAAAAAAACAGCACTGAAGGTCTCTACATTAATAGTTTTCACTTATAAATGCATAGTAAGCAACAGAAGTTTTTCAGTTCAGCTCATCTTCTGCAGAGTAACACACTCAGTAGCAGGGTATGGAAACATTAAATGAAACACAGTAAGAGACGCACCTATTTCCCAATTCCTCAAAAGCTGATTCCCTGAAATCCAGTACTTTGACACAGCTGCAAGCTTAACTCATAGCTCAAGCTATTAGATGGACTTTGCTGCTCAGATTTCTATGAGCAGGTATTTTCAGGAGCTAATGGACTTGTTCGATCAAACAGATTCATCAACCAGCCGTGAGAGTAAATAACCTTTACAGGAACTGTGCGCAGCAACTTGTCTGGACCACGAGGACCACAAGCACACCGAAATATGCATATACACATATATAAAATACATGGTTATGCACACTTATAATAATATACTTGGTAATAATGTAGAAGCTGGTCTTACTGGAATCACGTTTAACACATGAACCAAGTTCTCTCATGTTGTTTTGTATTACTTCTTGTTCCTATTTCTATAATTTTTTTCTAAAAACTGGAAAAAAACCAACACAACAACAAAAAAAAACCCAGCACATTCTCTTTCTTAAATGAACTCTGATGTTTTAGATTCATACCAGATTTTTATGCACCTGCAAGCTAACTGAATGAGGATCAAACTGTTTGGCTCCAAAAGATCTTCTACCCCTACTCTATACTACAAAGCAAAAAAAATTACCACACAAAACACAGGACTGTGCTCCCCACAAAGAGAAAGCAAAGAGTTATAAACTAGGGCAATAAATAAAAGCTCAAAGCATATGTTCATGGTCACCACAACTGTATTACACATAAAACCATCCTTGTGCTCATTATGCATGTAGAACGCTCATCAAGTCAAAACTTTCTTGTGTAAATATCTGCATATTTGCATGCAATATTTGCATGCAATTATTCTGTGGCACCAAGTGGACTTAAAAGGTCATAACACTATGAGATCATCTTTATGGTTATGGGTTATCTTTTTGTAAAAAGTAGTGAAAAGCCATTTTTTTACAGAAGGCAACAGTAACAGAACTCATTTTAGTTCACGTAATACTTCACAAGTCTTGTCTTTGGCATTTTGCAATGCCAGAGCCCAGACAGAAATTTACTTTTATGTCTTATCTACAAGTCTCAGAAATACTTCTAAAGGCAAACAGACTAGAAATATTCTGAGCATCTTCCCCTTACTATCTGAAACATAACATGGTATTTTTCAAATAACCTCAAAATCTAGTGCAAATGATTATTTTACATTACTATACGGGCTCTCAAATCCTGCCTGCTAGATACCTCTCCACATAGAACATCTCTGACTGTTAGCCGCTGGAATACTGACAGCTCTAAAATACACCTGTGTATTTGCAGCATACCAATTTACCCAGCCAGCAAGGGGGCAAGGAAGAAAATTCAGGCAAGGCAGCATCCTGGGACACCTCCCTACCACCTGAGCGCAGGGAACAGGCACAAAGAGCTGCCCCAGCTCTATCTCAGTACTACACACATGGTAAAACTTAACTGAAGTCACACATTTTCTTCATCAGCTTCAAGTGTTCAAACAAAAGAACCCGTTAAGAAAAGCTGAGATTTACATTCTCGTTCCTTTCAAAAAGGTCATTAAATCAGCTTCTTATTACACAGCAAAAATAAGGAACTGTTTACAAATCAAAAATGTACCTTTGTAAGCATAGCAGGCAAGTCAGGGTGTGGTTGCCTCGAAACTGGCAGGGAACATGTGTCTGTCAAATATTTCCAGTTCTACCGTACAGCAGCTTGGGTCTAAGGCAGCATAATGCAACAGGTTAAAACGCATTCAGAGTTCTCATGCCATTGCCACAACTACAAGGTGTGCCTTTTGGCTCTTCTAGAGATACTCTTTACTATTCATCTTACTTTGCTTGCCTGTTCAAAGAAAAACATCCATCATTTCTTTACAATACGGTATGTAGTAAAGCACCCTGACTTCCATAAACAGAAGTCCAAGCACTTAGCATTTGCTAAAGAGACAATAAGCACACAAAAACTATTTGATGCAATACATCTGGAAAGTTCAGCAACATACATGGAGGTTTAGGAGAATACTAAGATCTCTCATCGAAGGGTCTTGAAGAAACCAAATCCTCATAGGATGAGAGCAACAAATTACCTGCAATTCCAACTGATAAACAAATCTGAAGTGGGAGACAAGCAGAAAGAGTAAGCTTCTTTAAATGCTGATCCAACAATTAGAAAAGAAGGGAAGAGGATGGTGCACTGATAACCTTCCTTCCACAAGGATATACACTTTAACCTATACTTATAAATATGGAATAAACTGACAGCTACAGAAACTTTCATAAACTTTGTAAAGCTAAAAAGTTTGATATCCAATCAGAATCATCTTGTCTGAAAGTCACGGTGGATAGCCACAGAAGGTTTAGACAGCAACTGGCTGATTGTGAAATAAATGTTAGATGAAATCCATTGCAATAAATAAATGCAATAGAAGGGAAAAATAACCTCAAGTGGTAACAACTGAAATAGTGTAGAAGCAAAAATAAAACTAAAATCATCGCCCCATACAACCTACCACGGTTCTTTTCTTGACTACTGAACTACTTACATTGTTCAAAAAGACAGGACTAGAGAAAAAGTGACAAACATCTGGCATGGCTTCCATACAAGAATTATGGATAATTATGGCTTTGGAGGCATTAAAAAGAGCTAAAAATCAGCAACATAACCAGGAAGTAGTTATCTGTTATATACAAGGATTCATGAAATCTCAGTAAGATAACCAGACTTGAACAAGGAATTTAAGAGCAATTTTCTTACCCACAATATATAATTGTTGCCACAGGACAACATCAAGATCAGAATTATAGTTTAATTCATGAAGTGAATCCACTAAAGATCAGGCATTTTTTAATATAAGACCCTAAATCTGTCATTTACAATGCTGGCAGTCCTTAAACTAATAGAACACTGTAAAAACTGCTTGTAGCATCTTGTATATGGCTTGTAATAACTTCTTACAATTTTCCTCTTATATTATTAGAAACAACTGGGGGGGTGGTGGAGGTGTGTTACATACACTCTTTGCAGTGTTTAAGGCTTAAATCTAAGTCCCCAAAACTGACAGACATAAAACAGTGTTGATTAATATGTGTCTAAGTCACTCTCAAAAGATGAAAAGAATTGTTCTCTCATTTTTCAGTACATATATGCAGCATTTCCAGAATCTCGTATCAACCCAAAGTTTTCTAGACACCATTTGTAACAGAGGAGAAGGGAGAATGTCACGAGGGTTACAAATGAGTCACCTGAAACTACAGACTAGAAAAGTTGGACAAACTTCTTTGTTAAGGAGCCCCCATAAAACCTGAAACAAATCCCACACACCCCTGTATCATCAGAAGATTCATAACAGGTGGAAACCTGCACATAAAGGAAAAAAGAAGGGGTTTTTAAAATAAAGCCTGTGATAACCAGAAGTTAAGATTTTTTTTCATGCACCAAATTTTCAATTCAGGGCTCCGATTCAATCCTTGAAAACATCTCTTATTTGTAAGCACATAATTTAAGATTATGCAATTGCATTATGGCAGTCCCAAAATATTATGTGCTGAAAGCACCGAAGCATTTACAGACAATGCCTGCCAAACAGTCATTCCATCAAAACCACGACTCAACCACTACTTGAGCTAAACTTGTTTGAACCAGACTGAAATACAGATGTAAAGTATGCTCATACTAAATTGCAAAACAAATGCCAGGAAAACAAAAATAACACACCTGTTGGAATACATTCACAGAAGCAATCTGCCCTGTAGAGAGCTGGCAGTGACACCCTGTAATACAGATTTGAAAGAGG
Source organism: Corvus brachyrhynchos (assembly GCF_000691975.1). Lineage (NCBI taxonomy): Eukaryota > Metazoa > Chordata > Aves > Passeriformes > Corvidae > Corvus > Corvus brachyrhynchos. The sequence goes on from NW_008239553.1 coordinate 11,106,259, forward strand.
AGAGGGGAAAAAAAACAGTTTACAAAATGTACATTTCATAACAGGAACACACAGAAGATTCATAAATACCTCAGATCACTGGCTCCGTATAGGTCAGAACTGTACTCAGAAATGAAAGGAGTGACCCGTTCCCAACAGGAGGAAAAAAAAGAAAAAAGGAAATCAAGGGATCTGTCACCTATAGATTTCAAGTACTGTTTAAAACATAACTGGATTATTCTCATCCAACAGCTGTGTATTGTGTAAAGAAAGACTTTGTCTCATCCCAGTTTCTAGTGTCCAAAACAACCCACAACAGTCTCAATTTACACCCTCATTGCAGAGGGATATAAAATCAAAAGAAATACAAAAGAATTGTTGTGGCTGTGAATTCTCTCAGAATGAGACAGCAGCTGCACTATACTTGCAAAGTTGCATTTGTTACAACCTGTGTTCTTCTTGGCTTACAGATAAAAGTTATACCAGATCTTTAAAAATGTATTTGCTAGCTTTGCTGGCCTTCAGAAAAGGCAACATGTAAGCACCCAGAAGCACCTAAAGTAACCACACTTAGTTTCAGGATGTGACTTCATAAGCAAATCTTTTGGTGCAGCTTATTGCCCTTTTAAGGTCTTCGCAATTTTATGTATGAGGTAGAGGAGGACTGAGACATAACCCCATGACCTGCGCAGCAGTGACATTACATGGGTGGGGGGCCCACAAGCAAAATCTAGCAGTAAGAGAAGCCAGTCATAATGCAGTTGCAGGAGTAAGTCTGACACATAAGGCATCCTAGTTCATCATTAAGTATATGAGGTAATATTTCAAGTCCCTTTCCTAGGCTGTCAAAACAAAATTTTTAGAGACATCCCTCAATATCAGAACTTCAAAGGAGAGTGAAAGAAACCCTGGCCCCATGAAAATCTGCACTTAAAATACATTCCAGTTCTTGGTGCTTTTGTAAGCTTAGAGCTTTCAAATTCAAAATTAAAAAACACCAAAATCAGTCAAACAAAAGCTCCCCACTCTATTCTATCTTAACCACGTAGGTCTCCTGTGGGCATGTAAGAATGGCTCACAAATATTCAGAAAAGAGGGCCACTGGACACACAACAGGGTAACAAGTGCTATCTCTGTATAATTTAGCTTACATAGTAATTATGTAAGAAACTTCAAAAATTCACAAAATACCCTTCCATCAAAAACAGTCCAAACTGCAATTAAAGACAAAGTCTAAATCATTCTCAGGAAAAATAACTGAACCCATTACACTAAAGAGCCTTCCTAAGTACTCCTCTAAAGATAACACTAATGAAAAAAAGTTATTAACATCTTCAATAATTTTCTAACCTGCAAGGAACAAACAGGACTGCAACTATTGTTGGCTTATCTGTAACACCACAGTATGTTTCAACCACCTTTGGTCTTTCCTCAGCTGCCTGTAAGAAATATGGAAAAAAAATCTACCTGCACACAGGTAAATTCCCCTTATTCCACTTGTCTCAAGCACAGACATTAGTCACATTTAAAAAGAAAAAACTGAGACAAATCCATGTTAGTATTGCACTGCAGAAATTACAAGAGCTTCAAAGTATAAAGCCACTGTACAAAATCAAGTTCTGCAACAGGATGATTCTTTCTGTCCATCCAAATCCCTCTACATTCCTACAACACTTTTTAAAAAGTCATTCTACTTCCATTAACAATTAGAACAAAAGGTCAGAAACTGTTACAATGAATAGTCTATAGCTATGCAGCTAAAGAAGTCAAGAGAAATTAACACAAAAAAATCCAGATATAGTTTAACTACACAGTGTAACAGACCTTCAAAAGAAACAGAAGGTTTCTTTCTCAACCACTTCTGTTCAAACTTCTTCACAATGTGAGCTTTCTACTGCATGCCAAAAAATTATCAGGCAAAACTAATATCTGACAAGAAAAGAAGTTTTTAAATTCAAATTAAATACATTTTAGAATATTTCAGACCTAAAGCAACTCCCTGAGTAACAGTAATGACCTCAATATATTAAATCTCATTTAAAAACTGCTTCCTCCAAGCTGCATTGTCAACACGGCACTTCGGTTCAAAATAAACAGGTGCCAAAAATTTACCTCCTTTCCCTCAACAGTATTCTGCCACCATATACCTGTACTGTGGAAAGCACTTCATGTCTGCCATTTTCCAGGTTTAACTACTCCAAATGGTAATATTTTGCCTTATAATGAAAGAGAGACAGACTGAATTTGACTGCTGTCTTTATCCTTCATAACTTCCTCTGTTTTTACCACTTACGTAGCAGGAAGTGGTATGTTCTGCATTACAGTAGCCAGATACCCACAAGGGGTTTATGCAAGGTAAGAGAATTCTTACCCTGCTCATCAATTCCTTTAGATAGCTGTGGGTTCACAAAAATCTTCAGGTTTTTATTCCTGTCAGAATCAACATCTGTTCAAGTCCAAAGAATAGTTTGCATCTAAAATATATCAAAAGTAGAAGATTTCATTTAATGTCAACAGCATCATGACAGAGATACACACCCAAAAAATCCCTCTTCCCCCCAAAATAAGCATTCTAAACTCATTATCTTCTTTTGTAAAAGCCTTACCAAGCAAAATTTTAGTTACAGTTGCAGCCAGATAAGCAATTCACAGAGCAAACTGATAAACTGAGTAAGACTACATGGCAAGTTCAATTATGGATGCACCATATGCCTCCATCATGCTTTAGGTACACAAAAAGAATCAATTTGTGCAATTTGTTCAAAACACAGAAAGCCCTTTTGGCAAGATCATCCTTCAGCTGAACCAACAGTTTGAACACTTCCCTGCTGAAAACATCACCCATTCACTTCACACAGTAGCAACAGCACCTTAAACAAGCACAGGAGTTACCTGGTTCTGCCACAGGAGCAGATACATTAAGATGGCTCAGGAATTTGCCAGATCCGTATGTTTATTAGAAGACATAACCAGTGGGGTTTTGCTTGGTGGTGATTTTTTTCCTTAATTAACCTTCCTCTGATACTTAAGGTGACCTTTACCAATGCCTCTCAGCAGGGTAGAGCGGCAGCCTTGGATGTACACAGCTACTTCAAGTTTCGTAACTCAGTTCTCAATCTACTTCTTACTTTACACACAGCCAGAGCTGCAAATCAGTAAACTCTAAAAATGAAATATTTATGTCCCAGCAAGTGCATACATCAAGAGGATTCTTACATACACCTTCAATGAAAGCCATTATTATGACAATGAAGTACAAAAAGTGAAAACATTAATAACATTTGTTATTAGCCTCAATATACAAATATTGAGATCTGATTATACCTTGAACACATATTCTAGTACCAGTTTTTACTTCTTTTGCAGGCTGGAGTTAAGGATTACCTTTCAGGAGACGTGGTCATCAGTAGGGTCACACTAAAAAGCAGTCTGCCAAATCAGCACCATTTTTTCCTAGTAAAGACTCTCAACAAGAATACAACCTGGTACAGGTTCAACAGCAGCACACCCCTCCTGCCCATTTTCTCTCCTCTTCCAGTGGTCATTAGCCGGTCATTCAGCTAATTACTGTTTGATCTACTACTTAGTATTGCTGTAATTATGCAAAGTGGAGCTTAGCTTTTAAGAACAGTCTTCATTTTATCTACTGAAACACATGAAAACAAAGACTAATCAAGCAAGTACTCTATCATTTATTCTCCCACCAGTGAAAAGGAGAGGCTTCTCAAAAAGATGAAGCTCATTAATTGAAGCAATTCTTAGACAACTTTTCAAAAGCGTCAGCTGGGGGGGAAAATGAATAAATAATAAAAAAAAGTTAAAAATCGACAATGCTGACTACCTGCCCTCTGAGTGTCCAGCTGCCTTTGCAGAAAAGTATTAATGCCCCACCAGTGCCTCCCACTCCTCAATGCTACCCAAAATTCCTCTATCTGCTCAAGTAAATTTAGATCAGTCTGATGAAGTCACAAGCAACCAAGAACACAAATTTATGAACAAGTGTAGGAAACCTGAAACACAGGCATCCCTTACAGTTTCATGCATGATGCAGAGGGAAGGCATTCAGTACAACCCAAGCTAGTGCAGTACTTTCTGTGAAGGTTTATCACCACCTGGGAGCCCTTCTTCTCCAGGCACTCCCTGACAGAGCACTGCACATGAAGTCAGAGCAAGACACGCTGGATCTTCCACAAGCACGCCAGCATGGGAAGAGCAGCACCACCACTCTGTATGATTGCTAAGAGAGAAAAGGCATTTTGCCAGGCATTTCTCTTTTTTTTTTCTGTCAGCTTTTTGGGAAAGAGGGTGGTGTTTTGAAAGGCATTTTTTAAAGGCAAGGAAATCAAAAACTAAAATAAATTTACATGTACTAGATTATTTCTTTGATTTCACCAGTTAAGACAGGGACTAAAAGGACTGCATTCACCTTGGCCACAGCTGCTTTAAAGCAGGTTCAGTTTCCATAATTAAACTCACATTTGGTATATACTGAAAGCCAAGTACAGCCAGCAAGGTATGCAGAGTCAACCTTCTTCGCAAAAGCAAAAATGAGCCATTAACTCCCATATTCCAGTCAAGACACATTCTAAATGTTTATCTGGTATAGACCCACTGTCTATAGTAACAGAAAGCAGTTTTAGAATAATTCCTACACACAGGCAAACCTCCCTCTCCAACTAAAGAGTGCCTTAGGGTACTAATCAAAATATTTCTAGCCATATTTCTGCCACTGAAAACACACACTTTTTAATGGAGAGAATAAAAGCTTAATAATGCACTTTATGGGAAAGAAAGAAAAATGAATTCAAGTTTACTATACCCCAATTTTCTTCAGCTTATCCAACAGGTAATTCCACATACAGAACAGTTCACACATAAAGGCAACTCAAGTCTGAAGTAACAATAACTATTTCCTTTCCTCTTTTCATTCCCAATTCCTCAGCATTTCTATTTCAAGATTTGTATTTCCAGGACACCAGACAGACTTTCACCCAGAAACAATAATGTCTCTACAGCTTCCCTACAGTAATCCCCCTACAAGCCACCATAATTTTGCTCAAGTTAAGGCAGAGACTCCCCACCCTAAAATACAGCCTTGCTTTCTCCTGAAGCATTCATGAATTACACATACAGACTGAAAGGTAAGCTCCTACAAGTCTGGTAAGGTTTAACTGACCTACATCTACTACAAATAATATTTCAACAGTAAGGTTGAAAATGTTGATAACCATGAACACTGTGGGTTTTTTTAAAAGTTGTTCTACAAAGAACAAGCTGCAGTTAAAAAAGTCCATGCCTGTGACTACAGAAAGCAAGTTGCAGGTGCATTGTGAAATAAGTTCATCCTGTACAAGTGATTAAAAATATTAAACCTTCCTCACGGAAATAAAATAAACTCTAAAAGGTAGAAAACTCGAGTTAGTTGAATCTCCATGTGACAACCCACATAATTTCATGCCAGATTAAATGAATCATTTAAATCCAAGAAGCACAAAGCCATTCAAATAGGCACTGTTTACATTTTTATCTCATCTGTGTCCACTGATCAAATTAACAGAAAAAAGTAACATTGGCAAGATAACAAGAGTGTCTCAATGAGATATAATTATGCCTGATAAATCTTTTCCCATGAGGTGTAAGGCAAGATACCTGTGACAAGCACAGGCTGCAAACTGATTTGTCCTTATATCTTGAAACACTATGTGCTATCTTATAAATGAAGCAAGCGATCCAACCTGCTGAGAACCCATGGCACAAGAGCTGCAGCTGCCAGAAAATAATGTTGTGCAGGTCCTGTCCTAGCAAGTTTTAGCTAGTCTTCAGCAAAATTCAAAGTTATATGACTAAAAATATTACCATAGGAGAGCTCTGAACCTAAACCAAGAATCCAGTTTCTGGATGACCTGGACTCTGCACCAAGAGAGCTCTATTGCAGCTTGCTTCTGCTCTGGCATCATCACGCAGCCTGTTAGACATCACAAGCAATATGATAAAAGATACAAATAGCAAGGGCAAAGTATCTTTTTTTACTGGGCCATGTGAAAGACTGATTTGCATCAGACAAAAATATCTTTACTGTCTTCTCTGTTCCCTGCCACTACTTCATTTTCCTACTCAGTGTTTCTGAGAATGCCCACTTTCATTTTTCTCCCAGAAGCATTTATTCTGGCATGACTTTTACTGACTTTGACACATTAAAACATGATGCAAAGGGCATCCCTGCATGCAGATCACACAAACAGTAATTTATAAACTGGAAGCTGACACCAAGAATACAGAGGGCAGAAAACTACTTTTTCACTCAAAGTCAGACGACCACTACAGTTTGCTTGATGCCTAGCTTGAAGAAATGCAACCTAACATGCCACACAAGGCAAAATGCATCAGTAGGGTAACCAAAATGATGTGCAACTACCAGTTCATTTTAGACAGGTAAAACCTTCAAAGAGCAGAGAAATATATTGATTACATCTGCAGCTGCATGAAACAAGTTGGCTACGAATTAGAAAGTCTATTTCAAGCTAAACAATGCAAATAACCCTTTCTGAAAGCAGTAATACAGTAAAAAATTATTCAAAGTTCCTCATGCATCTAAGCATAAAAATAGACATTTCTGAAAATGCACAATCTCAAGCTCTAGATAAGAGAAAGTCAAAAATATCTGCCTCGGAGTGCTTGTTGGTGCTCTGTCTAAACCCAGTAAGTGACACGGACTTTTGCTCAGCACCAGTGAGATCTCAGCTAAATGAGCACGCGTAGTTTTAGCCTGCCCAGTGTAACAAAAACAGACTAAAGAAAGCTCAGCAGAGACCACCAAGCAATTTGGAGGCTGAAGTACATGAGGAACAAGGACTGAGATACCTGTGCTTGTTACTCTGGAGAAGACTTGGGGGATGATCTTGTTTTCTCCACCTACACAGAGATTACAGCAAAGACTAAGCTAAAGTCAATATCACTGTACACCAAAATTTATGCTGTTCAAACTTTCAGTGGTGCAGGTTACAGTAGATGACCTCCAGAGGTTCCTTTTAGCCTAAATGAGTCTAAAAATCTGAGAATATCCAAGAAAGTTTTCATCCAAATTTTTGAGGCTGCTTTCCAATTACTCAAATTAATGACTTACTATAGTACAACAGGGAGAAACATGTACAAAATAATAGGTTCATGCAGAAGTGAGGTTTCCAAAACCACGTGCACAGCATCATATTTGATACAAAACAACCATCACCTAAAACTAAGTTGTAAATTTTGCTGTAATTCCAAGCTGTGCTTTTAGCAACCACTACAACTGTGGCAAATAAAGGAATGTACAAGGCATACAAAATAGCAGTTCCCCTGAAGTGTAGTTCAGACTATGATACCAAGCTCTTCTGGAGGTACAGAAATCAAGCACTAAATTGTCTTTTATGCCTTTTTCCCCCATCTTCATACAAAAAAAGATGCTGCATTCCCAGAATATACAAAAACAGACCTCTAGCAGACTGACTTACAGGTATTGATCAAAATTAACCCTTTAACTGCAAGTTTCACATCTAAATCATGTGTCAGCCTTCCACAGAAGGACTGGAGAATTCTGTGCATACCTGCAGAAGAACTATGTCACCTGCTTCTACAAGCCAGCAAAACAGCAATTACACAGATAATGTCCTTTGAAAGCTTTTCAGAAAGCCTAACACATCAGGTAGGAGTTCTATCTGACCAAAACTGAATTTCTCACGCTGTTCCTCACCTAACAGAGAGGCCCAGTGAGCAGCTCTAGCTTACGGTTTCTATGTAGCTCACAGACAAAGAGCAGAAATCAAACAGTGAAACAAATTCTGAATAGTATCCAGGAAAATCTTTTCCCTTGACTCCTGACAGGCACTGCAACATGTTGATCAGAAATATCCTGTAAACATCAAGAAAGTTTACTCTAGGGGCAACTGAACACTCAAACAAGTCGCACAGCAACTACGGAGTTCTTATCCTCAGACATGTTCAAAATTTAACCAGACAACAACCCCAGCAACAGCTTCAGCTGACCCTGCTTTGAGCAGCAGAGTTGAACGAGAAGAGCTCCAGAGATCCCTGCCCACTAAGAACACAGAGCCATTAAAGTATCTGCATCTGCAGAGTCAGTGAAAATTAGCCTCCATAAAAACAGGAGGGTCTCTACAGAAACATCTGTCTTCACAATCTGAGCTACACTTGCACGGTATTTTACCTCTTTTGTTTGATGCCTCTAGACATGATGGTACTGTAAGTTACTGAAATTCAATAATCAGGGCAAGGAAAGACTCCTCCATTGCAAGAGGTGTAAACAGAAGACACTTCTGTTTTGTGGCACATGAAACACTGAAAGAAATAGAAATATCCCTTCCTCTTTCTAAACATTATTGATAAATGCCACTATTGGGGGGAGAGGAGGGAATTTAAAAATAAGAACATTTAAATGCAATCTCTAGTAAAATAATTAGAATTTCTTTAAATCTGCCATAGTTCAAAATAAAAACAAATCACCTTAACCCATGCCCTTAACAAATATTTTGTCAAAAACCTCCCAACATTGTTGTAGTTGAATCTCTTCATCCTGTGCTTCTGGACACCATAGATTCAGACACATTCTGTAGCACTCATGACACTACTTATGAACCTCAGCATCTCCTATTCCGTAGAAAATTGACCCCAGATCCTATGTGAATTTTTTTTTAGTTTTTAAAAATATGCTTAGTCAAAAGCCTAGAAGAGTATGTTTTTCCCTTTTGCAAGAGAAAGGTCAAAAGACTTTAAAAGAGCCCAATTCATGTCTTGAAACAAAAATAGCAGCTCGTAATAGAATCAGGTCAAATACTGAAAACTTGGAACATGTAAATGTCTTCAGAAGGAGATTAAATTTCCAAGCAATGTCTAATAAGACAGATCCAAAGAGAACATTTATGATCCCATTAAAATCATCTCCTCTAACGGCCCCTTCTTTTCTTTAGCATTCTCCAGATAAAAAGACTTGTGGTTTCATATCTATCAAAAAGATTAAAGAGAATTCAAAAAAGAACCTGCTTCACTAAGACTGAATTATTTTTTCCTTTTTATGAAATTAGAAATAGGCTTTGGGTTTAGCATAACACTGAGAATGGATGATGAACAAAAAGACAAATACAATGATGATCAGTTTACCATGTCTGAAAGCATCCATTCATAACTTTAGACAACAGTGGTTGCACAGTGCATGCAAAGACCAACCCATCTATAACCATTCAAACACTGAATAAAATCAGTTATTTGTTAGGTACAAAAAAAGTTGAAAAGTACACTTTCTCAAATATTTGTAGAGATAAAGTCATCAAGAAGTTACAGGAGATGAAATACTGGTTTCACAAGCATTTACAGCAAATCTCTGCACTATCACATCACCAAACATGATCAATTTGATCCAAATGAGATTCAGGCACAAGCTCAAATTCTATCAAGTGTGGCAGAACACGATACCAAAGTGGTATCGGTGGTAGGAAAGTGCATTATATCTAATTCACTATAAAATCATAGTTGTCTAAATAATTAATGTGTAATGCAAATAAGTCATGCTGCTACCTGGTAAGTATTTTGATTTAATTATAGCCAACAGAATAATTTATGAGATTGACACTTCACATATGACCACTGTACTTCTGACCCAGTACTGGGAGTCCTAAAGTCCTGCTTACAGCATCACTGAACCAGTGTTCTAACTTTGTAACCTTAAGTTTGGATATATATTATTACATACTCTTCACAGCAACTTACATGGTTTTCTGTGCTATTGCTCTTTTCTCCTCCTACTAAGAAGAAACTTAAATGCATTGTGTGGTGCAGCACTTCTTCAGCCCAGTGCTGATTGATGCTGAATGGCTAAAAGAGGGTCAGGCTGACAGATACTGTGACCTAAACTGCAAAACTGTTATGGTAGCCCCAAAAAGAAGTTACCCTAGAAGATCTGTGAATCACTGTCATCCAGTATTAGGCCATGCAAATAGTCAGTGCAGGTGAAGAAACAAGTATTCTCCACAACTCTTAAAGGAAAGAAGGATCAAAGATCTCTAATCTCAGGAGCAACAGAATGGAAGGGAAGCAAGAGCTCACTGAGACCAGACTGCACATCATAGGGCAGCTGCTGGGCTACGAGAGGCAGCAAGTGGAGTCTGGCCCTGTTACTGCTCCACAGGGTGCCACTGTCCCAGGCAACCAAAGTCAGTACACAGCTTATTCAAAGATCTTGCCTTCCGAGATGGCTATAAGCACCTAGTTTTGCATCTGTACAACAGGAGGAACCTCACATTACAACCTATCTTCTAGTCAATCTCGAGTTGAAAACTAAGACATTAAAAATTCTGCTTTACCTGCAGCCTTACTGCCCAACAATCAAAAGCATTACACGGGCAGAAGAGGCAATCTTCTCTCAAAGTCAGGGTGCCCTTTTTGGATGTTGTCTCATACCACTTGTCCAGTGAGACCCAAAACAATTAGCCTCTGCATCTCCTGTCTAGGTACAAAATGAACCTGTTTAACTTCTCAAACAGAATACAAAAAAAACTGAAGGAAAAAAATACTGAAGTTTTGGTCAGACAAGCAAAAGCAAGAACAAAACCTTCTTTCACACTCATTACATCAGCTCTATTCAACCAAGCCTTACAACGCACTTGCCAATAAGCACAGGCAGTGAGAAGGAAGCCAAAAGTGTCTGGTGAGAGTGAATTGGGAAGACAGTGGGAGGGCAGGATCCCGTTTGTGTTCGTCCTCCTCTGATGTTCGCAGAATTTTGCGTGAGCTTTAAAACACTCATACATCTCGGTAGCACAATGAAAATATCCTTCTTGAGGAAAGGTAGTATGAAAAAGTTTCTGGTAACCGGTATTTCAATTTTCAACACTAACACTTGGGGGGCGGGGAGTGGTATTTCAAGATACTCCAGGGGGAAGAACGCGTTTCCCTGATACAAAGTGATTTCTTCTACCAAAAGAGCCACAAAAGCTGCTCACACAGCAGTAGCGCTAACCATACTGGGGGGGAAGAAAGAAAAAGATCTCATAAGACATTTAACTACAGAAAATACTGAGCAACCTAAACACAGATACCACTACAGGCACCCACTATATTTTATCTTCTGTGCATTTTCCAGAAGGAAGACCTGACAGAAATCTATACCGAACAAGCAATTACATGAACTAACAAGGTCTTGGTACCTTCAAATCTCTCAGACTTGATATATAAAACTACATACACTCCAGCTGAAGTTCCTCCCATGAAATTGTATTCATCACACAGCTTCTCTGGCAGCTTACAACATCCTTGTGTGTGCTACAGCTCTCACCACTGCTAGGACTCAATCTCATCCACTCATTAGTTTGCTTTTACAAAGACCTGTCGGACACTTTTAGACATCTAAGGGGCTAAACCAAAACCCAGCAAATTCAAAATATTTATGAAGTAGGGGAGGAGAGAGAAGTGTTAAGGAAAAAAAGCAAACTGGAAGGAATACACAGAGCATAACCACCCCAGCTGGCTTCCATACTAAACCAAAAACTTTGAGGGCAACCTTGCCTCAAAGCTGTTGTTGGAAATGTAGGATACAGCAACTGCAATCTCAGCAGTGACTGCCATGCAGCACAGAGACCCAAGCTAGCACTGAGCACATGCACTATCCATGCATTTGCTAGAACCAGACAAAGACTAAAATGGAAAAGCTGCAAGTGACAATGCGAGGCATGTTGGCTGACTCTCACACGGTGCAGTGTCAGCAAAGACATTCTCTGAAGTACAGCCAGGCAGTACTTCACATGTAACTTTCGAACACAATTCTTTCTGAAGATGTCTCGAGAGCCTACACCAGGTATTAATCCAGATTTAAAGGAATACTTTAAAATACATTTTAATGGCCTTAGATTTGACAATTTGTATGCATTTTCATGCATTCTGTTTGATTCCTTCTGCAGTTTTATAGACCTTCTCATTCTGTACTGCTACAGGTCAAGATGCTCAAGAGCTCACTAAAACAGATATCTAGCAGGCAATTAAAATCCAAGGCAATCTATTCCAGCATTACTCTAATTTGTAGCATGCCAGGTACTATGCTGGTACCATTGATCTTCTGCCCTTTGAGCTAAAACTTCTGGACTTATGCCAGAACCAGAAAGGTGACAGCCACGTTAGCCCAACAATGTCCCTAAGCTTGAAGGGGAAGGCTGGTTAGCTCACATGCAGTGCTGTGCCACTGCTATTAAATGCTATACACGTGCAACCACAAACTCAGCAGAGCGTTACATTGTGCCAGGTAGGCACTGAGAGCTAAAGCTATAATAACAAATAAAATAAGTCCAGGGCACAGGTCTGAGCACTAATCCGTAACTGCCATGGTTTAGTTCGAGCTTACTACGGGGCCATTGATGTACACGAGATCCCATGAGGCCAGGGACTGCTCACAGTAAACAGCAGGAGCCTGAGCTGGGCAGAGCCACTCTTGGGAGCAAAAAAACAGGCCGCAGACAAGTGCAGATGTAGTCCCTGCCTTCCTCTGAGCTAGCTCAAGAGTCTCCAGCACAGCTTTACAGCTAGTTATAAATAAATTTGTCCATAGTAGGATGAAATCTAAAGCCCAAGGCAGCTTCTGCTCTGAACACTACTACAGATTTCTCATGTGTGTGTTAAAACAACTTTCTCAAGGGCACCTGCATTTCCTTACTTCACAAAGTCAGTGAGGTAAACTAATGAATGAATACAATTACTGTAATGTCACATCAAAATACAATCTCATTACTACCCATAAATAAATAGAGTGCACACAATGCAGAGCAGCACAACTATCATGCAACTGTGCTGCACCACATTAGTTATCTAGATGATTCTGTATTTTGTCTAAGACGTCCAGTTAGGGCTTTGGCCCTTTCCATTCCGTGAAAGTACAGACACAAGTACAAAACACTTACCTAATGTCAATATTGTAATTATCCTGTTTGATTCATTTTCATTTTTTTAAAAATCAAGACAGGTAGAATAGTTTAAAACTAAGTGAGAAGGAGGAATGAGATATAAGGAAATCAAACTTCATCCCAAAAGTAATTGTTTTTTCCACTAGTAGAAACCATTTACAGATCCTTCCCCACACAAATACCTTCTTTCCTAGATGCAAAAAAGGAGCAGATCAGATGATATTAACCTAACCAGAAGCAACAGTCTGCTCCTCACATGTAATCATGAGACGGGACAAGTCTTTGTGTTCACAAGACAAGCTAAGGCCCTGAGAAGAGAGTATGCTCAAAGCTGTTTGTTGTTATTAAAACAGTCCTTCCCCTTGCAGACAAGTCTCTGACCATCCAGTGTCTCAGAAGAGGTGACTGAGACCAGGTGATCCATTCCCAAAGGACAGCTACAGGCTGTAAACCCCTCTCAATTATCTTTCTCATGGGGCAGTCAAGCAACTTTTTGGTATAACCATTCACTGACATAATGACAATAGCTCAATTTCACAAGTAGTTTCATTAACACTGCATATGTTCATCTTAATGACGTTCAGTGCTAATTAACATCGTTATAAACTGAACAGCAGTGGCACTTCAATAGTATCCTAAGTCTTTGGTTCAAAATTTTGAGCACAGGGATAATAAAACACACTGACTTGCAACCTACGGTGCCAGTATTCAAGCACTGAACCTGCTTGAAGTTGCAATGTATTTCAAGAGCTTTGGCATCTCAGCTAAGTACTAAGGTGATAACAAAGAGAGGTTACAGCAAACAAGATAGCTACTGCTGTTAATGTTTTTAAGCCAACAGAACAGTCACTCAGTCCTAACACTAGATTCAAAATAAAAAATCCACCACCTTCATAAGAATTTTTCAACCCAGGAAAATAGCTTTGAACATCTGACACAAAGAGGTTTTTGTACCTCCTTCATCAACAAGAGGAAAAGACTGTACTGCAGAAACCAACCACTATTTAGGGGTATTTTGCATTATACTACATATACCATTACTTCATTTTCAAATGTACTATTAAACACTAACATAAAATTACTTTACTTGCAAGCACATAACAGCCACATACTGCTGCAGAGCCGAGTTTTTATTGGAACCCGTAAAATGCCACTGAAATAGAGAACACTGTTTCACAAGTCCTCTTTTTTCCCCATGTAAAAATGTGAATATGAAAAACCATACAAGCAGGTACAATGTTCATACAACCCTCATGTAACTTCCCTGTTACAAGGAATAAAGTTCTAATTTGTAGCTAAGTTTCAAAAAAGCATTCAATCATTTAGTTCTGTTTTCTGACAATACCTGGGGAAAAAAAAGCTAAGCATTCTGGAAGAAAGCAGGATCCAAACCTAAGAAACTAGTCCGAATTTCAAGCATTTAGCTTCACTTCTATAGAGTTGTGCTGATTCTTCTCCCACCTCCCTTCAAATGGATTTTCAACTCTTCTCTCACTTTTAAAGCTAGAAAATGAGACATCTCTGGATCCTTCTTTTGTAAATTATAACACTTAGGGAAGAGAGGGAGAGAAGAAGGGAGAGGCAGAAACAGATTATATAATTCACTTGTTCATACAGTTTTAGCTAGGGTATTTAAACACAAGTGTAAAAACTGCTTTTTCAGTACTATTCTCTACCAAAAAGCACTAGCCATGCTAACTCTGGATATTTCTGGATTGCTTTTATCCTCTCCAGCTGTTCACAACACTACCTTCCAATATGTTCCAAACAACTAAGTGATCAAAGCATTACTTGATTTAAATTTGTCCACTAGATCTCTGTTTCACCAATTACTTCTTCAAGTTTGACCCTTGTTACTTCTAATTACTTTTTCCTATTGCTCAGAACTGAAAGATTAAATGAGGATTTTATCTAAGAATTCCTTCAACCGCTCCTGAATTTTGGTACTTGTATCAGTTTGTGAGGTCTGTCTATTTAGCCCTAAGTCACTTATAGCCCCACTTCAAGAACATAAAGACACCTGTCACCTACAGTTAAGACTGCACCATACTTGGGAATATTTGATGACTACTATCAATTCCTTTGTGAGTTTTTTTAAGTGAAGTGCAGGTTTACAAAAATAAGGAAGAGTTAAGCTCTCTTCCCTCACCCAGCACTTCAGAAATTTTCTATCTCTGGGCTCTCTGTGTTTCTGCAATAGGCAGTGTTTACCTTGCCTATAATTATCTTGCCTGTAGCCAGCTCTACACAGCTACAATTAAATGAATTAAAATGACTGCTTCCCCCTGCCCCTGTTTTCAGAACTGATGCATTATATATTTCAGTTAAAAAGCACATTCACAATATGTGCCCTCTTGCCCTCGGCAGGCATGAAGTTGTTGGCAGTTTGAGGCAAGTCATTACACTTAACATGCACAAACAAAAAGATACTTCAACAATGCAAGAATGGAAAACCTCAATTGAGTTGCTCAGGTATGTAAAGTACCAACTTATATGCTAAAAAATTATATTTAATGATGTCAACAATCAGTAGATAATGACTAACTTCTGTTAAAATAACCAGGATGAGCACCCTTCGCAACATTTAATTACTGGTTATTATCACACCTTTGTTTTACAGGAGATGTACTTTAAATTACCAACAAATTTTAAAGTCTTTACTGCATCAACACTACATATACAAGTGATTAAATCTAGAATACACAGTACACTGTTGCACATTCACACCCAATTCCAATACTGTTGTTTGGACACAGAATAATATTTCCTTGTTCTCAAATGCTATCTAGCACATTAATTAACCTTAAAAAATTTCCAGCTGAAAACAGAAGTACAATAGTACAGAATTCAAATAAAGTCCTGATGATTTTAGCACATGATAAAAAACCCTGTGAAGTTCTGCAGATCTTCTGGCTTTACCTGGATAGGGAGACAATTGTATAATAAGGCAAGAATTAACTTAAAGCTCTCAAATTATTCCGCAGTGCATACCCCACAGTTCAAATAGCAGAGTGGAACTGTCTGTGGCAGGTGTTTCTCCAGACTACTACAACCACTCATGCACTGTACAGGCAAGCCCTAAAAACCCACAGAACCTAATTTTTTTTAAAAAAAGCCTTCTCAACTTGAAATGGATGGCATGTTTTAAGATGATATTAGCATTTTCCTTTTGTGTATATTAACAGAGGCATCCTAGCAAAGATTCTCCTACCATCTCTGTATGGCAATGCAATAAACAGTACTAGATTTGGGAATTCCCAGAGCTATGTCAAGTACCAGTCAATGACTACCCTGCAAGACAATGCAGAAGTCAGGGTGGGGGAGGGGGGGTTAAACAAAACTAGAACTGAGTTTCTGTCAATACTTCCTTCTTCAAAGACTGCAAAAGAAAGGCAAAAGAAGGGGAAGAGTCAAGGAAAAAAAAAACATCCAAGGAAAGGATAAACTATGTTAATAGCTTTTACATAAGTATCTCCTTTTTTCCTCACTTCTCAGTGTTTTCTTTCACAAAAGCTGTGGGAAAGCATCATGTTTCGCTCTTTCCTCCAGCTGCTGTATAATCAATACAGTGCAGTCTATTGAACTATTTTATTCTGATTCATACAACAAGCTGTTAAATACATTTGGAAAGTAGATAATCAGTGCCAGTACCATGTCATTCATGAAGATATGTTTATTTTCAAGGCATTAAAATGCTAAACCATAACTTTCTTCTGCACAATTATGCAGTTGTTCTGCATGGACTGAAAGCATAAAATCCTATTTCAGCCCTTCCAATTTGAAAAGAAAAAACTTCTAGAAATCTCAACTGCATCCAGCAGAAGGAGGGAAGGCCCTCTAGGATTTATTTGTTTAGGTTTAGTATTGTCTATTTGACACATACAAAAATATTCCAAAAATAGTATCAAACATTTTAGCTTTTAAAAATTAAAAAACAACTATGATTGGTAATTCCAAAAGTGAGGAGAGAAGCCTTGTTCACAAAAACGAAAGAGATCTTTAAACAGTTCAGAGATAAGAACTGTAATGACTTTTATATAGCACTAACACGTTTAAGCCTGCAGTCTGCGTTTCATCACCCATTGTCTTCTTTAATTTTTAAACATGCAGACAAAGTTATGTTACACTTCAGAAATGCAAAAAAGAAAAAAATAAAGTCTGATCTTTGCCACAGTTTCTTCAGCAAGAGGAAATTTGTGCTGTGGCCCTGCCAAAAGGCAAACGTTCAAGAGGTTTATGTTTTTGCTTACATGAGACTCTCGAGGGAAAATAAATAAATAAGTAAACACACAACCCACTGCCCCCCCGCATGTCCAGAGATAAAGGAAACAGGGTTTCCTGTTGCAGGTTTGCAACCTGAGAGCCACCAGCGGTGGTGCTGCTACCCCTGCAAGAGACACAAAATGGGCTGGACACCAAAGGAAAAGTGTTTCACATTAGTATAAAAAAGAGCTTGCTATACGGATGGTTTTCCTTTTTTGAAGTTGTTTAACCTGTACCTACAATAGCATTTCCAAGAGCAGTGCCCTCTGAGGAGCCCTCCAGCTAACACCAGCTAGCAGCCTGCAGAGCCCACGGAGGCTTAACCCAGGAGTCCAAGCTCCTGCTGGAGCAGGGCTGGCTGCCACAGTGCTCCCAGTGGCTCATGGCTTTGTCCTGTCAAGCTTTAAAAGTCTCCAATGATGAACATTCACCAATCACTCCGGGGTGGTCTGTTAAATGCTTTGTCACCCTCAGAATGATTTATGTTAATGTTCTATAGGTTTTTCTGGTGTGTATAAACTGGAATTCTCCTGGAGAAAACGAAGCTAAAAATCCCTGTCCAGAAGTTCACCAAATGTGGCCCAACACTTAACGGCCAGAGGTTCAAGCCAACAAACCACATCTGTGTTGTGAACATCCAATTTAGGAGGCCAAATTCTGTCTGAAGTAAAATTACTCAAATACAAAAAATTTTGATCTGGGAGACTTGATGCCCCCACCTTCAGCCAGAGACCCATGTCTACTCTGCCAAATTATTTGCTATAGTAAGACCAAGTGACAAAACCATGCATATAAACAGCACTTTTGAAATCAAATTAAAGTACTGTTTGAAACAAAAAGAAAGGAAAAAAAGTTAAATACCAGGAAATAGCCTCTCATATAAACACCAATCATCACAGATCTGCACCAAATACTTCCAATGACAGTGTGAATTCATTTTGAGTGAGCAAGTAAGACCAGTAGCTTCCAATAAAAACAACACAAAAATAAAATTGCAATCATTTGAAAAAGTTCCAAGAACAATGTAAAAATGTTCTTGGGGCTAAGCTGTGGTGCTCAGTTGCTGGCTGGGGTTAAACCACAACAGCAACCTTTGGTCAAATATACAAAGGCATGTCTTAAAAGTGTCTGAGTCTCTAGAAAGCTGTCTGTATGACCACCAACAAGAAAACCCCAGATATCTATCAAAACTGCTGACGTGAACAACCGGGATACGGAAAGTTCTGCCACCACAGCAATCGTTTTACAGATATTATCTGCTACTCTTAAAAAAAGTTCTGTATTAATCCTATTTCTCATCACATCAGCATACAATAAGCCTGTCATTATTTATTCAAAAGTCAAAAGACAATTGATTTAGCTGATGGTGCTGTAAAACGCATCATGACTCGAGAAACTCAGAGAGCAGAGCCATGCTATGCAAGGAGCCCTTGGCACCACCTGGAACCCCACCATCCACTGCACACAGACAGGCAGCAAGGCAGGCTACAGAGCAAAGGAAGAAGCTTGGCAATTTCCCCCACCCAGAAAAGTAAACCTTAAAATCCACAAAACAATCCAGCCAAGTACATTAAACATAACTAAGTCTCACAGGCAGACCCAACACACAACTTTTCTCGAAGTTATGCTCAACTTCTGACCCATACCTCCTAGCAGCCTGGAAGAACTTGTTTCCTGACGATAGCCAGTTGAGGGTTTTTAATCCACTATAACATCACCAATTAGGAAAAATAGGATATATTTTAGGGTTAACTGAAGAAGCTTTCACTAAATTAAAAGTCCATGTTAAAGCACAAGTTCAAAGTCAACACATATCTCACAGCTGCAGTAATAAAGTAACAACCAGTCTCTCCGAGGTTTACGTGAGTATTTTGAGGTACAATTCCTGTTACCTCAAAAGGTAAACAAACAACACAATTTTAAAACCCCCAAAAGCCATCTGAGCACTGAAGGTAAACCATATGGATTAATGAAGAACAATCCAACTTTAAACCAACTATATGACACATGCCAGTAGCTTCTTAACTTTTGAAAACTTGTAAAATAAAATTTGGTCTTCAAAAATCACTCCACTAATCACTACAATCCATCTGAAGAAAGCATTCTTCCCATTCTACAGAGCCTAAGACCAAAAGTAAAAGAGTATTAAAACATCAAAAAAACCATAAAAAATTCTAAGTGCCTCTCAGGCCTAGGCATGAACCACTAGTCCCAGTAACAACTCTTCCTTCTCTATTATACACATTCAGAAAAGTTGTTCTACTCAGCCATGCATTTTTCAGGAACTTGATCTCTCTTGAAAAGAGACATCCATCCACTCTGCAGGGAACAAGAGCTATGACTACTGCACTGCAGCATCCAGCATGAGCTCAAGTAGTACAAAGACACAGCTTTGCAGAACTCCACTCTGCTTACAAACTCAGACTCTTGAAAGAGCCATGACAAATATCTGGTTAGCAATCATACAATTCAGAAGTTATCAAGATTATGAAAAGTGTTCTGTCTCTGCATTCAAAAGAAGTGCTCTTTAAAACATGCTTCCATAAAGAAAACAAAGACTTGTAAATACTTAGCCTCACTTAACACTTAACATAAAAGACATGTGGCAGAACTAAATCAAGTAACTCACCCAGTAAACTGGTGCCACAGAATGCAATATTAAAGAGACTGAGACGACGACATAATTTAGCTTTACATATGCAAAAACAGATACCTAAAACCATTTTATCTGCTGATTCATATTCAAAAACACAGTGAAAAAAACCAAACAGTTCTAGTCTCTGCAACTCCTAACAGGCTTCCCAAAGGCCAGAGTGCAAAACTACTATCAAAGCTAACACCAAAACTGCTACAGACTGTGTTGCCAGCTGCATAAGAATTAAAAATCAAAATTAGTCAAAACCACAAAATTATTGTCATTCACCCTCACCAATGGCCATAATCTGCAGGTTTACAACTGAGCCTTCAGTTCATCATTGCTGGCAAGGCTGCACCCCCAAAAAACATTGATTGCCATTCATTAGAGAATATCTCAAGTCACACAGAGCCATCAAATCCCACTTTATAAACCTCCAGCTTGAGAGTCCTCATTCAAACATTTCACTGCACTCTGTGAAATATAAAGCTTAGACTATTTAAAAGCTGCTGCAATTTAGAGAGATATACTTTAAATCAAGTCCCTGAAGTCAAATCTCCCTGGAAACATAAAATACAGAACAATATAACACTTTTTTTCACTCAGAGAAAGATACTGAACATATGATTAATTTTACATGCCAGATCAACAAATCCTCACCTAGCAGTTCTTAATTGTGTATTTACACTGATAAAAGAAATAACTGCACTTACTATTGCTGTATTCGTGTCATAACTTATTAACAAGTTAAACAAATGGCTTTCAGAATAAATGAATAAAATAAAACCTACAAGACAGATAAAGAAGTAAACAGAGCACAGATATTAAAAAAATTAAGATAATTAAATCATGCCTTATTGAGTTTTAAAATATTTAAATTAAAGAGCTGGTGAGAAATAAAAGGAATCTGCCTGAAGCCAAGGAAACAACATGTTTGCCAAATAGCCAACACTTAGGGTCAATGAGAATAAATTTCAACTTCTGAAAATGTCAGCATTAGGGAAATCAACTTGTGTGACTGAAATTTTGATGAAGGCAGAAGCTCTGCTTCTCTACCCCAGTAGGGCATCCAGGATTTCTAACCAGTAGCAGTAAGAACTCAATAGCTTGTAGCAATCCCCTTGCTGAAGGGATTAAACTACTGATATGGAGAAAACTGTTCTTTTTTCTTCTCTACAATAGACATGCTATAGGACAAAATAGAGGAATAGAAAAGAAATTCAACTGGGCCTCAACCTTTTCTCTTACTAGCCTACCTCACACTTTCCCAGTGTATTTCTAACATTATCCTCATGACCTTACTGAAATTCAAAATAACCAGCTGGAATATTTTATGTTCTTAAGGTTTGTTCTCCTATCTTAGAAATAAAAAATGCCTCCACTGTAGCAGAACTAATAGATCTGAAATAGACATTTTAAAGGATATATTTGAGACAGATTTACAAAACTGAGAAGACAGTAAGAGCTAAACAAGAACAAAATGCTCCTGAAGTGCCAGAAGAATGCTTATAAGCATGATGAAAGAAAAAAGAACTCCTTGAAAACCTGCAGAAGGGAGAAGAGGCCACATTTGGACATGGTTTTTAAAACAACAGCTATCCAAAAGTTAATCCCAAACCTTAAAATAACATTTCAGAAAAACAT
>NW_008239553.1:11127807-11129603 GCF_000691975.1 Corvus brachyrhynchos
GGGGGGAGGGGGGGGGTGTGTAAAACCTCTTCAAGTAGAGCCAATGGTGTCCAACTGAAATGACAATAATACCTTTTACTGCAGAAAAAATAGATTATCAATTACATGTCCCCATATTAAGTCTTCAGTCATGGCTGCAGCTCCACCCTTTCACAGGTCTGTGTCAGTGCCTGCCTCTACACCTGCTAGCCTTTTTCATCAAGCAAATTTTTGCAGCCCTACAACAGTCAGAGCTGACATCCCATTTTGCTTCTGACTTCATGATCTAAGAGGTTTTATGAACCACAACTGAGAGCTAAGTATGCCTATCCCAAATAGCAATGATGAAACTAAGCATTTTATTAGCATCAGTAATACCTTCTTAATGCAATGTTGAGCAACTAAGTGCACATCCTTTAATCAATTGGCCATAAATAAACACTTAAAATGGCGAAAAAAATCTTCTGTCCCTAGCTTCCTATCACCAAAATGAGACATAGTATATACACAAAACATTCAATCATTAAAATTCTCCTTTTAGCTTTACCTAAATAGAACCTATGGGGTTGTTCTTTTAAAACCAAGAAAAAATTACTGTGAAGTTCCCACACTGTTTCTACATTAATAACTGGTACAGCATCTGATGGCCTAAGGCATAAAAGCCCTGACATTGAAACACAAGTTAGAGATCTCTCTCTATGATTACAATTGCCACAAACTTCTACCTTAATACGTTCACGTCTCTCTCACCACTTCGGCTGAAGAGGAATGGAGTCTAGCCCAGCAATACATTCCGAATAAATAACAACCAAAGTCTCCACCTGAGAGAACACAGATACTTGCTACCCAGTTAGTACCTGCAGCAAAAACTCTTCTCCCATTTACAAAACTGGTTTATGCCTTAATTTAAAGGAAACAAGTGCTTAATTCCCATAGTTAGAAGAAGAAAAAAAAAAAAACTATCAATCAAAATTCCACCATGAAAGGGGTGCTTTCTAAAGAAAACACCAATCTTGGTTCATCCATACAGATCTGGTACCGAATGAAATCTGACACCTTTACCCTGAAGACAAATTTGCATTGTATTATCAACTAGGGCTCCGTGCTCACAGATGCACCTCATTCATTCAGCAAGCAGTAACGGAATCATTAAAGCAGCACCACTAAAATTTTGTAAAGCGATTTTGCAAGCAAAAATTCTAAACACGATCTGGTAAGCAGTATATTATCCAAAAAAATGCCTCTGTTTTATTCCACGGGTTAAAACGTGCCTCCTCAATCTAAAACATACAGATGCTGTGGCCAAGGTTATACAAGGAGATCTTCACTAAGTTGAGCAATTCCCATTTTGTATCACTGCTTTACCAGACATGAATGAGTGCACTCCTCATTAAACGAAGTGAAGCTGCATCACAGCTATCCAGTACAAATAACACAGTTATTTTTAAATACAGCATGAGAACGTTAACATCAGGACTTCATGCAATACAAAACGGGGGAAGAGCAAAGAAACTCGGCTTAGGAAGGTCGCCTTCTCATCTACCTTTCCTTGCTTCTTCACCTCCTCTTTCCTTCCCATAAGATTCAGTTTAAGGCATTCCCTGTTTTCCCACTTCTCCAGGCTCCCAGTGAAGAAATCAACCACCCGCAAACATTTTGTTCCTCCACCCCCCCCCTCGCCAGCAGCGCATTCAGAACATCCCCACCGGCACTGCCACCAAATCACCTAATTGTTATCATTACTGCGGTCTCAACACCGGCTCGGAACAAAACCAGTCCGACTACACCCTCGCTGGCTATAAAAAGTAAAGAAGGGG
>NW_008239553.1:11130470-11157139 GCF_000691975.1 Corvus brachyrhynchos
CAGCCCGCCCGCGCTCCGGCGGCGTTCCCGTGGCAACAGCCAAGCGCCGGGCCCAGCGGGCGGCTCAGGCCCGCGCCGAGCTACCTGCGTTTTGATTGACTTCTTACCATTTTGGTATTTACATCAGTTTCCAGCCTCCTGGAGACCTGTAGGGAGAAGGTCACTGTAGTTGCTAACACAAAGTCAAAACCTACCAGTACCGTACGGATAGTATATCCTGAGCTCTTTTGCTGCCAGTCAAATGAAAATGGATTCTCCCTTAGATATCCATCACAGATAACAAATTAAAGATGTGGGAAGGCACATCTAAAAAAATAAGATGCGTCAACATCACCCCTTGTTCTGCAGGAACACTGCTCTGTTTTCAAATGGCCAGAATTTTGAACAAAACAAGCTATGGATAACCCATTCTGGATACTCTGCTGGTGGTTGTTACCGTCCTTGGCTTGGCAGAACGCTAACGATCTCAGTCAAACCACTTCAAGTGAAGCTTTCCCTGAAATTAGGACACTCTGATTTGGACTGGCAATGTTCCAGCAGTGTGCAGCATGGTGATAGCTACAGAGACCAAGCGCTGCTGAGCGGCTGCTCTGCCGCAGAGATGCTCGCTTCACACCCCATTCACTCTCCAGAAATGTCCGGACAGCAAAGACCAACAAAACTTACATACGGATCCATGTGGCTTGACAACTTCTGAAGATGTTCCTAATGGATCTTCAGTACGGATATTTAAATATCACAGTATTTGGTACTGTAAAAATACCCAGATTTCCAGAGAACAATCACTCTCTTACAGGTTCTCAACTTGAAATCATGACCCCTGCAGGTGTTACGGGGTCAGAAAAAACAATCCTGATCTCATTTTCCTGAGAAGAAGAAACATTATGGATGGATGAAGAACTGATCCCAGTGCTGTTCTGGCATGGAACAAAAAGTAGAATTGACAAGCTAGGAAAAAAACAGGGACAGTTTCAGTATTTAAATATGTTTATCTTGTATCACCCACCTGAAGTGATTTTTTTTACTTTTAAAAAATGTGGGGTTTTTTGGTTTTTAATTAAATGAAAACTTTTTTATTGGCAGCTGGTGTCCCAGTCCTATAAAAGGAAGTCCAAAGAAGCTTACAGGCCTCAGGCTCATACACACAACAGCGCTGGATGTGACTGCAGCATTAGGAACTGTGGTGTGCAATTACAGAATTTGCCTTCATCAGAGGAATTTAGATAGTGAGTCTGTGGCTTGCAAGTTCTTTAATGAGGTTAATGAGGCTAGCACATTCTCAAACCGTTTGTATGATCTTCCTTCACACACTGCTGCTGTGTCAGATCTTCAGATGAGGAAGATATTCAGAAGGGGTGCACAGGGAGGGAGAGGCTCTGACACCAAGCACCAGCCCAGCCTACGTGCTATCTGCAATGAGGCCACCATGGAGGCACACACCCTTGCCTGCAGTCCAGCCTGCAGCTGGCTCCTGTTCCTGGGCCCCTGCAGTTTCTCCCTGAATCCCAGGCCAGAGAGCTTGACATCTGGGAGTGCAGGGGTCCCAGTGTGAGGGCTGCTGGTGTGAGATGCTGCTCTCAAGAGCTGTGATTGGAGGGGGGAAGCAGCGCTCAAGAACAATATGTGTTCTCACAGGTGTCAGGATATCCAGAACTCATTTATTTTCTTTTTGTGGAATTACAAACTTTTCTGTGTCTTTATAATAAGCAGTTATTAATTAGGCTTGAGGCAGGGAGAGAAGGAGAATTTAGAGTTTACCCCTGGGCTGTGTAATAAAGTCATCAGAATAGGTGATCTAAAATAAGAGGGATAACAGGGGTTTTACTCCAAAATAATTATCTTGCCTCAATAATGCACAACTAATTCCAGAACAAAAATACTCTTTTCGCTTTTATAGGGTACTCACACACCAGTCTCTGCTTGACTAGCTGTTACAGAACGAAGGATGCACAGTTGGTTTCCCTCTGTAGAGACAAGCCTCAAAAACTCCAGTGATTTTGAACATCAACTCTTCTTCTGCCACTAACTTGCTGTGTTACCATAGGCAAGTCACTTAATTTCTGTTCTAGTATTGTCCTCTAAACAAAAAGGGAAAATGATACAGTTATTTACCTCAGAAGAGCAAGGTGAGTGTAAACTAATTAGTATTTATGTTGCTCTTTGAAAATTTGGCTTTTTGAAAGGATAAATAGTGGGACTGTTCCTGAGCAGAGCTGGCTGGAGCTATTGGAAGCACAGGGAAAATCTGACTAAGAACCTGAACCACCCTGAAACTGAGTGCATATTCATTGATGAACAATGAACATGTGAAAGTTTGTATCCAGCACACCCTTCCAAGAAGCATTACAATTTGGATATACAACTCCCCAGAAAAACAGACGAAGCAATTCACATAGCAATGATTTGATAGAGCCCAAGATCAGTGCATTCCAGGATATTCATGTTCTTAGGATGTCTCTATATGTGGGGAAGGCTTTAGGCTCTTGGAGTGTTTTCTAGCATTATTGTCCTGGGGATTAGAGGACCGTCTTTCATATGGATCATTTCAGTGATCCAGTTTATAGCACATAAACAGTTATACTGCCATAAGAAAAGGCCAGTTTTGCTTTGGGCATGGGGGACAGGGACAAGAGGCAAGTTCTTTAGCCAGCTTTGGCAGGAAAGGCAGCGTCCTGTGAATTATAACTTCTGTGTTCTTTTCTTTTTTTTCACTCATCAACAGGTCTTTTCTGACATCAAGTAGATATAAACATTCCCTGACTTCACCAGTTATAATTCTAGGCAACTCGTACAGTTATTTGAACTCTCTAAGGGACTTCAGAGGCATTTTAAAGCAATGCTCTCTGCAGTTTATAAGAGTTCATCCTGAAGTAAATCTGTTCCATTTAATTGGCATGGGTAATTACTAATAGGGCATAAAAGTATTTGAAGTCATTAAAACTCAGTATGAGAAATACACGTTAGCTAGAAGTAGGAAAAATATATTTTTTTATAAATGCAAGGAAATGTTTCAGACTTTGATATATTTAACATAGTAGAAATACTGAAGGGTTCCTCTCAAAAAGGATTTGAAAAGAAAGCATACAGGAGCATTTGCAACAAAGCAGCACATGGAGCAAAGTGTGCAGGGGTGCCTGAAGGCTGGTGTGAAGAGATTGTCAAGTAAGAAGTACAAAATGAAATGATCAGTGTCAAGCCTGACAGGCCAGAATTGTGACCTCTCAGCTATACATGGGCTCACAGAGGCACCCAACCACATTGCAGCTTCCTCCTGCCAAGCCTGTCTGTCCTGCTTTGCAGTCAGTTGCCTCTTTCTCACAATTTGCAAGGATCTGCGTTATTCTTATGGATTTTGATGGTCTGCCAAACCACTGGAACAGAGAAAAAAGCCCAGAAACTGTACTAATGGCAGCCACTTAGTACCTAGACAGCTATAGGTTCCTCAGAAAAGAATTGCAAAACATACATTCAGAGCATGTCTCAAGTCTGCATTTACAGAGGTATGTACATAGCCATTAACTTTATGAATCAAGAAGGCTTTTCAATAGTAAAGGCACAGTTAATAACATTGGCTGAAAGGTTTTTTGTGACAAAACCCCACATTTTATTTGGATGCACATCAGAATACTTAAAAATATTATTTTGATGTTACCTTTTGGTTTTAATTTAGTACCTGGAGCAAGAACATGGCCGGTTAGACCCATGTACACTAATTCAGCATAATGTGTCAAGTAGTCACAGTGCTACAGGCTTAGGAGAAAGTGCAAGAAAAGAGAAGGAAAATTAGAAATTGTCCTTGCCTGACAAGAAGGTAAAGCAAAAGGGATGTTTCTGGAGAGAGGGTTCTTTTGCTTCAAATTTGCAAGTGATGTGATACATCAAACATTAAATCATACTATTCAAGTATTTAAAAGCAACATAAGCAGAATTTCACTGCTTTATTCAATAAAAAACTCCCTTCCCATGCATTAAAAGATTAGGGATGAAAATTCAAATACTCAAAAGTAATAAATCCCAAATAGCATCTGCTTATACCTTTATTTGAAATTTCTTGGACATAGACACTCTACAATATAAACTGCATTTACATGATTGTATAACTTTCTCCCCAGTTTCTCTGAAACCTGGAAAACCAGAGCACAGTTCCATGCCTTCCTTTCTGCAAACTGTTGTTGTCTAGCTCTGAAGACAGGTGGATGTGTTGCCAACTAGGTTGATCTGGAGTGTTCATCAGAACAGAATGTTTCACAAACAGCAACGAATGCCTTTTTACCCCTTTCCTGTAAGGTGATATTGTTATCTCCTTTTACGGATCAAATAGCTAGCGCCTGACTTTCCAATGCAGTTAGGAAGGGATAGCTCTTCTTTTCCAGAAGCACATTTCCCCAGGAATTCACTTGTAATTGTGAATACTTCTGCAAATCAAACCCCAGGCTCCCCGGAGTAAGGCATAAGTAACACTACAAGATGGCATACACAGGCACTGCTAATGGAAGAGGTAGATCTGTATACTCCACACTCTGTTCCTTCTTCCTCTTGGCTGCCTGTTCCTGCCCCTGTGCTGCCCCAACCTTTGTGCTGCACAGATGTTCATGTGACTCTACAGCCAACTAACTCAGAGACCTGCTCCAGCTAGAAACTAACCCAGCAGGAAAAATGACCACTAGTGTTCAGCCATATCGGTTTCCAGTTTATACTGTGGCCTCATAAATGTTTGATACAAGATAGGACAAAATATAGGAACAGAAACAGACAGCCAAGAGGGCAGGTAGGTAGGATTCCTTTGCTCAATGGCAGTGTCAGCTTGCTCTGGATAGAAGTGTTCATTGAACTTCAGAATTAGGGGCACAAACACGTCAGTTTTGTTCAAGGACTAGACTTAAAAGGAAAAGACACCACTGCAAGAGAGTGTGGTAGCGGTGGAAAGGACACAATTGCAGTTCAGCTGCCCTTTTACCATGAGACTGCTGAACTCTTTTTTTTGACTGCCTGTTTCCCTTGAGTTTTCCTTCTCTGTGGGACTGTGGGACTGTTCTTCACTGATGGGGCTCACACAATGAGTTCAAATGCAATATTTAAATTGTCATCTCTTCGTAGCTTTTCTGAGCACTTTGCAGAGAAGGAGGTCCGTTTTATTCTGCAAATGAGTGTAATATTTAAGACAAGTGAGCTGGAAGGAGGAAATGTGGTTTGGTTCTTGCCCAAAGGTTGTTTCTATGTTTTTTGAAGAACACATTCTGGATGACATTCATGTGAAGTCGAAACTGTCTCAGGACTGACTTCTATGCTCTGGCACCAGAAGTCCTTCCTTTCCTTTCTGGGAAATGGCAAAATTTCAGCAGCAGCCATGGAGAACATTCCCACCAAGAACAGCTCACAATAGCATGCTTATAGCATGTGCCTGGGAAGTGGAACTGGTAGCTGGAGATCAATATGGTCCCAAGAGAAAATAACCCGAGTGCTCTGTATTCAAGGAAAGTTTAGTCCAGGCAGAAAAGAGCAGCACCACTTCTGCTGGCAACATCTCAAAATGAAAGCGTGCCCTCTCATTTCTACTTGTAATAAGCATTTCTCTTCAGCAAAGAGTTCTAGGCTGTTAATGCTGAGGAATGGAGATATATCCTAGTCCTGTCTTTGATGTTAACAGTAGACTCATTTAAAAGGGGAGGAAAACAAAACTCAGTATCCTTAGAAATTTCTAGAAAGTTTGAGCAGCATTCTTAAACAAACTTGAATGATTCATTCTGAAGAAAATACAAAATAAAAAGCCCTCAGATACATTTCATTTTTGTGTTTCCATAATTCAAGGTGACTATTTTTTAAAGTATTTTATACACAATTAGACTGAAATATGGTTTTCTAGCTCTCAGTTTTCTGAGCAAAATATAGAATGACACAGTTATTAACCTTTGGGAAACCTCTCCTACACACAACAGAATTAAATTCTACAGAAAACTGAATAGCATTGGGAGAAATTCCAAATTACTTACCACTCATTTGTTTGATGGATAGTTGGGCTAGCCATTGCTTTTTACAGAGCTGCCAATCACTGAGAGTGCTGGGATATATTCCGAGAACTCTCTTAGAATCACAAATTGCAGTCGCAGGGTTCCACGGCTTAAATTATTATGGAAGAAACAGTTACTTTGCATGAAAAGAGATGATACTGTTACCATGAGAGGATAATATTGTGGTATCAGCAGCTTCCACTTTTCAGAAGAGTAAGTCGCTTCTTCTAATATGACATTCAAAGAGATATTATTTGTTTGGAAGACTGTTCTGTCTGAAGATTTCAGTACTGATGTTGAAACTCAAACTGAGATCACCATATTAGATAGAGACGGGAAATGGTTGTATCAGTTTGTTTATTCTGCATTTGGCAACTCTCTGAATACTCAGTTTCATTCTTTCCATAGCAAAGGGTGTTAGTCACTCTGTTGTTTGTCTGAGGATTTCATATAGCGAAGAGGGAAAAAAACACTTTGAGATTTTTGAAGTCCAAAAACTGACAAAAAGATTCTGGAGCATGGCTAAAACATGAAATTATTTTCCACACTATTTTGAAAGAGCTGAGCCACCTATAGTTACTATACCTATTATGAAAGTATATTTATACTCACAGAGTACATTAATTCAATGAAGCAAGTTATGCTGAGTAGATATACTTCTCTTTTGGTTATTCAGTTCCTCATGGCTCATCCTAGATCTCTTTGGGCCAACAGATTTCTTTTGTAGATCTCAGGCTTGAATTCTAACATTTCTGCTGGGAATAGTCCTTCTCATCCTGTGTCCACTCTGTTCATAAGAAAGATTTGGATGGGAGGGAGAGGTGTGGAAGTCAGAATTTCCTCTCCTCTGATATCCATTCCATAGGGTTTTCATGGAGAGTGTGACTGCTCCAGGCACCACCCTTTTATGTGTAGGTTCTGGTTGGCCTTTCTGCTTCCACAGGGTCTGAAAATCTTGTTGTGGGATTTACAAGGTTACTTAGAAGCGACTGATAAGTTAAGACCTCATAAGACCACTTTGTGCCATCCAAAGCTCCATGTTCACCTTCCTCTTCTGTTGCTGTGTGTACATAAGGTTTCAGCTGCTTTGAAGTCATCTTCCAGATATTTTGCCTAAGAAGCCTGCACTGAAAAAGGAGGATGTTAGAATTGCAACTGCCATTCAACTTACAACTGCATCTGGAATTCAGCTTAAGAGCAAGTAGGAAACTGAAGTAGTCTTTAAAGGGCGAGTGCAAGGATCTGTAAAGGCAAAGTGCCAGGTATATACACAGTTATTTTTTCCTTTTTATTTTTGCTTTTTATATTTCATATTAAATACATGAAAGAGGAAGAACTGCAGTCTTGTCTTGGGCCATAGAATTTCTTTACCATGACTCTTCAACATGTCATAAAGTTACAAATACAAGTTGCAAGCTTTTTATTAACTAGTTATGTTGCAATAGTACCTATATCAACCTATACCCAGTATAATTGCAGAAACTAAGGAGTTATTTAAAGTAAATTGATGAGGATGTGAATATGATGCATTACTTTTCAGTAATATGAATGCTCCAATATAGATTTATTTTTGCTGCTAAGGTAGAAAATAGAAGTGTCTGGCCTAGCCCAGGGTTACTCCGCTAAATCTTGAAAGCTTTGAATGTATCCTGTGGCCTGAAAACAATATTCTGTGGGAAGATTCTCTTGATACTTAATAAATGTTTTCTTCTCAAGGGTCGAAAATGCAGTCTTGCATATATGTCCTTCTTCAAGTTTCACAGCAGTTTCACAAGCAGAATCAATAAGATAATTTTTTTATTGTAATTTGTGGTTTCAGAGCACAGAAATCAGAGCACAATACAAATGTTCATTCAGCACTTAATGGTTTTTAAATTAACCTATATAATCCCACAAAAATTATTTACAGGAAGAAACCCAAGTGTATTTGCATAAACTTTAGATAGATGTGGCTACGGACATTGTTGAGCATGAATACCAAGCTGGGGCTTTGAGAGCCTGAGGTACTGTCAGTGTTTTAAGACTATCAAATCCCAGTGGTATTAGAATCACCAGAAAAAAAAAATACATGGGAGCTTGTAAAATGGGACCTTGGGTAATTATTTGGGGGAGGGAGATAAGGAAAAAAGTGACCTGGAGACCCCTGTTTTAAGAAAAAAATCTTCTGCAGTTTCCAAGGGACTGATGAACTATATCTCAGAATGCCAGCCAAAGCCAAAATGTGCATTTCATTCTGGTGAAAGCAGGGAAAAAATGTATTTCAGTGTTATCCATTATCGAAACTGATTTTAAGAGTGAAAAGATTTTTAAACTGAATAAAAGCTTATCTTCAATCTTCATTCAAGAGAAGATAAAGGCCCTACATAATACTGTACAAAACCTATTCAGAAATTAATGGGACTATTTTACATGTATGTGTATGTTTCCCTCAATTAAAACCTGGAGGAAGAGTTCATGACATTCTTATCAGTTCTGATCAAGAGCAGCTGATATGCTCGTACTTCAGGCTGTTTTCATAACTGTAGAATTCCCTGTTCCACTTTCTGGTGAATAAATCCTTATGTTTCTTTCTCAGTTTTCTAAAAGCCTTCCTGAGATTAAAATCTAAGTCAGTCTGTCTGTCTTAATGAGGCATCCTAGAGACATCATTGCGCGCACACACACACACACAGAGCATCTCCAGACCTAC
Source organism: Corvus brachyrhynchos (assembly GCF_000691975.1). Lineage (NCBI taxonomy): Eukaryota > Metazoa > Chordata > Aves > Passeriformes > Corvidae > Corvus > Corvus brachyrhynchos. The sequence goes on from NW_008239553.1 coordinate 11,139,168, forward strand.
TTTACATTTCCCCTCACTCTGGATGGCCTGAAAACCTAATATTTTCAGCACTGAAAGGTATTTTGAGTTTCAACAAATTTCTTCTTTTACAAATTTCAAGCTTTTGTGTTAAAAAACCCCCTAGGAGTTCACATGACATTTAGCAAAATAATGTGTGTTCTTTAGTTCAGCGTCCCCTAAGTCACCTAATGACACCGATGGGTCTGCTGATCTATTTATGAAGCACATGGATTTCAGGACTTCCTGTCTTGACCGAGTCTTTGCAAGTTCTATGATTTCTGCCTTTTTTCCCACCACAATTTCAATTTTGTGTGTTTTATTTGCATACTAAGAATACACACAGAGCTTCCATTCTTGCCCTGGCAGGCAGATATTTCTGTTAAATTTCCAGTGATTTTTTCTGTAATACTGTCTGGTGGAGTTAATTTCTTTTCTCTGGAAAAAAACCCCAAAACACAACCTAGTTGAATTACAGTAACTATGACTCATAAATCTGAGACATCTGTTGATAACCCCTGAAGTCACTCAATTTCAACACTGAAAGAATTCATAACCCTCCCACAAAACAAACAGGGAACATTAATGGGTTAGTAACTTTTATGTTCTGGCCTCCTGTGATCTTTAGGCTCAATAGAAATGTAAGTGTACTGTAAAAATAGGCAAGCATTAGTTGTCTAGACATCCTAGATGTGGCCATCCTCTCTGGTAGCTGCCCTGGGGTAGTCATTAGAAAATCTATATCCAAGCAGACTCAAGTTCCTTGTAAGTGATGGTGTTGGCAATACTCTCCAAATTGAAGGCAATAGGTGTAAGTGCAGCAGTGCATTTTTCCTAGCTGGTATTTCTTGCCTAAATACTCAAATGGCCTTTACTGAGATTGGACTTTCAGAATTACAAGAGATGGGGTTTGTATACAAATACTTTTTGTACCTTTTTCTAATTTGCTTTCCACTCTTTATTTCATGCCTATATCACCTCTTCATTATAATTTATTGACAAATAGCATTAAAAAATCGTTATTTTTCTACCTTGTCACTGCCTAAAAATTTGCTTATATTAGAAATGTTAAGCCTTGATGAAACAAGTTCAACAATTATGTAAGGAACAAATAACACCACACATTTTTGCAAGCAACCAAATAGTTTATGATTGTATGAGATCATTGTAACTGAAAATGTACAGGCAATAATTTAGCAGGTTTTTCCTGCTGGAAATCCTCCAGCATTTTTTTTCGTCTATCTTTATTACTTCTAAGAAATGGGGAGACAAAAACTGTTCAGTGAAATCCATCACCAACATAAAATTAGATTGATGGGGGGGGGTTGAGATTTATGCTGATTTAATAGAAATCAGAGTCCTGCTCTAACATCAGAGAAACACATTTGGTTAGAAGTAAGATATGATGGAAAATTCTTTTCTGTCTGCTTTTGATAGGTCCCTGATGCCCTTCTAAAACTGTAAACATGCAATTAATGCAAGCACATAGAGTAAAATATTCCTGATGTTATCTTCCAGATGAGAGCTTAAGCCCTGTACTGCTGTGTTCTGTGTGGATATTGAACTTCCCATAACACTTCTGACTGTCTTCAGTATTTTCTCTAATGTCTTTGGCTCAAATTTCCTCTCTTACGTTGCCTAATATTAGTTCCATATCAATGTATCCCTTTCATTTTGCAAGTGGCTGTATTGATCTAGATCCTTTTTGTGTCAGTATGCACATACTGTCACAGCTTAATGCACATCGCAACTCAGATCAGCGAGAGTTACTACTCATCTGAGCCCTGGCAGGAGCAGGATCAGGTTTGTGCAGTGCTTTATGGGTCTTGGCACACCTTTACTATTAATAGAGTAATTTCTAGCAGTAGAAGGATTTCTAGGTGACATGGTAAAGCTACATGACACAAGTAACCTTGCTGATGAACCTACTCAGAAATCAATCTTGACACCTTCAGAGTATTTCATGTAAACTGCGTGCAAGCCTTTTATGGTTTAGTGTTTGCCAGTCACTCCAATATCAAAGTCTGGGACCAGGTGAGAACAAGACACTCTCCATCTGCTATTCTTTATGACTATCATTATCTTTTATGGATGGTGGTTTGAGAAGTGTTATCCTAAAAAATCATGTATTGTCATTAACTATACTTTTATGGATTTGCCTCGTGGTCTGCAGTTAGCATCCTGTACAGCTACCACAAAGTTCAGTTTTAGTTATTTGATTTTAGGAATGCTACCTGAGGAGCAACTACTCTGTAGCTGTCTCTGTTGGCTGATCAAATATGACAGGATATCCCCTCCCATCTCTTTTCTCAGAGAACAGACACAGGCTTAACTTTACGTGTGAATAGTCTCACAAAATTTAGTATTTGTCCTACAATTCACATGCTTATGGTTCAAGTCACTGTGTGCACCTGAAATGGAAAGCCTTAAGGATTGCTGAAAGGCAAGTGAAGGAGCAACAATTCATATAATCCTCTAAGGGCAGACAAACAGCAAACTAAAACAGCTTACAAACAAGGTAAACCGAGCAATGCATACTAAACCAAGGAATGCTTACTCTAGGTGATCTTCAGAGAGCTAAGAGCACTACTGGCAGGAATCAGCCTCCTTTCCAATGGAAACTGCTACGGCTATTGCCATCACAGCATCCTTTTTGCTAGCTGGCCTGGTTGATTGTTTAATCTCCTCGACAGATCCTCTCAATGCTGCTTTAGCAATCAGCTAGCGGGAGGCACTTACTGTGAAGGGCCATGTTAAATCACTTGTCTTCCCTGATGAGCCTGGCTTCCCACCACTCTGAAACTCTGTCTCCCCAACATCCTGCTTTTTTTTTTTTGCACGGCAACCCAAAGTACTGCTGGTGTGCCACTAGATTAGCCAATATTTGCTCATTTTGTTTAATGTTATTTCCGTTATCATACTCCTAAAAAACACAGCTATAGCCAAGAGGATCTCACACTTAGATTCCTGGGGCCTGATTGTCACTTACAGAAAAATGCCTTTGCTTCTCTGATAGCCTGAAAAGTGGAAATAAGTGACATTCTGAGAGTGCCGTAAAAGGGGCAGTTCAGTGTTTACAAGGAGTCATGTGCATAATGTGCATCTAATATCATGTCTTAAATCAATATGGGAAAACAGGAAAGGCAGCAGTGAGATTTGAAAATTGTGTAAGACCTAATAGGACATAAAACACCTTTGAAGGAAGAGCAAGACTAGCATGTGATTGGTTATCACAGTACAAGTTGTCAACAAGTAAATATCAAAGTAGTAAGCCTGAATAAACAGGGAATTGAAACTGTGTATTAAAACCTAGTGATAGTAAAATTTACTCAGTGATTATTCATTTGGCATCTACTACACTACCAGCAAACGATATTTTTGTGATAGTAAGTTAGATTAAGAGAAATTCTGTTCATCCTAAAGAAAGCCTCTTGTGGGCATTACAATCCTGAAGAGTGGTGCTATTGGCCACAGGGGATTGTTACAAACTATTGGAACAGGCCCCTCTGTAATGTATTAGCAGAGGCTTTAAATATATCACAGCAGGTTCTCTAGAGCAGATAGCATTTCATTCCTTCTGCTGTTTAATTGTCACAACTACTGCAACTGAAAATCCCTCATTAGATATTTATGTGGGACATCTTTAAAATTTTCTGCTGTGTCATGTATTTTACCAACAGCTGAAGTACATAAGCACCTCTTTGCAATGTGCTACATATTACAAACTTCAGCCACAAGTACGAAGTGATGTGGCTGTCAGCTAGCTGGGAGCCCACCACCACATGAAGATAATAAAGTAGCATCTGAGCTCCACATTCTTCTACAAAGATCTGCTTATCTCTGTTTTCCACCATCTCCACACCTGGTCTTTCTGTAGGCTACAGTGTACTCTATTTCATCATATTACAAGAACCGCAGTAGAAATAGGAAACTGAAGCTCTTTGTCCAAACCAGTCTTGCTCTCATTGCAGCATACAGGAAGGAGGCAGCAATGAATATTGCCGGTCATTCCGTTTGTTCCACAACACATCTGAAATGCTTTCCTGCATCAGTACCATCAAGGGAATTACTGTTGCAAAATCAGCTAGTACCAATTATTTCTGAATACCTGCTCAATTCCCTTGAAAGCTCTGCAGCTCAGTTCTACCTATCTTGCCACTGAGTATTTCTTTTACAGCAGACAGGCGGCCCCACTGATTTTGGTAGAACATCTCCTGGGATCAAACTCTCCCCATTTTGAATAAAAACAGCAGACACTGTCTTTAAACATCTGCTGGCTGCTGGAATGGTTCTCTGATTACAAGCAAGCAATGCCAATGAATGTAAAATTACTTATCAGACAAAAAAAAAAAAAAGACAAATATTTGAAGAGAGTTACACTGGGGTTGGGGGAAGGCATTTTGGAGAGATCACAAAGACAACATTGTCAAAAATTGATTTGCCTTATTCAAAGCACTAAGATATGTGATTGTGAGAAATTGCAAGATTTCAATTCCCCTATTCAGTTTAGAGTTTCTTTAGATTCTAATTATCACAGCTTAGAAGAAAAGAAAGCAATTGACAGAGAAAAAGTGACCTTTTATGGAATCTTGGCACTTAAATCCAGTAAGGTTTGAGAGTGTTATTTTAAGAGTTTATTATATAAAATAATATTATTAGCTTTTTATATTAAATAATTAGACCAAAGTTCCCTTAGCTGTGTCAATGGATGTCACCACTGAATTACCTCTGACCTACAGGGCCACTTCTGATCTTGGAAAATTATGTACTTCCAGCTGGAGAGAAGAAATATTACATTATTATTACAAGATGGCAACATGTCCTTGGACTTTGTGCTGAAGGTTTTGAAATGCATGATTCAACTAATCTTGTCACTTCATCAACATGCTGGAGATGTGGAACCCCTCACAAAGCTCCACCACTGCCAGCTTACCTGGAGCAGCTTGGATGTAACCCAGCAATGCTGCAGGCTGGAGCTATCTGTTCTGTGTTGTAGCTGGTTCCTGTGCCTGTGTGGACCGCTCTGTGTGTCTCCAGGGGAGTGGAAAGGGCAATGATGGACCGCTCAGCTGGCTGCTTCCCATATAATGTACAGAGATCTTACAAAAAGCAACATGGAAACCCAACTGATTAGGCTAAGAGCAGGGCAAATGCTTTTCCCACAGAACAACCAAGAAAAGGAGCAAAGGAATACTAGAGTCAGTTAGGTTTGAAAAGACATTGCAGGTTATCAAGCCCAACCATTAACCTAACACTGCCAAGTCACCACTATGTCCCTAAATGCCACATCTACATGTCTTTTAAATATTTTTAGACAAAGAGAAACTGATTCCGCACTGTAGAGCTGGCTGTGTGTGGCTGGCAGTCCACTTCTTCAGCACCTGCTTGGGAGGGGCAGGAAAATGAGGACAGTCACAAGAATTGGCTGTGTGAGTTCTCCACTACATTCTGAGAATGCTATCAGTGGTCTTGCAGATGGTTTCTCCTGCTTGTGTCCCTAAAGGATGGGAATGTGAGGAGGAATCTGACCCATGGCCTTGCAGCCTTTTCTCTTCAGTCCAGCACTTCATTGCCACATTGAGGTGGTTTTCAACCATAACTCACAGCCAGTTTAAAGGCTCCTTCAGCGCAGCAAAGCTTCTGTGCCCAACAGATGGCTGTTGGGACCCTGGCCTGCAACTGTCGCACAACAAAGAGCTTGGCCCCCTCATGCAGGACAGAGATTCCAAAAGGTGCTGAAGCACAGCTTGGTCCCTCACATACAGAGGAACTGACTTGTCAACAAGGATATGTTAACCTCTGGACAGAAGGCAGTTTTATTGCCATTTGACAGGAGACTTTTCCCCCATTGTGTATTACATGGCTGGATTACTGCCTCTGTTGCTGCATTGGCAAAGTTTGGTATCTTGTCCAATAAAGGATGGCAGACTGTTCTGTAGACTTCACCTCTAAACCCCTGAACACTTCAAACACCATCCGTATACCCATATCACCACAGTGACATGGCCTTTCTGGATGTATTTGAAATTCATATGCAGATTCTATGGCTTGAACTCATCCTAAGTTATAATGTATAACTTAATAGACTAACATGTACTGCTCTGTCTTTCCTTTGATAAAACAATTTTTAAAAAGTTAAAGAATGACTGATTGAATCAGGCATGAGCTTCCCGTGGGATAAAATCATCAGCATTCTGCTAGCACTGTAAAGGAAAATGCATCAGTTACCATTGCAATGATTTAATCTTGCAATGTTGGAAAAAGGATCAGCAACATGTATGCCACAGCAATATTAATAGAAAACCCAAAGCTTAGAAATACAAGACTTTTGGTTAAATAAAGAGGAATTTACTTCTTCCTTTCTGTATGCTCTTGGAGATTTTTTTTTTTACAAGACAGAGTTTTGTCTTTTTTGGATAATAGGAGTTGATGAGGTGTAAGAAGTTAAAAGGAAAATCTCACTGTTTCCATTCATTCAGCAAAGCCCTGCACTAGCTGAGAAATCAGCCTGTTACTGCTGCTTCTCTATCGTCCATTTGCAGAAGTTCATTACCTAATTCCCATTCATATGGCTTCTGTGGAGAATAACAGGCTGATGACATTTCGCTTAATCATAATGTTCCCTGTCTGTGACAATTTGCCAGTAGCCCTTTTGAAAATAAACTTGCAGAATAAAATTTCTTAAATGAAGGATTTTTCTTACCCTCACGGAGAGGGGAGAGTGGACAAAATAAATACATGAGAATATTTCACAAATGAAAAAAACCTCTTCTGGATTTATTACCATTTGTCTCTCAACATTTTATATGCTATATTATTGCCTCGCAAATTGTTGTTGACATAATTCTACATGTTTTCCCTTATCCGCTTTAGGGATATTTAGGACTTCTATATATAGGACCCCTGTTGCTTCTTTAACATAATTACTTGCAGGAAGGACACCTTAAGTTTCCATGGACTGATCTGAATATCAGGCAGCGATAGAAGTGCAAGTAAAATCATGCCCATGTGGGTGTGCATGCATAGAGAAAATTCTGTGTAGGGTAAGAAAGCAGGAAACATTAAGATTTCAAGCCATTGCTGCTAGCCATCTTATGTGTAAGACATTCTAAAAAATATGACCATTTTAACCCAGTTAACATACCAGTAAAGGAGTGGGAAATGGAAGAGTGAATTGGAAAGAACATGAGAAGGTTTGGAGGGTTTGTTGTCAGCAATGAGCTCACAGGAGCCAGCACCAGCAGTTGAACTTAGGTCATGGCAGGTGTAAATCTTGGGTGGAGGCCACTGAAGCCCAAAGAAATACTATAGGCTGGAGACAAAACCACAAGCAGACATCACTGACAAACAAAGGAAAAGTCAAAGGCGGTCTCATCCACAGTGACAGCTTTTGTGAAAACTCAATCAAAGCTGCAGAAGTGTCAGCACCATTTGTTCATGGCAACAAAAGGCAGGATGTTGAACTACATGGAAATAGCCTATCTTGTAAACAGCTGCAATGTCATCAAGAAGAAGAAATTCAAGTTTCTGTCAGTTATGGCATACTGCCAGCTGAAAGTCAGGAAGAATATCCCGGGGTAGGCAAAATGAACAGCTCTTTCATTAGCATGGTGATTTATACTATGATGTCTGAGCAAAAAGTGCTTTGCTCCTTTCCTGAAGACCAATCTGCAGTTGATCTTCTTTCCCTTAGAAGTAATATAAAAGTCAAAGACAGTTGCTTTACAAACACTTAGGCAGTATTAGCATTGAAATGTTTTTCTCTCAGAGAAGTTTGATTCCAGATCCTTCTGCAGTGGGTATGAAACTCACACCCACCTCACACCCCCAAGGTCTACCCGATGTCTTCACACAATGTACAGCATAATCACTCTGTACTTCCACTACAGAAGGCAGCCAACCGCGTGACTGGTAACCATAGCAGCTGCAAGAGCCTGGAAAAAAATTCCAGTGCTGAATGTATGCACGAGTCTGTTGCTTTAGCATCACTTTATTTGCCATGAACAGCATCAATGGGTATGCCTCAAAATGTCCTGGTGTTTGATGAGGAAAGAGATGCTGTTCCTCACCACATGGAAAACAGCATGTCTCACACAGAAGAATGTTTTCTGTCAGTCTCTTGACTTTTGTAATGTCTAGAGATATTTGTCTGAAACTGTAATCTCAGGCATTCAAGCTAGGATTTCTATTTCTTGTATGGGAAAGATTGGTCCTGGAGAGTTTCCATGCTGGAATCACTGGTCTTTTTCCTGTCATGTGCTGAGTGTTGCCTGCCAGGGACAGAGAAGTAATGACAGGCAGTAACATCTTTCCCAGTAACAATTCACAAAACACGGTATCACAATACCACTAGCTGTCTCAATGCTATTAACTCTTTCAGATGGAATAAGTGAACTTTTCACAGGTGGATCTTGTGGATGGGGAATTTCTCCCTTTCCTCTCCCTAATGGTAACTTTCCAGCTGATCTGAAGCTTGGGAGAATGTAATTCCTTGGAGAAGGCTGGAGCAAGAGGTGGCTCTCCTCCTAGACTATCCCACCTCATGAGATCTACCTCCCCAGCACAGCCCTCCTCAAGGGCCTACAGACCCCCGGTGGCCTGCTACATGCAGGAGTTCATCTGCCTGCTTCTCTCTCCGTTACTGGAGGAGGACATTACGGATGTACCAGCACACCAGTGCTGTACAGGCAGAATGGAGGGAGGAAGCGGAGTAAGAGCAAAAGGAAGCCAAGCAGTGAGGAGCTAAGGCAGTTGCTATAGATATTTTGACAGAATATCCTCTTAGTTTTGGTTAAAATATACTACTGTGGGCCTTTAGAAGCCTGTTAGTATTGTGGTGCTGGTACACACATCAACTATCAAAAGCATTCAGCTCCCGACAGTATGTCACACTTGGACATAATCCAAAGCCAGTGACAGTCTAAGACCTGTGAGTTATAAAGCCAATCCCTGCATGCTTATTTATACTAGAAAGCTCACATTTCAGCCCAAAGCCCAAAAGTGAGATATACCTCAACATGCAACAAATTATAGATGACTCATGAAGTCTGAGTTCAAGTCTTTTGGACTTCAGCACAAAGCTACCACCTAAGCAGCTACTTGGCTAAAGATTTCCTTTTTTCTATGTTTCTTTGAAAAGTAATGCCCCTAAGAATATCAGGAGCCCCATAAAATACAGTTCTATTATTTTCAATATATTTTGTTTGCACAGAGGAAACACAGCAAGTGTGGATTAGTTACCAAAAGATCTAACACAAAATTTAATGCTACAAATATGTCTTGGCAGAAATCTAAAGTGCTCAGGTAACATCTTTACATGACAGTCTTGTTTTGCTTTCTTATAAAACAGTGGAGACACACAAGGACATTTGGCCAACACAGAGAACAGCTGGTCTACACAACTCCAGAAATAAAAGCACGAGTTGCTGCAGTTTTGGTCAAAGTGCTATGGCAATTAGTTGCAATAAATATTAATCTTTGCAGATAAGCTTAGGAAAAGCTTACCAGCTGCAACCTCTCCTTTGGTTTGCAGTCTCCTCCACCAACATGAGCCATAATTTGCTCTCAGGAGACCCAGACAGAACTGTTCAGGAGAATGTAAGGAGGATGTAAACTGCCTCTTTCGTTCATAAAAACAAAGGAAGGATAAACCTCCTTCCTTGTTAAGCAGGGCTGTGCAGGGAAAACCGAATCAGGAATATCAGGCTGGAAGGGGCTACTTGAAGAACCCAACACACAGGTTTCAGAGACACCTCATTATTTAATCTTCTTCCTGAAGTAATCAGCTGAGAAGTGGTTTCAGCCATTGCTCACACTGGAGCTCCCTCAGAACCTCACCTGAGCAACTCATTTATACTCTTTGAAGGATCTTCTAGGCAGAGCAGTCACCATGCCAGAGCCTACCTAGTTTGTTAAAGCTTGGGGTGGTGACAGCTCACACTGCTAGGGATGAAATCTTCATTGTGTTGTTACCAAATATTTTTCATTATTTCTGTAGCATAACAATTGAACTGTAGACACCACCATTTTTATATAACTATGAATAACTATACCATGAAGCTGAGTTGGGGGAGATTTAGGTTGGATATCAAGAAAAGGTTCTTCACCCAGAGGGTGGTTGGGCACTGGAACAGGCTCCTTGGGGAAGTGGTCACAGCATTAAACCTGACAGAGTTCAAGAAGCATTTGGTCAATGCTCTCAGGCACAGGGTGTGACTCTTGGAGTGTCCTGTGCAGGGCCAGGAGTTGGACTTAATGATCCTTGTATGTCCCTTCCAACTCAGGATACTCTATGATTCTAGGAAAATTTCCTTACCTTAACTTACTACAGGTTTCTGTGACTCTATTGTGTAAGAGAGCTTTTATTTCCACAGACCAACAGTCTCTCAGTTTGTTTTTAATTTTGGAGAAAAAATTAACTTAGCATACCAACTTTCCTAAGAAATTTAGCCAAATCCAAATCCCTTATTAAAATTAGATTTCCAGTCAAGAGAATTATAAATATGTCTCTTCTAGCCAGACATTTTCTATTAAGGCATGACTGCGTTTATTCTTCTGTCTTCCACACAGAGCAATAATTATTGGGACAATAGAAAAAATAGGTAGTTTAAAGTTTTGCCTTTTATTGAAAAAGTTTATTACTGTGCTGGTACCTCTTCAAAACTAATCTTGTAAAATTGCAGATATTTTAAATATTTGTTGGTATAAGCAGTATCACTAAGCAGTTTGCATGTAGTCAGACAAAGCTGATAACAGACGTGCTTACGTGAGCTCTGATAACATTCCTAAATTAAAAGAGATTTCATTATGTCTGCAAAATTATATTCAAAAGCAATTACTTCCCTTGCAGCATTCAGTCTACCTTGCTGTTGAATATGATCTTCACGTATTAGTATATTACGCATTTGGAGAGGAATTGGTGAAGTAATTGCTAGTATAGTGAGAAGTGATCATCATTCATCTTACACTACAGCCTTGCTTTAAAAAGGTAATCTATGTGTTAAAAACTGTGTGAGAGATTCAGATATTTTATAATTTTGTTGGTTTTGAATAATGAGTGGGCTTTCTATTTGTAACAGATTAAAACGGCTATGGGAAGTTATGGCACCGTGCCCTCCTTTAATTTGATGTTGCTGGGAAAGTGTGTGGCAGTTGGCTTAGCATCAATTTTTTAACACTCCAAAGATTCAATAGATACAGATGCACTTTTTAGAAAAGCCATAGGAAATGCCTGACTCTTCATGTGCTTGTTGCCATTGCAAGAGGAAACCTCGGCAGTATGAAGTGGAGAAGCACTGCATCTGATAACACGTTTGGAAGGTCTGACCTTCCCTTAGTTGCTGTAATCATTAAGCTGCTTGTTTTGTGCATCTTTTCTTCCCATGCATGCTCAGCAGTAAAATGTGGCAGGCTGTTAAGGATGAAGAGCAATGGAAGCAATTTGTGCTCTTTCATTTGTAATTGGGATAAATAATTTGCAACTGTAACTTACTTGGTGATGCAGTGAAACACAGATCATACTGTTGGTTTGACTCAAGCACCAACTCTGAGTAAGACAAGTGGGCTTGAGCCCCTCTCGTCAGATGAGAGAGCCAGAAACAAAACTGATACCCTCTGAGCACACAGAAATGGCCTAACTCTGCCATGATTCCTCTTCCGTACAGCTCATCATGAGTAGGGTGTGGAGGTTTCCATTTGATTGGCAGGATCTCAGAGGTTCCTCATTCCTTTAAATACAGCACCACCTGGGAACTAAAGCAAGAAGAAAGCTTTACAGTGGCTGTAGGAGCCTCACAGTATTTACAAAATATTTAATAAGATTTCAGAGGGTTTGGGGTTTTTTAAAATCAGTGAACCCTTAGGGAAAAATTCAGAAATTGGTTTACTTCTGGCTCCAGTTACCATATATGAAGGTTAGGAGGTTGAACTCTGCTCAGCCTTCCTTTCATTTGAAGGATTAGGCTTCAATTACATGCTGCAAATAAGTTAAACATTACTCTGTTTCTCTTTGATCTTAATTATTAGCTACTGATTGCATTGCTTTTACAGTCCATCTTCTTCAGTTCTCCGTCATATTTTCTTCCTTCTGTGGGTGTGTTCCCCTTCCCCCTCCCTTTCTTCTTACACTACAGGAAGATTTGCACATTGTTAATATTATTTTTATCACATTTCTTCTTGTTCCCATTTTAAAAATCATTTTTGCCATGCAAAAACTCTCTTACAAGCTGACCAGACTAAGCTCCAGTCCTTGTTCCCAGGCCACTGGTCCCATTACCCTAATCCCATTCCCGTCACCTAGAGCAATGAGGAGGGTAGAGCTGTGGTGGTGAAGCAGAGGTTCCTAGAGACTTTCTTAATCTCTCAGCTGTGCAGCGTGGTTTAGAGGCCCTGAGGGCAATACATGCACCTGCCTTCCTTGGGTCAGGAAGGAGCAGTACACAGGATCCCCAGTCCCTGCTGCTGCATGCCAAGTGGAAAGCATGATGAGCAGGAAGCTGAATAACCCCTCCAGAGCCAGGGAAAAGGCGCAGGTACAACCTCTCCAACAGCAGGGTGTTCAATCACAGCCCCAGCTGGCCTTGCTCTGAGTGGGCTGTAGAGCAGAAAACTTCAGGCATCTTCTTCCTGACCTCCCTGCTCACATAAAGAAAGGCAGGATGGAGCCCACAGAAGGACCAAACTCTGTTTTCACTGTACAAGGATACAACACTGGCCTGGGTTTCTCAGCAGTCAAATATTTGCCTGGTGGGGTGCTTCCAAAGCTGTTTCCAGCAGCTGGGCTAGACTGCTTCCTGCAGCCACAGAGCTCTGCTCCTCCCCTCGCCCATCCCTCCTCTCATGCAACATGCCAGAGAGTATTTAAACATCCACACAGAACCTCATGTTTGAGATTTCATCCAAAATACACCCTTCTACCACCCACTCAGAGGAAGCTCATTTTATTTGTCTAACAAGAACAAAGGGCCAAGCGGGTTAACCCTGCCAAGCTTACTGCTGGGAATCCAGACTTTCACATCCCATTTATAACACCTAAACCCACCCATTCATCTAATCCTTACACAACGCTGATAAATCATCCCATCTCAGAGGCATCACAGGAGCAATTACTTTACTTTTACCACTTAATAATAAAAAGAAAAAAAAGAAATAAAAAAGGGGAAAAAAAAAAAAGGAAAGAAGGAAAAACAGCCAGTGAAGAGAGGCAGAGGAGGCAGAGACCTCTTTTCTTCTTTGCATTCTGGGAAGGCTTATTCCAGCAGGTGCCAGGGATATATAAAGCAAAGTGTGTCAGGTTAGTATACTCATGCCCTGTCCATATTATTAATTATATAGCCAACACATTCCAATTTAAGGAATAAAAAATAATGAAGAGATGACTTTTGTGCTGTTAAATCAGAAAAAAACAACTTGCAGAGAGGTATGAAAGAAAATGCCAGGCAAGTTAGTTTAAATTGGACACACAGTTGCATGTGCACTGTAATGCCATGGAAATAATTTTTCTGCAGTTGTCAAACCAATATATCCCTGAGATTTAAAGTAGGGTGCCAGAAGCACTGCAGTGGAAGAAGAACTGCAGAGGGCAGGGCATGGGGGGCTGGCAGACCTGCCATCAGCACACTGCCTACAGCCCCAGGGATACCAGCCACCACTCAACTCACTAAGTCTCCACCCAGAAAGATCAAGTAGAAATACTGCCACTTCACCTATCTTTTTAGACCATATGCCTACAGGTATCCCCAAACCCTATAAATAATCTCCTGAACTTTTAATAATTTGTGACACTTGCACACACATAAGCTTATGTGGCTCAGTGTTAAAAGTAGAGGTCTCGAGAGTAACAGTTTCCAAATGCAAAGGGAAAAATATGTGTTTCCAGAGTGGATGATTTATTGCAGGTTAACAAAAAACAAAAGAATGAAGAAAGAAGTAAGAAAGAAATCTGGACCCAGAATAAACAATGCCTCCATCTTGAATCAGCTCACAGCCCCATTGCTTGGCAGACAGGCAGGCAGGCTTTTCATTTCAAGGCTGCTACACAGAGAGCATACACCATTCCCACGCAAAGATGACTAAGACCCTGACTGTTCAATTCGCCAAGCCCCTCAAATAATCCTAAGTAAATACATTGCTTTCCAGAACCCCTACAAGGTCAAAAATTTCACAAAGCCTCCCTCGTTGTCCTACTGCTAGCTGATTTCCTTCCAGGAGAACGCTCATAGCTAGTCCAATAATTTTTTATCCAGCTGAACTTGAAAGGAGTTATTGATATTTATGTGTCCTTGGGACTAGTTCCCCAACTAGTGCATTTTAGTTATGATTTTTCCATGTGTACTATATTTTAAAAGTTAATAATGCACAGAAATTGTTTGCAGAAGTAAAATTAGTTGATAGGAGAAGAATTTGCAAATATGCTGCAATTGACAATCCTTTGCAGCCTTTTTCTTTTGTTTGGATGAATGGATGGATGACAAATATTAAGGAAAAACAAAAACTTGCAGGTTTATGTCAGCAGAATGAAGGCCATGCTGTTACAGCTGCTCTGCTACCAGCACTTGCTGTGCCTGCCTGTGCTGTGCCAGCACTTCTAATGGCACTCCAGGTATATATCCTTCCTTTATTCACTTTGCTCTTTGCAGCAAAGTGGCTTTAAATCCACATTTTTCAATTGTACACACCAAAAAAAATGAGAATAGTTCTCACTTCTGCATTGCTGATTACTTCCAGCTCTCTGCCCATCTGCTTGGCTTCTGGCCTGAGTAGGGTAGAGCACAAACTGTGCCTCTGGGTCCCTTCCTCATCTCCTGGTGCACCACAGATCTAAGATTCTGGTGTAATAATGAGCCCATTTTGGTCACCAGATATTTGCAACATGTAGGGTCATAGAGGAGCCCAGTTCAAAGCTGAGAAGCAGATCCTCGTGAAGAAAGCATTACAGCATCACATTCCCTCCAGAGAATGGATGCTAGCATGGGAGCCTAAATTTAAATGTGACTGAAACTTTCCTGGTGTTTATGGATGCTTGCAGATGGGATTTGGCATAGTCTATTAGGAAGACAGGATGCACTTTCTTACAAAGAGGAAAACAACCTGAGAGCCTAATCAGCAGGGGGGAAAGGTTGTCTTAAAATTTCTGGTAAATTCATTTTTGGTGCTGGAAGAAATACACAAATTCATCTCTCCTGAAGGAACGTATCTGTTAGGATTGCATATCTACTTCTTATGCCCCCTCCCATGGGAGGAAATCCAGTGCTTCTTTTCTCCCCTCATCCTGAGGATATCTTCATTATGTTCAACTAAGAGCTTGGCATTACAAGACGATGTTGCTAATGAAAGCCTCCAGGCTCCAAAGGGCTGAGTCTCAAGAGCTCTATGATTAAATACAATAATTTGCAGTTCTGCAGTACCTTCCATCAGAAGATCTCAACTGTTTGTACAGATTCCTGTGAATTAAGCTCAGTCTCTCATATGTGGGCTATTTCTGATAAATACCAAATACCCTGGTAGCAAGGACACTTTCCCAAGAGTAAGAGGTCAGAGACAGTTTTGAGCACTTCTGACTGGGGTGAAAACTGATCCCAGGAGCCCAGTGTTTTGCAAAGGTTGGCTCTGCAGCAGAATGAGGTCCCAGCTTGCCTTCTGGCAGTTTGGAAAAGAAAAGGGTGACCTCCTCTCAACTCTTAAAGGGAAAGCCATACATAATGGATCCCAAACAGATGAATATGCCTCCTGGAAGACTCCCAAAGAAATGGATTTAAGGATTATGTATCCTCAGCATTTCCTGGCTGGCTCTTGGCTAGTTCATCAAAGGCTGAACATAGGAAGCTCCATTCTATGATTTGTTCAAGTCACATTAGAAGGAAAATTTAATTCTGGCCTTGTGCTGTGTGTAGGATGCTCATGCCTAACACAGGGCTCTACATTTTATGCAGTCTATTTGATGTCATCTTCCATGATTAAATAATTCAACAAAAGTTACAGAATGGCCTGACAAGGCATGTTTCTTCTCTTTCTTTTGTGTCTTCTGTTCCAACCGCTGCTTCTCCACTTCCAGCAAATGTGATAATTGGCAAAATATTTCCAGACAAGAATGTACATAAGCTGTTAGGTGGGCACTTGGTGTCCAGTGAGGGTCAACCCACTACTACATCCACTGGTCTGTAGGTCGTGGAAAAGTCCAGAGAAGCAGAATTTAGTGGGGTAGCATTAATTAACAGCATGTTGTTAAGCAATACAATGAATCGATAAAATAGACATCAGTCACAAAGGCTTTTCCTGCATTCTTTCTAGCACCGTTTGATAAGTGCTAGAGGCAAAATAACAAAATTTCTTCCAGCAAGATGGGAAGAGAAACACATGGTTGAGACAGGGCAGCTGATGAAATCCTGCCAGAGGGGGAGGTCTGAGACACGTGTGTGTCCAGGCAGCTGGAGGGAAATGCATTCACCCAGCCAATGAGAAAGACTATCCAAAGGTCAGGGGGTAGCTAAGCAACAGAAAGGAAAAAACCTTCATCACTTCCAGCTGGAAATAAAGCAAAAAAAATATATTTCTGGGATTTAATCACAGTACCTTTCAGTGGGTAGGCAGCAAAGCTATGGGAGCAGGCTGTGTCTAGCTTTACACTATTTGCAGAGTTGCTATGTGACATTAGGCAAATGAACTATTTTTTTGCCTCAGTTTCCCCATTTAAAAAATGTCTCAATGTGTATAATTGTAACACCTTAACACAACAGCAGGGCTGGGAGGTCTCCATTTCTACATCTCTTTAAGACCCTAAGATAAAAGAAGCTGTAGAAGTTCAGACTAACATAGTTATTTTCTGTTTATTTCCAATAGGTAGACACACAGTAGGAACCATTTTGACATGTGTTAGTGTAGGTGGAAATGACTCATTTAGAAATGACTGGAAGCTAACTGCTGTAGACTGGCTGCTGCTACAGTCCTAAATAAATCCCATAAAACAGATTTTGAAAACTGAAGTAAACGTTGCTGCTTTGTTACTAATTACCTTCATATTTAACATGTGTACATCTTAATTTATATACATGTGAACATACATATGTTCCCTATATTGTATACATTCTTTCAATTACTTGTATAATGAACAGTTAATGCCGAAGAGGGATCCAGTGCTAATTTCCCCACTGTACTTACCAACACCATAAAATGACCTAGAAAACGCCATACAGAAATTTCCTGAACATTTCCTACCTGCTTTTTAAGAGTCTTGTTATATCCAGAAGGGGTTTTAGCATCAGATGTATTGTAAAAATCTGAACAAAAATGTAAGTGACAAAGGCTCAGTCTAAGACCAGAAAAGCTAAGGAATGAAGATTAGCGTTTTATTCCAATTTCATCAAGGATTCTCTGACTTCTCAAGGAAGAGAGGAGAGACTGTTGGGTCAGGTCAGAGCTGGGATGAGCTCCTGTGAATGGCTGTACCAAACAAAAAGCTCGTACCTTGCCTCAGGGCATTTCCACTTCCTTACTACAAAGTAGTTATCAAGTAGTTATGGGCTGAACTTGTATCTTTACATGTGCATCTCTCTTCTTAGGGTAGGGGTGTATCTTTACCTTTAGGGTAGAGGCTGCAAATTGTCTCCATGGGCAGGCAACGAAGGGTACATAATAAGCTGTAGTCACCATTTCTTTCCATTGTGATAGGAAAGCATGTCACCATTTCAAAAAAGTGGATGTGATCAATTTGCAGTGTTTCATTCTGGCCCTGACAGGTCTCAACCAGCACAGCACCACAGGAGAGCACCAGCATGCAGCATTACATGGTAAACAAGGAGGCTCTTTTACAGGCTAGCTCAGCTGGGCTCCGTCCAGATTCCCAGACCTGGAGTGCCCTGGAAACACCCGAGCATGGTGGCAGGTTGCTATCTGCCCACGTGGCCTTCTTGGGATGGGGACATAGGTGCCCGGCAGGGTTGGGGCCTCTTTGGCTGTGTGGGGCGGTGGCAGGCAACCCC
>NW_008239553.1:11157591-11165076 GCF_000691975.1 Corvus brachyrhynchos
GTCTCTTTGTGGTGGTGTGGGGCGGTGGCAGCCACCCGCAGCCGAGAGGAGCGAGCTGTGCACCTGCCCACCTCGGGGAACAAACAGGGCACGCCAGATTTCTGCTCACACATCCCAGGCACACGTCTTCTCTCGCCCACTCCCACACGCCAAACTGTATGCAGATATTAAAGCAACGGCTAAGAGACAGCTAGTCAGAGATCCACTGATTTATGTCACGCCTAACACTGGCAGAAGCAAACTTGGAGGTGGAGGCAAGGACGTTTCAGTGGCAGCATTTCAACAGCAGATTTAAAAATCAGGGCTTAGTGTTTCTGTAAATCCAAACAACCTAATTAATCAACAAGCTGTGAGAGTTTTCCTGCTAGGAAAGGACTGTAAATGCAAAGCCCTGCTCCAAGGCCTGAGTTAGGCATCTGGTAACATAACAAATCTTCCCTTACAGAGTGTCAGTGGGTTAAAATACTGAAGAGTGCCTGCAGATAAAGCTGATAAACCCCACTCCAAACTACCTCCTGCTACAGATCCCAGGGGAGTTCACTGAACAGACCTTCTGCCACTGGCCTTGCCAGAAAGGAAAACTATTTCTGTTAACTGTAAGACTACAGTTATGTCTTCTGTTACACACTTACCCACCTTCATAGTCCTTCATGCCCGCCACTGGAGATTCACTTGCCTTGCAAAGGGTCTCAGAGAGACTCCTGAGCTACAGAGCTGGGATTATGTTTGTATTTTGAATTTACCATTAATATTTTTGTAGTTTCAAGTCCCATAGTGTCTAGAAATCACTTATTCAGCATGCCTAGAAACACAGGGCATAGAGTAGCATTTCAGAGGCACCCAATTTCCAGCCTACATCAAAGGAAAGCATTAATTTCTTCAACTCTTTCTTACAGAAAATGTTGCTGTAAGTTTTCGACTCCCAAGCATCTTGAGAGGAAAGGAATGGATGCACACAATATGGGTCTGAGATCCACCCTCAAGGCCATGTAATCACCCTAGAGGATGTAATCACAAAAACCAGAGCCAGCCTCGGAGTTTGAATGCTCCCTGAACTGAAGAACCACCCCATAGAAAGCCTGTGACTGACTGTTCCACATAACTACATTTCCAAGTATTTTCTGTAGCCAAGAGGTCACTCCCATTTTGGCATTTAGATAAACTGACCAACCCAGAGCTGTGTGAGTGGGGGGCAGCTGAGCATATGAGTATGTGACTTGATAAAATAAGACATAAGCCCTTGAAAACAGCTTAATATAATCTTTCAGGGGATTGGTCGAACCTTCTAACGAGAAACTCTTATTTTCCCTTGCATCTGGCCAGGAGTGTGCTATTACTAATAATGAAAAAAGGATCCACTTCCTTCATTGATTTGTACTTGTGCTTAGCATCCAAACAGATGAGATTTCAGGAAGCAGCACTGTTTCCCCAGCCTACATTTGCTGCTTCTTCTTCAGGAAAGTACATGAGGATGATCAGGAAGGAGAAAGTGCTTTTTTCTCCAATGGTGTGTGAGGGATAAAGAGAGAAACAATTTAGAAACAAAACTATTCCCATCTGGAAAGCAAAGGTTAGTCCTGAGAAAAGACAAGTGAAGAGAAATTGCCAAACTTCTGCTGAAAATAATGAAAAACAGCTGTGATGTATCTCCCCAAGGAGGCTAATTAAGTGAGAAAGATTGGTGCTTATTGGAATTTACAGACTCTCAGCAAAATTTAAAGTATTATCTCTCACATGACTTATTTGCTTGCTATTTTAGGAAAACATATTTTTCCTTTGTTGTATTGATTAGATAACAAGATTGATTGACTTCCTATGTTACTTTGAGTGACTCACATATGTCTATACCCTCCTAAATAGGTATGCAATAAATTATTTACACCTTCTGCACATAATTGCCCAAAAACCTCATTCTTGTGCTCATCTGTTTGTTCAAACTGCCACAGGAGTAGAGTTGTAAGCTCATAAATAGCCTCTTTTCTTGAACAAATATGAAATAGCAATCATTATAACACTTCCTTTTATTTCTTTTACTTTATGCCTCTTACTTTAAGTTTCTCCCGTCTAAAATGGTGGTATTTACCTATCTCAAAGGCTGTTCAAATAATTTTGAGCATATGAAGGGTGCTTTGCAAATACAGAAAATAACAGTCTCAACCCTGGGGAGTGTGATACAGAAAGAATTAAAACAAATAACAGAGAAGAGAAAAAGGACAGTGTGCAAGTACACAGAGCACTCACACTGCTAATGCATAACTTACTGGCTTGTTCTGTAATGTTTGCAAGATTAATTTGGCAATACCTTTTCGGTTCACTGTACTACTTTATTAGCTGATGCTTTCCTTGCCTCTGTAATCTGTGGCAATGTACCTAAAACATATGGTACATGATGAGTGAGATGAGGGACTGGCTGGTGTCATGGTTACAGGTGGAAGAACATCAGGCTGCACAAATAGATGCTGTCCCAATCTGAGACACAGATTTTGTATATGATGTTAGCTTAAGTCACTCAGACTTTTCAGAATAATGGACAGTAGTTCATTATTTTCCAGGTGCCTGAATCGAGGCTTTGAGATTACAGGAGGTAGTGAAGAACTAAAGGTAAAGCAAGCTGGAGCTAGAGCATGCAAAGTGCTGTTAGTCACCAAGGAACATGAAGTTGCATTCTAGTATTGGACACTTGAGTGACTCCAGCTTCTGCTCTCCATTCTTCAGCTCTACATTCATGAAATACAGAACTCTGCATTCATGAAACACAGGTAGTGCCCTGCAATCTCCAAGGGGAAGAAGAAAAACAGATGAGTTAGTATTTGTGAGGCACACAGTTACTATAGCAATAAGCAGCACAGAAAAACTCATGAGGAAAGTAATTGCTTGCTGATAGTATGCAGTCAGTAAGGCATGGAGACACACTCCGAACAATGAAGGAAAAAAGTACTGAGCAGCTGCTCCTTAAATGAGCATCATCCATCTTGTGCACTGAGTAAAGCAAGGCCCTGTGGAGTCCTGTGTGACCATAGAATTAACAGTGGCCCTTTAACACACACACAGGCATTCTTAACCCTGCTATTTCCAACCATTGAAGGCCTGACTTTGAAATCTTGCTGGTGAGAACAGAGAGAGTGCAGTACATAGTTATTCAGATTATAAAAGCAGAAATTCCATGTTGTAGCATCAGGCTGTTACACATCATCTGTGACGCTTAGGTCCCCCTACATAGACCTCTGTTACTTAGACTATGGAAATAACTGACTGTGATGATAATCCTCACCCTTGTGATGTGGAGCAATGGGAAGGTACAGAAATTTTTGCCTTCTCAGGGAAGGTGACTGCTTACAGAATGAGATTCTTTACCCATTTTTTCCCCTCTGTCCCTTCTTTCCAAATTGTCTGTACACTTCCTCCTCTCCCTCTCCTTGCCCAAATTTCTGTCTGAATTTAAGTGTGCTCCTGTTGTCAGCTTCACCCATGTTCTGGCTAATGCCCAGTTTCCCATCTAGGGAAGCTTGTACAATTTTGTTAGTCATCCCAGCCAGTTTCTTAGTTTAGTTCCTAAACCATGGGAACACTGCCTCTTGATTTCTTGTAAGCTCTGTCTTCCTTGCTTCTAATACTTACTCTTTGCCATGTCGGCTTCGGATTCCTCTTCCCCATCTCCTCTGATTCAGTTTTCATGATCACCCATTTGTTTCTATTTTCAGAAGATGAAGATTCTCCTAAGAAGTCAATTGTAGCAATCCTGGCTAATAAAAATACTTGGTACTGTGAGATGAATTAAAAGTCACAGGTACTGGCAGCACTGCAGATTTTGACAAACGTAAGTTTACATGCTAAAAATACACAAATAAATACTGAGATCAACTCCTGCTACAGAATATAGTTGTAAGTGCTCCATTATGGCAGTTTTCTGTGATTTTTTGGTAGGATGCTTTGCATGTTCTGAGTGTGAGGAAAATTGCTGCAAGCACTCAGGTAATTAGCTCTGCGTGGCTTTTCTTAAAGACAGTTTCAAGGGAAAAAAGAAGACCACTTTACTAGAAGCTGCAAGCTACATTGCTACATTTGGGTTTATGGCATTTCCTAACACTCCCTGACGTGGCTCCTAAGAGCAGGCTGGCAGTGATGTGAAAGGGGGAAAAGTCCTTGTGACCCAATCCTTCCTTCCACCTTCAGGACAAAACCGGAAGAAGGTGAGGGTGCCAGAAAAGGCCACTGTCTTACTGCCACTCAAGGATGCTCAGCAAAGGGCAAGCACAGGGTTATTCTTCCCAGAATACTCTTTAGCAAGCTGCAGCTTAAGGACTCCTTCAACCTTGCTGTAATCACATCCACTAAACCACCCTTGACAGACCTTTCTGCCACAAATATAGTCAAGAAATTTGGTTTTGGTTGGTTTTTTTACATGCGGACATTCTTTTAGCATCCAGGACATACAGACCTCACAGCCACAGACTAAAGTGCTATGGCAGAAAGCACTGTTCTCTGTACTTCTTGAACATGTGGCCTTGCTGGGCTTGATGCATCAGTCTGCATGTTAAATGAATACAAAACTGTAAACACTCAAGAACATAAGGGGAAGAGGGATGCAGGGACTGTGAACTGACCTGAAGAACAATGAGAACGCCCACCATAATGACTGCGAGAAATATAACAGAGAAAAAAGAGTGCTTTTGAGTATAGAAACAATTTTCTGTGAATGCTTCCAGCTTTATTTTCATCCAGCACATTTAATCTGATGCCCTAGTCGGGGTGTTGGAGGAACAGCCTCCAGAGTTTCATGTAACCATTCCAGCTGCCAAATTAATTTTTGCAGTTTACAGCTAACAATCCGTCATACACTACCCAGTGTTTAACTTCTTTTGTTTAGATCATTTGGATAATTAAAGTACCACAAATTCCATGGTCTCAGCGGGTCTCAAACAGACCTCCTGCTGGCTCTGCAATCTCTTTCAGATATCAAAAATTAAAACAATGAATAATACTAGAAGACGGAGTCCAAGTAACTCATATTTTATGTTTCATGCTTTCCTAATGACAAGGTCATACAGTCAGCAGTGTGATCAATGCAAATACAATATGCCTTTGGAAAAAGGCCAAAGTCTGCCTGTGGAAAGGGCAATCAAGGGAACTCTTTTGTAACAATATACTTCATGGGTAGATAGCAGAGATCCCAAAGCTCTTTACCAAAAGGAACAAAAGACCGGTGCCTCAAGTTGCCAAGTTAAAAAAAGGTCTATGGCAAGTCCTACGTGGGCATGATGTCCTATCCTTTGAACACACATCTCTCTCTCATGCATACTACATTTGTGTCAGCATCATTTTCTATGGCTCAGAAAGCCTATCCTCAGCAAATATCTGGAGCTAACAACTGTTCTGCCTTTAGTTGACATGCACATGGCCGTGCTACGCCCAGCCAATCACTGCTATCTCTCCTAAGATGCAGGCAAAAAAAAAATAAATCCACAGATGTTAAATTGTTTCAGCTTGCCTAACCATTTAAAGTAATTAATTCTGCAGACTATTTCTGACTATGTCTACAAAAACAACATCATTTCTTCCCATTGCTTGTTCTTTGCTTATTGTATATATTGTATCTTTCCAAATCATTGCCAGGGCACAAATTCTGTGGCACACAACACTCTGAGCAAGCAAACTCCCTGATTTACTTAGTCCCCTCTGTGGCTTTTCATGACTACGAGTAAGAGGCTTCTTTTTGTTTATCCATGTGAAGAAGATTTTGAAAGCAGGTAAGATTAACTTTTTCAAAATGTACATAGAGTAAACACACGATGACAAAAGTAGAGCTAGGGATGGATAAAACAAGGCAGTAATGAAAAGTAAAAAGCTAGAGAAAAGTCCAACAGAACTCTGAAAAGCCTCTGAAAGCAAACTAGGAGTTTCTGATCATTTATAAGACTGAGTAAAGGGACATTAGAATAAGTTGGGGGTTTTATGATTCTTGGATCAGTATTAATAGGAATACACCAGCTCAATACTTGGCTCTTTTTTTCTGTCCTTATGGTACACAGGACCCACAAAGAACACAAGGAAGCAAGAGTACTGCCCCCACACTCCAGCAGGACAGAACTCAAGCTTAGTATGCTCTGGTGACCTTAAAATAAGGATTCAATATAAAAGCGTGGTAGAGTTTGTGAGTAAATGTAACTGCCCATGTAGACAATATTTGTAATCACATCTGCACAGTCCTGGCTCTATTGCTGTCCACAGGCCACTAGAGTGCAATTACACATTCGCATGCTACAGCAATCAATATGCTCACTCCCTAAGGATAGGCTCCAAAGTCCAACATTTTCACAGCTTTGTTGACCCCAGGGCCAACCAGCTGCGTGCCTGTGCAACCCAGGCTCCCAGGGGCTCCAGGGTGAGCTGATCCCGGCTCCCAGCTCCCAGCCCCAGTCACAGCTGTTACCACTGCCCTCACTACAGGGAGCTGGCAGCAAGCAGATGGGGCAGCATCTCTCCCAAATCTCCAACCATCCAGGGCTTTTGGGAAGGACTTAGCTTCCCCTGTTTGCTCAGTCCCCTGCAAAATCAGGCATTAAGATGCCTGGACCACTTTCTCATCACACTTGCTAGCCGTGGGAACGTTGCTCACCCGTTGTTCATCTACTCTCAGGATTTCAGTGCTAGAGGCTGTCACAAAAAAAAAAGGATTTTGTGCTGTTTGCAGTGCCTCACTAGTGCTCCCAGGAGACACTATGCTCTGCTCTTTGCAGTTACTGTGTGATGAAACAGTTATGGGCATCTACAAATAACCACTAATGCTGTTACAGACTTTGGAAATGAAGCTGAGGAACAAAGAGTGGTGTTTTGGTTTGCACTGTCATTTTAAGGTGAGTTCTGAAATCATGTAGATTTAGTTGGATTGAATTTAAAATCTGCATTCTTTGCCCTCAGAGTCATGAGGACAGACTACATAACGTGAATTCTGAAAACTCATACACAGAAATTAAATGCAGATGATTCCCCTCCCTTTTTAAAGTTTCTCCTTACTTTTTTTAATTTTTTTTTTTTATGTTTGTGTTCACATCTACTGAAACTTATGTTCACTGGACTATCCCCCTAAATGTCAGAAGGCGAAACTGTCCACCTAGTAAGCTAGAAGTGGATGCAAAGGCCGTAACTACTGGCAGAAAGGTAAATCAATGTGACGTTAGTAGTTTGTGGTCAGGATGCAGTGCTCAACTTGAATAGGAAAAGAGAGGATGCAAAAAGGCTCTTCCTTTAGTAAGTGCTGGGTTAAAAATCTCCAAACTAATGAAAAAGTGTTTTTAAATAGAAAAACTGAAGTTTGAGTTCAATTTCTGTTCGATTCTCTTCACTGTTTTTTCTGGAAGGCTAATTTCCAGTCTTTAGCTCAAACATTAATGGTTGCTTTTTCTTGCATTATATGCTCTTTCGTATGATTTCTTTTTCATATGGCTGTCTTCCTTCAGCTGTCTGCAAGCTTCAAAGCTGCTGAAC
>NW_008239553.1:11165212-11207127 GCF_000691975.1 Corvus brachyrhynchos
GAACCTGGTTCTCCCATCCCCATGCACAGTGCAAGGCTCATATGCTTCTCGTAAAGTGATACTGGGAGCTTGCAGCATTCACTTAGGGCAATTATAGAAAGAAGACAGGATGAGATGGACCAGATTGGTCTAAAATGTGTTTACACGTTTATAAACGTCTAAGGGAATCCCTTTGACCAGCCAATCATCAAGGGGCAAAAAAGCACCAAGAGAGAGCTCTGTGTATGGAAATATGGTATAGTCTTTGAGCACAAAGGTTAAATAGACAGTGCTGATCCTTCCTGACCAATAGAAAAAGAAAGAGCTCAACAAAAAATATCTTTGCTCTAATAGCTGTATCCTTTCCTTTATTAGAAATGGGGATCTATCAGGAAAGGGAACTAGGAGAAGCTTTGAGACACAAACTCTGCAGAATTAAAACAACAAACAAAAAAACCCTTTTTCCTTGTGTAGCATGAAAGTCACCTTCCAAAGCCAGAGAGGTTTCATGATGTTATTGCACATTCTCACTGTAAATGACTAATGTAAGCAATATCATGTCCACCAGTCTCTAGCAGATTGCTATGCAGAGCCCCATCCATCCATCCATCCTTTGTGTAGTGAAAGGCCATTTGAAAATTTGTAAATTCCATACCTGCAGTAGTAAGACATGCACTATACACACCTTACGCAGGAATGTAAAGCCTGGACTGTATAACCAGTCCATATATATGTGTTGCTTAACCCCAGCTGGCAACTAAACCCCACACAGCCACTTGATCACTCTCCTCTGATGGGATGGGGGAGAGAATCAGAAGAGCGAAAACGAGAAAATTTTTGGGTTGAAATAAAGACAGTTTAATAGGGAAAGCAAAAGCAGTGGGTGTAAGCAAAGCAAAAGAAGGAATTGTTTAAACACTTCCCATGGGCAGGCAGGTGTTCAGCCACCCCCAGGAAAGCAGGGCTCCATCATGTGTAATGGTTTCTGAGGAAGACAAATGCATCACTCCAAGCGTACCCCCTGCCTCCTTTTCCTACAGCTTTACATGATGCACATGGTGCCATATCCTGTGGGATATGCCTGTGGTCAGTTGGGCTCAGCTCTCCCAGCTGTGTGCCCTCACAACTTCTTGTGTTCCTGAAGCCATTTGCTGGCAGGCTGATACAAGGAGCAGAAAAGGCCTTGGCTTTGTGTGAACACTGCTCAGCCGTGACCAAAACATCCCTGTATTACCAACACTGTTTCCAGGACAAATCCAAAACATGGACCCACACAAGCTACTGTGAAGAAAATTAACTCTATCCCAGCCAAAAGTAGCATAACATGTAAGAAGGTTGCAAAGTGAGGAGTGCTGAGATTAGTTCCACAGCAAGGCCTTATAAGTCATGTGGAGGAGTGAAGAACATTCTCTCACCTTGAGCCAGCCCTGCTGACCACCACTGAGAGAGACACAGGCCAGCAGGGGAGCCACGGCACCCTCACAGCCAAACATCCTCCTCCGTGCGACCTCCAGAGCACCAACAGCATCTCATGCTGAAGGTACAGGAAGTTTAGTAAGCAATGTGGTTGAAATTCAATGCTGAATCGGCACTGTGAGCACTCCCACCTGGGTGCTTCTTGTAGTAGTTCACTGTGTTTCTGTCCTTGCAAGCTTTGCCCCTGTGTGCCTGTGTGAAACAGATCAGCTTCTCCTGTGAGTTTCACAGGAAGCTGGGTGTGGAAAACTCCTTGCTGGGCATACAGAACCTCAAGTTACCGCTACTAGGCCAAAGCATTCTTTTTTCTTTTTGGTGGAAAAATCCATTGGAGAAGGCCAGGAAAACTGTGTGGTTTCTGCAATAGCTTTCTCTCTCACAATTTTGAACCATTCTCCCTCCCTCCTGAGGCTCACAAGCCAGGTTTTCAGTGGAGTGGGATTGCCATGAGTTCTGCTTCTGGTTCCTGCCTTTTTGGAGAATCATTTTAAGAGGAAAAATACAGTGGTATTAATCTGAAGCAGATTCCCAGCTGGTGTCCACAAACAGGAGCCTATAGTTAGGTCCCCAGTCACCACAGCTCTTTCTTTCACTGGATGCCTTATTCTGCCCAGTGGGGGTAGGAAAAGGAAGGAGAGCTGCAGGAAGGTGGCCAAAGTCCAGGCCTCAGAGACTTAAAAATTCCTCATTTCAAATTGTGCCTAGCAATTTTGCATCAATTCAGAGTTTAGACCCTCCCTGTTCAGTGCTCTTTTTCCACAATGCTGAAAAAAATGGGTGACCACAGAAGTGTTAGGCAGGTTTTCAATTTTGTGGGATATTTTTTTCCCCTTTACCTCATTTGAAAAACAGCAGTCACCAGAATAAATGGCTAATTCAGTCTTCAGAAATATCCATATATCCCCTGATAGATTTTTCAGGGAATTTTGTGCTGTTTGGATAGGCAGTTTTGCAGTTTTGCACCATTAGTCCTGACATATATATATATATATAGCAATGCAGACACCCACCATGTACCATGAAATGCTTCTGTCTCATCACAAAGAGGACTGAGATCAAGGCCAAAAGGTACTGTTTTGCTGCTATGTAATATCCTGATCCACAGCAGCTGAGTGCAGCTTAGGTCTGCACATCTCAGGAAGGATGTAGCAGAGTTAGAGAGGGGCAGCTAGAACAGCTGAGAGGATGGAGAAGCTGCCTTAAAGAGACCAAAAAGACTTGTGTTCCTCTCTTTGGAGAGAAAATCAAGGGTGAAGGTGATCAAGGCCTATAAAACTGTGTAGACAGCTTCTCTTGGTGACCTATTCCTGCCTCACCACCCTCATAGTAAAGAATTTCTTCCTAATATCTAATCTAAATCTATACTCTTTCAGTTTAAAGCCATTTCCCCTTGTCCTATAACAGGCCCTTGTAAAATGTCCATCTCCAACTCTCTTTGAGCCCAATTTAGGTACTGGAAGGTGCTGTAAGGTCTTCCCAGAGCCTTCTCTTATCCAGGATGAACAACCCCAGCCCTCAGACTGTCTTCACAGGAGAGGTGCTCCAGCTCCATGGCCCTCCTCTGGACCTGCTCCAACAGGCCCATGTCCTTCTCATGTTGGGGCCCCCAGAGCTGGATCCATTATTCCAAGTGGGGTGTCATGAGAGTGAAGTAGATGGGGAAAATAATTTCCCTTGACCTGCTGACACTTCTTTTGATGCAGGATATAGTTGTCTTTAATTTGGCCAGCACATTACCAGCTCATGTTGAGCTTCTTGTCAACCAACACCCTCAAATCCTTCTCCTCAGGGCTGCTCTCAATCCATGTATTTGCCCATGTTTTAATGCCAGTACCCTTAAGGCTTTTAAGCTTCCACCTCACAAAAATTTGCTTTGAATTATTTTCCTATAAAAAACTACATGAATAGATTTTAGCAGATGCCCCAACTAGTCTCTGTTCTTAATGAGAAAATGAAATTAATTAAAAATCAAGGAAAAAAGTAAATGATATAGGTTACTGAGTAAAAAGAGATCCTTCAACAGTCAGACCTCAGCTGAAATCCTGCAATTACACAAGGTGGGCTCTTTTGAAAGGTCTCAGAGAAAAGCACGTAATTCTCAACACAAAAACATGCTTCCAGCAAACAAATTAGAGTCCCTGTGCTGCTGTTGCTGCACAGAAAGGGAAATGAGTGTAAGTCCTTTGGGGGTATTGGTGAGAAAAGATAAAAAAAGAACACCAAAGCAGATGCCCTTGGAGAGACTTTTAAACCAAACCCACAATCTCCATGAAGGTGTAAAATGAAAACCAGGAAAAAGTGAATCAGCAGGTCCCTGGGCTCGCCACTCTGCTGTTGAAGCAGTATACGACCATAAGCACTGTATAGCTGCAGCATACCTGCACTGACTGACACATCTCTAGCCTGTATATTTGGTAGAGTTTCCTGCATTCTTTCTAATCACATTCTCAGCAAAAATGTGGGTTCTAAGTTGCTCTTATTCACTTGAGACATCCCTCTGACTTGGGAGGGTACAGGCTGACCCTACCAACTTCATGCTGCAGGGCAGGAGTTTGTCATTGTTACTTGTCTACAAAATGCCATTCTTTGTTGTTGTCATGGTATTTTACCAGTTGCACAAGTAATTAGCTCCCTGTAGACGTGGTATTGCCAACCCCAGCAATCTTTAATGGCTTAATTAACAGAGTCTTAGAACAAGATGCATAGTGTTCTTTGCTGTCTGAGCCATTGCATTTTGCCTTCACTCATGTCCATGTTCAAATAAACTTGGAGACAAGCAATTAAAAAAAAAAGGCCAGACATTAAATGTATTGTTTCCAGGTCATATTCTGTGGGAGGTTTAATGGAAACAGAGGGAAATGTAAACTTTTGGATCCAAATCAGAAAGGGTCAATCAGTACATCCTCTGTTTTACAAACACGTATTGCTTTCAAAAATACAGACTGCATTCAGTTCTTCATTGCTACCTGTCCCTTCCTAGATCATGAACAACTGCATCTTTAGAAAAGCTTTACTGTGACATATCTATATGTTTTGTTGTTATAGAGACTGCAAAATACTCCCCTAAAACTGTTTTTAGCTTGCTATCCTCATGTTTATTACAAGGAGATTACAACATGGCTACCTCCTTCAGAAACAAATCCACACAAAGAAAGAGGAGGGGGGGGAAACCCAAACCATGAGTCATACCCTTGCCTTCCTGACAACATTCAACCCAATGTTACACACTACTGCCTTAATAAGGGCTAAAAGTAGTTAATCTGTTTTTGGATTAGGTAGCATGATACTGAATTTCTGGCCAGTGTGTTCCCAGCCCAGTAGAGAATTAGTTGCAGATAAAATGAATAGACCCCTCACCTCCTTCATAAGCTCAGATGTCTGCTATCTATTCCAGATAATTCATCTTTGTCGCTGTAAAGTACACATCACCTGTACCCCACTCAGGAGCAGTAAACACTTACTCATTGTAAGGAAGACGATGGCCTCTGGCAGATTAATTGCTCTGACTCTCCTCCTCCCTAAGTAAAACAGAGTTCTCCATTTTTTTCTGGATATGTTATTTCAGTACTTCACCCAAACACTTGGCAGAGAGACAAATGCCCTAGACACTCCTTAAAACTCCAAGGCCAAGCTCCTCAGTTTATTTAGTATTTTTGTAAGCTTGGGTTAAATAAATACAGTATTTTACAGAACTGTGGTTTCAAGGAATCCACTCTGTGGTCTTGTTTTTAACAATTTTCCTTAATTTCCTCCTTTTTTTTTTGTCAAGAAAGTTACATAACACAAACCTTTCATGACGATATTTCTGTTCTTCTGCCTTCTGCATTGTTGCAACACCCTCCCAGCGGCCGCAATTTGAGTTACTTATGGTCATATTGCTGACCTTGAGTGAGCCTGGCACCCATTACAGCAGAAATGCTGTACGATCCACACTTGCCCTGAGCTCCTTTTCATGCAATACAAGAACTAGCACAAATCACAGATATGTAATAAGCTTTTGATAGGACTGTGGGAGAATATCCTAATCCTTTCTGGATGCTTGGCTGGGAATTCTGGGATGGCCATGGAGGATCACAGGTGGTCTAAGGCATTAGCCTGCAGCTACCCTACCCAGTGTATGTAGGATGCCCACTTGACCATCTCAGCCAAGAGATCCAAGTTACAGCAGGGTTTTGTGTACAGATGGCAGCTAAAGTAGGGCAACACCTGTGCTCTAGCTCAAGTTAACATTGCAAAGAGAAACACTTTTGAAGTAATAGATAAAGGAAGTTTGAGAAGCCATATGGTCAAATGATGACAAAGGAACTGGGTAATAGCATTTGGATTATCCATCATCAGCCCCAAGTGGGACGTGGCTTGGTGAGTTACAGGAGAACATCCACATGGCTTACTTTAGTGTTCTGCAGAATGGTGCTGTCGTGTTTGCTTGTCTTGCAGAGTAATTAGGGAAGGCTAATACAGCAATGCAGGATTTGTAAATCTTTTTGAAACCTTGGGAGTGGCAGGTGCACTCTGACACACGTAACAGCTCTTTCCTGTTCTCATTATTGCCAGATCATATGCATGGGTAGCCTCAAGTGATGGTGCTTTCTCTTCAATGACAAATGTCAGTTCCACTTCATCAGTACAGGATGCTGGCTTCACCTCTTCCTAGCCTACTCACCCCACCATAGCAGGCAGGCTCCAACACCGAGAGGAGATTGAACAAGCCTTTGCTCTGTTCCCTCACACCAGCACAGCCATGGAGTAGATAGCCTAACCAGTAGGAGTCTGCATGATGGAACCACACCAAAGGACACCACTCTTCCAATAGCACATGAAATCTGAAGGAGAAGCTGAGGTTTTCTTTCTCATTTTAAAGACAACCTCAGGGGCTAGGGGTAGTGCTTATCCCTACCTTATTCTCTTACGAATTTGTGTAAGACTTGTTTTGCTACCAGCTTGTCTCTGCTACTTGCTCTTTTATTTTCATGACAGTTTGTAACAACGTCCTGGGGAGCTGAACTGTAGCCTCTGAGCTTCATGTGATTCAGCAGAGTAGTTTTGTGTCCCTGATGCCTTGGAGTGGCTACCTGAAAACAGAGACTAGACAAGATTAAGAGAATAAAAGCAGGTATTTATTGAAGGGCCCTCAAAGGTACACCTTGGGCAGTCAAGAGGCTGCACCCAAGATGGACCCCGGGTCATGAGTTTTTCACACTTTTATAAGTTTGGTCCATTTGCATATCAGGGTTAATTCTCCAATTACAATTTCAGGCAATGAAGTAATTACCCCAAGTTTGCCCCCCGTTCAGAGGCTTTAGTTTACATATTTCAGGGCCTGGGACAACAAGGTGTCCTTGGAGTGCAAACCTAGAGAGGGTTTGTTATGTCTAACCAGAATGAGGAAACAGTAGCTAACAGGCTCTATGAAGTTTCAGAGTTACATACTAAACAGTACAGGATCTGAAAAATATTAAAGTTAAAACCTAAGGTATCACCATGAGCTAGAGACTTGCTTTAGCACACACAAATGAATCATCTGTATGTACCTGAGCACAAACACTTTCTAGGCCTTTTCAGCATCTGATTGTTGTGCAGGTTTCATGGTATGCCTCTACAGGGGCACCCAGAGGCAGAAACGCTTTCCTGATCTTACAGCAGTTTTATTTCAATGTATTATTTAACAAGGTAGGGCCTGGGCCTTGCCATCGCTCTGAGCCAAAGGAAGTGCAAGAACAGCTCTCTGAAGGTGTTTTGTCTTCCATTTCTATTTCCTGCCATTTGCCTCTCTCTTCCTCTTTACCTCAGGTCACTGCTAGTGCTCTAAACCCAGCAACAATTATGTGGGAGAGTGCGTAATGGCAAAAAGTCACGTAATCTCCCTCAAACCTCCTGGCCAATCTTTGTTGTTCCCTTCCCTCTTGTTCACTGCCTTACTCTCAACAAACTGCCTGTGTTTCCAGTGTTGCAGACCGAATGGAGCTGCGACGCAAGCTGAACTGTAAATCCTTCCAGTGGTATCTGGAGAATGTCTACCCCGTCCATTTGCATATCAGGGTTAATTCTCCAATTACAATTTCAGGCAATGAAGTAATTACCCCAAGTTTGCCCCCCGTTCAGAGGCTTTAGTTTACATATTTCAGGGCCTGGGACAACAAGGTGTCCTTGGAGTGCAAACCTAGAGAGGGTTTGTTATGTCTAACCAGAATGAGGAAACAGTAGCTAACAGGCTCTATGAAGTTTCAGAGTTACATACTAAACAGTACAGGATCTGAAAAATACTAAAGTTAAAACTTAAGGCATTACTAGTTAATACACATCAGAAACGGTCACTGCCACAACAAGCCAGACCCCTTCCTGGCAGAAGGCACCAGCCTGCCATGCACAGTGCAGAAAGCTGGCTCTGCCAAGGGAGCACATCATGCCCCTGTAGGCAGTGGAAGGATACCTCATACATCTCTGTACAAGGCACCTGCTGCAGAGTCCAACAGCAGTATGGTTTTTTGCCAGTGATGTGAAATATCACTATATAGCAAGCAGAAAAATTGCTACGGACAATTTCTGTGCATTAAAAATATCCAAGGATATCAGCATGTGCTATAGGAAAATATTAAACAAAGAGACTGTTGGATGTGTAGGATGACAAGATTCAGCTCCCCTGACTAGTCAGTACATAGCCCTGTGCTGCCTGTCAGTGTATGTCAGTATTTGTCAGGAGTATCAGTGCAGACATTCCTCTCCTCCTGACACAGAAAGAGGTATGGCCACCAGAACAGTTGTGGGAAAAGAGAATTTTTTTAAAATTACTACTTTGAGGTCTGAGGACCACAGGACAATTTTCAGAAGATTCTGTCCAAAGGGTGGTTGGTTTCTGTGGGGTTTCTGCGATGGAATTCCCCAGGACCACTCCTGACAGAGAAAGTGCAACCCATGGCACTAATGGTGCTGCTTCTTGGGTGACTCAACTTTAAAATCTTTAGGGCAGTGTAACAACTACCAGGGTTAGCTCACAAATGAAGACTCTGAGCACCAGTTGGGGCTTCTATGCCATGGACAATGACAACTTCTGGAAGCAAGCAAGCTTCTTATGAACTCCTGAATGTTAAAATCCTCTTATAAAAGCAAATAGGCTTCAGAGAAAGCCCAAGGGCATATTTCAGAGCACTTTGGATTTTAGCCTGTTTCAGCCTCTGCTGCCAACTATCCATCTGTCCTGCTAATGTGCTTCATTAAGCAGCTAGGTGATGAGCCTACAGCTCCTTTACTGGTGGGATTATAATTGCAAAGGGACAGAGAGACAAACTTGTTATGTGGGTTGCAAGGGGAAAGGTCTATAGGGGGGTTTTCTTATTTTTCATTCAAACACAGAGTACATATCATTCCAGTGAAGTTATCCCCATTAGTAAGAAATAAGCCTCTTTTCCTCACTACAGGGAAGCTAAACTCTGGTTCAAAGGACTTGCCACAAGGACTATCAGAGGTGATGTTTCGCTGACATGAAGTGGTGTCTCTGGATCTGGCCATGCTGTCTCAACAAAGCATGGGAACAAGTGGACAGATCAGGGCAAGAGGAACACAGTTTTTCTATTATGTTTTCCCTGCACATTAAAAGGCAAAGACTTTAGATACAGAGCTCAGATGCTCCAACTCCAGCAGTAATAGCTTGCCTTTTCTTCATGCCTGGAAACTACTCAGCTGGCACAGCTGGCTCCTTATGGTCCAACCACCATGGGTAGGATACAGCAGGATCAAGCTTTGGCCAAGCACCTGCTCCTCTGCAGCTCCCCTCACTACCTGAAGAGATCCCTGAACACCCCACTTACCTGGGTGCTTTGTGAATGTCCCCTTTTGCAAAGGAATGATAGCAGAAGACACTATTGACCTTTACCATACTCTACAACAGGTAGAAACTGATCCTTGTGCTTTATGGCTTTAAAAGCTATTGTGCTTTCAGTTAATTCCTTCATTTTAGCTGCCTGAATCATTGATGACCTGACTGGTTTGATTTTAGTAGCTTTTATTTGTCTCCCTTGGAATGGCATTGCCCAGTGGTAGGCAGTTTACCATCTAAGTGGGCTAAATATAAAAGACTTATTATAGCTTGCAGTCATGGTGGAGAAAGCGGATTTGTTTTATTTTGATGAGTAGTCTAAACATTATCATATCAGACTTCGGCATTTCAAATGCAGAAAGGGCTGCCTTTGAACTCCACTTAGCTCCTGTGAAATGGCACTTCTGATTTATGTGGCCAAGGCATCATCTTCTATAGATTTGTAATAAGGTTTGGATCTGACCTACTGTGAAATCACAATGTCAGAGGAAGTTGACTGTTTTCAAGTATGTGTCTCATATAAGACACATATTCATTTAAAAATAAGAGTTAAGCTGATGTTTTAGTAATTTTACATTTCTCTTTCATTGCAAGCTTCTTGTGATTATAAAAGCCAACAGTAATATAGTCATGGGAGCATAATTATGCAAAGCTGGTGTAGCCAAAAATCATAAATAAATAAAATTTTAAAAATAAAAGGATTATACACATGCTCTATTTCTGGATGCAACCACAAATAATGGAAGCTGAAAACTGTCAGCAAGCTCTACAACAGAAATTAAAGTCTTCAGGAGAGGCATGCAAATAGTGAGACTTTGAAAATGAAAGGTTACTCAGAAAAGAGCTTGATCCCAGTACTCTCCAGGGCATAGGCAGGCTGACCCCACAGGCAGCTCAGGTCTCCTGACAGTCAGTAGTACTCATTTTCAAGGTAAGAGGTTCTTTCTCTTACACTATGGTACTTCAGATGGAATTGAGTTTCCTCTAAACTTTATGCTTGATAGAGTGAAAGAATGTTCTAATTGTTGAAAGATTGGCTACTGAACATAGTACCTATAAAAAATTAAAGAGAGTCTGAATTATAGAAAAAATAAGCTTATACATAGTCTGACTTTAGTGCCACAAAACAGACAGTGTTAGCTGTGGCTCTGCCTCTAATTATCAGCTTGTACCCAGCACCATCAAAGAAATACCCCTCTGAGAGAGCCCAGTTCTCCAGCAGGACTACTCTGCTGGGGAAATGTTGGGAGAACAATGCTCAGACAGAAATAAAAGGCCAAACTGCCTCACGTACTCATCATAAGCCCTTTGAATTTCACTATCTCCTCATCCTTTGTACACAATAAATCTTATGTCTAATGACTATCACTTTTCAGGTGGATGTTGAGTATCATATGCCTAGGACATGTGACACAGGCACCCACATACCCTGCATCTACCCAGAAAAGTCCTGTCAGCCATTCACCCCAGCTTGTGAAGCCTCAAAAACCAGAGACAGGTTGTTGATATCCCTGGGAGGTACTTCAGATACAGCAGCATC
Organism: Corvus brachyrhynchos; assembly: GCF_000691975.1. Classification (NCBI taxonomy): domain Eukaryota; kingdom Metazoa; phylum Chordata; class Aves; order Passeriformes; family Corvidae; genus Corvus; species Corvus brachyrhynchos. The sequence goes on from NW_008239553.1 coordinate 11,176,021, forward strand.
TCTGCTTTGCCAGGCTGGCCTAGTATCATACAGGGCTTAGGAGCCCTTACCCAGCAGGACAGTAGCTCCCACACACACTCACACAACCCTTTTTACAATTGCTGTGCACAGTATTTCTCACCTGGATGGGGCTTTGTATGGGTTTTAACAAACGTCTCAGAGCTTTGGTAGCCCTTGCACAATAAGGGAGAATGATCTTCACCTGGAAGGATAAAGCCTGGTACTTTGGATTTCCTTTTACATTTTCAGGCTTACTCTTCATAGAAAGAGTGAATGATGCTCCCCCCCCCCAAGTCATTTTCCCCTCAACTCAGGTTAGTTTTTGTCCCGTCTAAGCTAGAACCAGAATCAGCAAACATGGTGAGGCAGGTTCTACCACCGTTTCCTTAATCCATTTAAGCAGAGTTTAGTCCTACTGAGGAATACTGTAGACAAGTGTCTTCAGACCTGTGACGAGGGCGCCAATCGCTCTCGGACAAAGCAGGAAGCTCCTCAGTGCCAGCACTGTTGAGGTCCACAGATTGACATCCTATATCCTTCAGCCTTCCCCGCAATTTCCCTGGTGTCCTACGCCTGACCCCTCCCGATTTTTTCCACACCCTCCCCTTAACGCCTGTGAGGTCAGGCGGGCTGGGAGCCGCCTGTGACACAGTCCGGGACCAAGCTATTCCAGCCTACCTGCAGGCAGGAAGCTCGTGAGCCGTGTGTGTGTTTGTGTGTGCCTCTCTCCTGCCCACATGCCAGCCCTGGGAGTTATCCTTCACAGCTCTGACACCTCTGCTCCCTCTCAAATTTGTTTAAAATTAGCATATGAGTGTAAAAACTACGAGTGCTTGCGTGTGAGGGGCAGGGAGGGAAGGGCTGAAGAGACATAGTTGTGTAAGCATAATTCACTTTGGAACACAGGCTAAAAATAATAAAGCTACATCATCACATTCTTTCACAATGCTTCAGAAGAACTGGAGTAGTACTTACAGCTGCAACAAATCCCTATTAAAACCAAAGAGAAGTAGGTGAGGATGGAAAAGCAACCTCTGTGTGCTGCTTGCTCTGCCAGACAACAACAGACCAGGATGCTGGAGCCCCTCACCCCATCCCGCTCCGCACATCCCCACTTACACATTGTTGGCAGTACAGGTGCTGAGCAAAATCCTCACCTCCCTGCTCTGAGTGAGCATGCAGAGACCTTATTAAAACCTCCTTTCAGCTGAAGGGCTCCCCTGCCTCCTAAACAGGTTTTTGAAGACAGCTCATCAGCAGAGATGAAGCCAGGTGTTAATCTGTGTTCCCCCAAGCAAGCTGACTAATTAGCTAAATTCACAGGCTGGTTCTCTGGGAGCTCTGCTTGCATTTGTATGAAGAAGGATCATTCAGGATAGGAAAGACTGTAGGAACAGTAGTACTGTTCAGACCAAAGCTTTGTTAAAGTTTAGGATAACTGAATACAAAATAATGTGCTTATTCACCCCTAGTTCTGACGTTTTAAATATTGCTGCCCTAAGATGACTCTCCCTGTTATTGCTAACTTTTAGTATTTTGTGATTAAGGAGCCATTGGTGGTGGAGGTGGCTGACACCTACATGGAAGGTTCCTGCTGCAAACAGCTGACACACTGGGGATAAGATAGGAAGAAGGGAAAGATACAGATATGAATGAGGCTGCAACAAACTGCTGAGACTGCATTGTCAGTACAGCAGGCAGTGGTTTCAGCACACCAGGAGCTGAATCACTGTGAAACACTGTGTAGTAGGGTGTAGGTACAGGCTAAGTAACATCTTCCTCAGCAGAGCCTGCTGAAAGAGAAGGGAGAAGCTTTGGCCATGGGGACCTGGCACAGCCTTATAGGAGAAACCACTTAGCTGAATAAAAACCCAGGGGTCAATAGCCAATGGCTCTGTTGGCAGTTTGGAGGTGCAAGTCCAGCTCTCAGTCAGTGAGTGATGAGCAGGAAAAAAAGGCCATTTGTTTGTCTCTACCCATTTTCTGACCCCTTCCCATGTGTGGAACTGTCCTTTCAGCGAAGAAAGGGATGGGAGCAGGGCTGTGGTTGAGCAGCTCCAGCACCAGATGTGGCACTTGTGCTTCAGGATTTTGTTTTCCCTGTTGAACATTTACTGTACCTAATATGGGTAGACAATTTTAGGACTGGTTACAGCTAATTCCTTTCCTGAAGCTGTGTTTTTCTGTGGAGCCACTCATCAGGTCCCATCCCCTCAGCAATAAGGGATACTGCTGTAGCAGAGGCATTTATGTCCCTCATTTATACTCATCTCCTGGGTCTGTCTTTATGGCAGGTTGGTTGGTGCAAAGGAACTGAGCACCATGCTTGGGTGTCTGTGCTACATGGGACATGAAGGAAAACAGGACAGATGCTTTCTGGTAAAGAGGGAAAGAAAAGGCTGACAATTCATGCAGTGCAGTGCTGTGAGGGCTGCAATAAAAAGAGGAATCAACATTTCTTTTTGACAGAGCCATGTTCCAGTGGCTAAACAGGTTTTAAAGTCAAGGAAAAGCCACATTGATGCTGCAGTAGAAAACAGTGAGTGTATACTTTTATTATCTCATTAACACTCTCTCCCCTCCTCCCCAGGATCATTTGGCTCCAAGACTGGCAGCAGGGTACAATAATGTTCCCAGCAGAAACAGCTGGTATGGGGATGGGATATTGTTTGAAATGGCCCGAGAGGCGTCCTCAGCAGGTGGCATTTATCAGCTGTATGCAAACGCCGCGCTTCCGTGAGGCGCTCTAAGGAACGGCATATATCAAAAAAAATAAAAGCAAAGTGCAACTTAGTAAAGGGGGGATTTGTAGCTGAAACCCCATTTTTGGTATAGATGGAAGGGGAGGGAATAATAAACAGCCCTGTTAAGCTAGTCTGTTGGATTTAAACCAAGGTAATGAGGCATGTGGGTGCTTTGACAAGGAGCCAGAAACTGCATTTTGCCACCAATTTGACTTCTACCTTTTTTGTCTCTCTTAATCTGACAGTAAATTCCTCACAGTCCACTGAGCATATCAAAATGGGGCTCAGGCTAGGTCTAATGCCTTCTAAAGTACTACTAGGAAAGTAATTCACTTAATTAAATATTTCCAGTTGTGGAAACCACCCTCTAGGCAAACTGCACCACCTCTTCCCCCTTTGCACACACAAAACATAGAATAACAATGGATATGCTCATTTTTACCCTGCACACAGAATTTCACTCGCTCACTCACTCACTCACTCCTTCCGAACTGTCCTTCCTAGAGGTTTTTTGCCAGGAAGGAAGATTACTCTAGTGACTGGGTCAGAGAAGTTTGAGAGTCAGCTCCTAACTCTTCTGCCTACTTGTTTTGCAGCCCCAGATAAATATCTTAACCCCTCTTTGAGACAGCTTTTTCATCTATATGGCCAGGAGACAAGCAGTGTCCTCCCACCCTGTCACTCTTCTCACTGCTTAAGTGTTCATAGAGCAGTTTTAGACCTCCTTTAGTAGGAGATGTTAGATAGAAAAGGACTAAGACTTTGTCCAGGCCAGAGCCCTGCTGGTCCGTTCCCTGGATAAGATAGCTCTGAAACCCTTGCCTTAGGGGAACTGCAAACAGCATGACCCCACCACCTGATCAAAGGTGCAGGATCATACCAGGGAGCCACTGGTGGCCTGCATTGGCAGAGTACGTATAGAAGAACAGAAGACCACAGGAAAATTGACCCAGTCCTTTTGTACAAATTTACCTGACACTTTAGAGAATCTCACCATGAAAGAAAACTTGGGGTTTGCACAGAGAGGCCTCCTGAAAGGAGAGCATCAAATCTTAAACCCTCTTGCAGGAGTACTTTTTTTCTCCACATGCAGTACCATCACAGCCAGACTGCAAATGTCACCACTGGGCTCCTGGATCTCTTTCATGAGATGAATGCAACCTTTCAACTGGAGAACAAAGCATGTTAGTGATCTTTTAACAACCATCTCTAACTAACTTGCAGCACTTGCCCTGCAGTAAGATAAGCTCCTTGTATCTAAAAGGTTCCCTGCAGTGAAAAGATTGAATCAAAACGTAACTGTGACTTTGTGCACAGTAGCTGTTCAGAGTATAACCTGATGTCCCCCGGCAGTTCCTAGAGCCTGTATTTTGTCCAAGGGCATGTCTGTGCTACCACTGGTAGCTGCTAATATATCTTCCTTATGACTGAAAAAAATTCCCTATCTCTGTGCATTTTGCCTGCCTCCTGCTAGGTACCTCCACAAATATTTACAGAAGATGGCTTGTAAGTGAGGAAGGCACAACTAGTCACACAGTAGATATGCTTGTACTGCTCCCAGGCTTGTTAGCTTGCTCTCTTCTGCAAACTCTTCAAAGGCTGGGAGATGCTGTCTCTGGCATCCACCGTTGCAGCAGCACGGCAGGGAGATGATGCAAGCCCAGCTTGGGCTCAGGACATTACAAGCACAGCACGGCGCTGGGAGCTGCTGCATATGCCAGGTTTGAAGGTAGCACCAAAAGCACTTTGGGGTATCCTGCACTGTCAAAGGATTGTGTTCCTCAGCTGGAAGGAGGCTCTCACCTTAGAGTCTGTTCACTCCTCAGGATGAGAGCACAGCCAGCTGCAGCACAAAAACTGCATTTCATTTTTGCTTCCTTTAAACAAAGGAAGAAAGGCTTGGGTTTGTTTTTTTTTAACCTGTAATGAAAACAAAGGGGAAGTGGGGAAGCCCCGTTTATGACCTGGGTAGACATTTTACTATTCACTCCAACAGGAAGAGCATTTCCTCACATGCTCTTTAGGACACCTTTTCACTGCAGCACACCTCCCAGCAGTGCTGCCACCATTGCTCACTGGTGTGTTTTGACAAGGAACTTCGTTCCTTCTGACACTATAAACTCAGATGAGGCCAGAGTAATTTCTTTGCCTGACATCTTGCCTCCTGCAGTCCACATAAGAGCTCGAGTTCTTTCATATCTGAATTTATTATACATGAAAATTAGTCTGGACTAACCACTGCAAATTTTATCTTTAACTGCCCTCAGAAATAAAAAGCCTTCAGAAAGACACTGTTCACTGTGCTGTTTAAGAGTAGCAGTAATTATTCGATTACACGATACATTTCAGATCCTTGCATATGCAGCTATTATGAGTTGTCCTACCTGTCCCTAAGTGAGCTTCCATAAGGAAAATGTGAGTCATTTGGCAGATCATCTGAAGACAGTTGTGGGTCTCAAGTCAGCCCACAGTGGAGAGATATCAATGTCACAGGTTGCTCCCAAGTGTTCATCCCACAGTCTAAAGGGCTGGGGACCCCTCCTTTAAATAAGACCCTTGTTACAGAGGTTTATGTAACATCTGGGTAGATGCCTCTGGTCTTTGGCCCTGTTACTGTGAGGCCTTTCACTAGCAATGAGTTGAAGCTACTTTAGGATTCAATGGGGAAACAAACCTTCCAGTGGTCTCATTGCTTAATTTCTCTCTATTGCCTTAAGTACAATGGCTAATAGCTAAAGTGGACTTCGGGGTGTTTCCTACAGAGCTCTATAATGGTTTCCTATATTTTTCTTCTATTTGGAAGCTATTTTAAGTTGTTCTACCTTCCCTGGACTGCCCAAGAGGAGCTGTGCTGTGCACTTTCATCAGCTGATTCTGGGAAATGTCAGTTATGCTGTTCTTCTGTTAGTAATATGTTTCTTGAACGATTTAAAAATAGCACAGTATGAAACATTTCCATCTTCTCTCTTCTGGAGGAGAACTGAGGAGGAGTTAACTCTTTTCTGCTTCACTGGAGCAAGAAGTCATGCAGTGTTCAGGTGCTCTGGGGCTGGAGCCAGCTGCTGGTGCTGGGAGAGTCAACACAATGAGGGCACCTGGTCAGAGCCTGAGCTAAAGAAGGTCCCTGCTGTTGTCAGAGCTGCCAGCAGAGCTGGCAGGTGTGGCAGCTGTGTCAGTTCAGGACACAGCAGGACTGGATATCTGGCTGCTAACCTGCCTCTGCTGCTTTTACAGCTTGCTCGTGGAGCTTCTCAGACAGCAACCATGTGGCCAGGTGATGCTGATCATGTTAGAGCTCCTCTCTGTGAACTGCTCCAACACACCCTGACCCTAGATACCAAATGTAAGCTGGGAACAACATCTCCCAGGCATCCACCTCAGTCCTATAGTGCCATTCCATTTTTAGTCCCTACTGGAGCACCTCATCACTGGCTGCTTGGCCTGTGTCTTGTGTTCATTGGCATCTCCGTCCTCAGTTCAGTTTCCTGTAAACCTCCCCTCTATTTTTTCTTACTTTCCAGCATTTTTTCCTTTATTTTTGGTCCTCCCCACCCCAGCTTGTTCCTTTTTCTTTCCCCATTGCTGACACTTCCTCCAGTGGTAAGTTCTCCTACACTCCCCATCTGAAGGCAGCTTGGAAGACAGTCACCCACAGTGCTGTCCCAGGGAGCTGCTTGGCAGCAGCCTGCTGTGATAACCCTGTATCTACGTGTGTTAGAGGCAGAGAAAGAACAAAGATCCTTTTACCATTCAAGTAACAGAAGCATATATTCATCAGACACAGCTTCCCCTACCCATTTACACTTGCCATGCACTTTTCCTCTGGTCTGTGGGCCCTCAGGAACTACTCTGGTAACCACAAGGTTGGGAAATACTGCTTCAACCACAAAAGACAGCTTCCTCTTTCAGATGACAATTAACTTTTCCCCCTGGGGACAACCTAGAAACATTTAAACAACAACTGGCCTAGTGTTGCCCACATCATCTGGAGCTGGAGGAAGAGTAGACGCTGTCACATGGTGGCAGTGAAGGGGAGAAAGAGTGATGCAGTTAATTACAAATGACTTGTCTTAGTTCTGGCCAAGGTTTAGTGCTGCAGTAAGGGCTGCACAGGAGAGTGTTTGCTTTGGAGCCCATTCCATTAAAATGAATACAAATATTCCCATAAGTCTGGGGCTCTGGGGCATCTCTTTTCAGAATGGTATCTAGAGGCACATCAGGGCTTTAAATGGCTTCCAGAACTGGTGTGACCTCATTGTATTTTCTTTCTATTCTCATGGGCAAATACTTCTTGTGAGATGTCACCCTTGCTTTCTCTGTCCATAACTGCTTTAAAGCACTAATTAGATGGTTATAAATCACAAGGGATCTGTGGTGTTTTGAATGACTCCAAACTTTGGCATTATAGCTGAGGTCTTGAATGCGTTCACTAGCAAATCCACTCAACACTGGTTTCTGTTGATTCAGCAGTGATGTCGTATCAAACTTTCTTGAGCACTCTGACAGACTTAAGTTTATTAAAAGAAGTCTGGATAGCAGACCCAAGTTTAGCTGCAGCCAAGTTATTCAGTAAGACAGCAAATTGAGTACAAAAGCAGAAGGACAACTCTCACCTCTGTGCTGGTGACTGGTTTGAGAGCCTGAAATTGCTCTGTCTGCAAATGCTGCCATGTGCAAGGGTCTGTCCTAAACAGGAATTTTCTGCACCTACAGTGACCTAGGGATTCAACCTTAGGTCATGTTAAGAAGACATGAAGCTGTTTGTCTCCACTTGAAAATAACACTGGGCAAGATGCATTTTCCACCAAATAAAGGCCCTATAGACATAAGGGGAAACAGTAGTAAATTTTGCAAGAAAATGATTTCCAGTGGAAAAATACTAAGTTGCTAATAACTCTCAGACCTTATTTTCCACGGAATTTCAAACATGAAGGAAGATTTCCAAAGGTGCTTGGCAAGCAGCATTGCATCAGTACCACATATGGATTTTCCCCACAAGTTTCCTGGCTCCTCAGGAACCCACCAGAATTTACCACACTTTCCCAGCCCTTCACTGAAAGAGATGTGATAGCTGGGAATGAAGGGCTTTTACTCTCCCTGATAAAGTGTTTCCTGGGAGATATGGACTCAGGAAGCCCTTGACAACTGCTTACTAAAACTGGCATGGTCCTCGTCATCTCTACCACTCTCTGCAGCTTAATATGTGCACCCAGACTGCTTCACTGTAACAGCAGAGGTCCCATCACTTCAAAGCAGCAGCTACCCCAGGTCTGTGAGCGGTGTCTCACCAAAGGGAATGCAAAAAAGTAGCTATGTCTGCCATCGTGTTTCTGTGATTTCTGGAAAGAGTATCTTCCTTTATGCATTAGAACAAAACCAAGAACAAGGGCTTAAGATGAACAGTAGTCCCCAAGTTTCAAGCAGCCCTTTGCACATGCACATACATGTTCCCTGCCATGCTTGATGCTGCCTGCCTAGCCAGGCTGGTGGGGGATCTTCTCAATCCAGCTTAACCACTAGCACTTCTCCAGGGGAGTGGGAGCTATACAGAAAGGGGTAAAAGCAAAATATTTTTAATGAGTTTTTTAATGCACCTAAAACAAATGTACCAGGACTAACTCAGCTACATCTTTCTATGAGCACAGCATTTTTTCCCCAGTAGCTGTGAGTTGTGCTGCTCTAAGAGGCTGAGGTGTGCTTTAAAGGGCTTCATACTTGTTCAAAATCCCCTGAGAATGCCATGAACTGCTGGCCTTCCCAAGTGTCTGGGAGGGGACCAGTGGCTGCAACAGGGCCCTGTGCAGAAGACCCTCCTTTTGGAGGGTGCACAGCCTTAGCCAAAGCACTATGATGCTGCCTGCCAGGCTCTTGGGCAGTGAATTAGCAATAGCACAAGCTGCCTCACACAGGGAAGTCAAGTGAAATTCAGTGTTTATAAAGAGCAAGCAGAATGTCCCTGGATAGCATAAAATATTATCTTTTCTCCTTTATTGACACTCACAGGAACAGTTAATGCTTGGTTTGGATAGAGCTGATGACACTGCTGTTGCTCATCATTTATCATCTCTAGATTATTGTGGTTGCAAATCATTTGGCAGATTTCTCCCTTTTTTCCTGCTCCACAGGTGGCAGTGTCCATGAAGCATGACAACCTTGCAGGCATCTGACTGTGAAGCTGGAAACTTGAGGGCCTTTGGGGGTAAAAGGCGCCTCAGTATTATCTGACCTCTAATGTTCATGGACTGATGTGCTGTAACTTGCACAGTCCTCTCCGACAAACACTCCCTCTGCTGGGATCTTGGCTTGCAGACTGTGCTGCTTCTGAGAGGAGCCTGTGCCTGTGAAGGGCCATCACACCGTGGAGTGTAATTTTATTGCTGTGCCACTAAGTGTTCATGTTTCAGCTCCAGTTCAACCTCTTCCTGGGTGGGGGTCTAAGGCACTTAAACTGTAGCTAGACTAAGGCAGCACAGAGTAAGCCCACCACTGTCATTTTATGTGAAAGGAAACATGCAGAAGCTGCACTTCTACAGCTGATGTCCTGGTTTTTTCCAGCTAACAGAGCTGAGTAGCTCCTGCAGCTGCAAATGAGGGTGTTTCCAGTCCCAAGACGCACTGAATCAATCAATGTGCTGTTCTCCTCTGCTGCCTTATTAGCAGTTAAAAACTAAGAAAACACAATGTCTTCCCCAAACAACTGCCTCATTTGCCTTCCCCTCAGCATAGCAACAACCCCCGCCATGGACTAGACCTCATTTGGCAGCCTGGGGGGAAGCACAGGTCAAATTCTTTTTGCACGATGAGCTGTAACCCTGTGATCTTTAATAGGATTATACTGGGGGAAAAGGACAGGACTCAGCCTTGTGATTGCAGAGCAACTTATGATTCATGGACATTAGGGTACTGTCTGGGGATGTCCTGGACACAGCTGATGCTTTCTCCTCCTTGCATTTAGATCTCTTTGTGCAGAAATATGGGGTTTGTTCAGCTGTCCCTAACCTCAGTTCCCGACACTACATGGCCAGCACTGTCCAGCTGCCTGGGGCTGGGCCAAATCCAGAGCAAGGATGGAGCAGCCCAGTGAATAACAGAAGTGACCAGCCATGTTCTCTCTGGGTTTGTGCCTTGGGGTTAACTGGCTTTCTAAGTGAATCACAGTAGGATTCACTCTTTTCTCCTTCTAGCCCTTCAGCTTTTCTGCCTTACAGCTCTCCCCAGAAGCCTACTTTGGTGACAACATGCAAGCTGGCATTTGCTGCAGCACTGGGGACTCTCAGAGGAAATCCTGGGAACAATTTCTCTTTTCTCCTGCACACAATTTTTTTGGTGAAACTTAGAGGACCAGTGCTATTTTTGAAGCCCCTTTTTTGGCTGAAATTGGCTAACAAGTTTAATCATATAGCTGACAAAGAGGGTAGTCCAGAAGATCCCATGGAAGTTCCATAAGAAACAGGTCTAAAACATACCTAAAATTAGGTGCCGTGTGATGTGTTAGAAAGTAGGGCAGGTTTACAAGACGGAGACAGAGCATGTGCAGCAGCACATGCCCCTCTTCCAGGGGCATCCTTCAGGACCGCCCTCACAGCCAAATAGCCTATTCCAGCCCTCAGTTAGAAGCTCTTCCCACTGTTTATGATGGGCCTGTACTGAAGGATAAAGACCCAGGCAGCACTGAATCATGCATTTGCCACCTCCCACCATCACTAATGCACCACACACCACTTAGGAACGAAGGTTTGGGGTTTCTAGAAATAGAGTGAAATAAAATATCATGTCATCTGCCTGAAGATTCAGCAGCCCACATGTTCTCCCACACACGCTGCTATGAAGGTACCATATCAGTGCTTTGGGCAGTCCTCAGGATGTTCCTTCAGTAGCAGATTAGATTCAAGCTCCAACTCCTGAGCGTGAGTGTGCTTCAGAGATGGGCACTCACATCAGCAACATTTATCAGGGGTAGTGGTCATTTCTGCATCAGGGCAAACCCTGCAGGAGATCAGGACAGAGGAGTGTCACCAGCAATATTACAAGTACAGCTTCTTTTTTCTCTCGCAGGAACGGGATAATCTCGCTGTAACCAAGCCTGAATTCAAGCCCTTCTTCTCAATATACCCCACCCCATCACTGCAAAACACAGAAGCTGATAAATAAAATTCCTAATGTATCCTAGTAGAGAGAAGAGTTTCTTCAGAAAGTGTCTATTTATATAATCTCTGCAGTGCTCAGATACCATGGAAATTAGTAAAGAATAATATCATAGTGAGCCTGCTGCACTGCAGCTTTATGTATCATTTACTGTTGCCAAGATTAAAACTCTTGGGTTTCTGCCCCCAGGCTTGCCCCCGTAAGCTGACATATTTTGGGATCATTTTGCATTTTCCACTGATTTTACCATATTGTTTCTAACCATCTCTCCTTTCTCTGAACCTACAGCTCCTCCCTGTCCAGTACTCTCCAGGAACAGCATCCAGGTGATGCCTAGTCCCTCATTTCGTTCCTGCATGGGGATTTTTCTGAATATAGATTGCAGACTATTTAACATTGCATATCTCATCATTGCTTCCCGATTCCCTTGTGCTCTCCATCTTGCTGCCAACTATCCTTTATTAGCAGAACATTGGGCACTTTTAAAAATGGCTAAGTCTATGTCAGAACCAAGGCACTTTGCATCATCTTTGATGAACTCTTTTTAAATGTTTTACTGAGACCCAAATATATTCCACCATATCAGATGCTCCTTGAATCTACTAAGCTTGCAATTCTACATGGTAGATTCATTTAAAATTCATTTTGCTGAGGCATATATACATTTGCTAGACTGCTTATCCTATACTCTGAGGAAACTGCCTTTTAGGCAAGCTTCTGTTGCTGGGAAGTCTGAAGACCAAAGTCCAAAATTGTTTAGTTCACATCCAGCCCCTGCAGCGGTTCCTTCATTAGGAGCGATTTCATCTCAGTCTCCAACTTCATGCTGCCTTCTGATGGGTCACAGGCATGCGTGTTAGAGACTCCTGTCTTCTACTCCTGTTCTGTGGTCAGTCGATCCTGATTGCAAGGTCCCAGCCCCAATACTCCCCTTGCCAGAGTCCTACAGGAATATCTGATTTCTTCCCAGCCCTGGCAACTGCTGTGGAGCTCAAGTCAGGCAGATGGGCAGCATCCAGAGGACCTGCCTTGTGGGATAAAGACTAGCGTGCAGATTTATATGGATGGTTTTCTAACGTATTCATCTGATGCCAAAGAAGTCGTGCATTGTTTTCTTTAAGCACTTAAGATATTAGGAAAAAGGTTTGGACTGTCTATAAATAAGTGAAAAATATGAATTATTCAGCCTTGCTGAAGATTTTATTTTGGAGCTTTTTTCTCTGTTTTTTTAAAATCTGTTATTCAGGGAGTAGCGCAATTCAAAAACCTCTCCAGACGTAAAGAAATGCCAGAACAGACGGGAATAATGGATGACTTAGGCTATATAAACAGCGCATTATCAAAACACATGGCAGGTCCTAGCCCAGGGGCTGCTGGCCATAAGTACATGCATGCTGAAGTGGCAGCTGCACACCCCACAAGGTGAGAGGTATTTGTTTGCCTTGCAGTTCCCTCACCTTGCAGATTCCCAATCAACACCATTCTGTTTGATCCCTGACCCTTGCAATCTATTCCATGTGCCAGTATCCACATTTGCAGATTTTCCTGTATCTCTGTACTATGCAAGGTCATGGTTTGTCAAGAATGTGGGTATCCCAGTTGGGAAGCAATAGAAAGATTGAGAGGGTTGCAGAAGGAAAGGTGTTTTATTGATAGAGAAGAGCAGATCAAAAAATACTCAGATTCTGAACACAGTAAGGGTGAACAATTAGTGACAAAAGGAATCTGTCTCCATGCAGACAGCAACTGGTGATGTACCACAGTCATGGAAGATGACCTTTTAAATACCCCCAAGTCCTCTGTTCTTCCCCTAGAGCAATTCAGGGGATTCTGTTTGAATAAGCAGATTTGTAGGTAAAGACCAACTCTCTCAACCAGCTCCTGCAGTGAGTAGTTAATAGGAGCTCCTGGGTTCTGAGAACCCTGGTGCTTTTCACCCCTGCCCCAAAAAACATGGCACATGCACCACTGCAGGGATGTGTCTTTCAACACATGCCAAAAGCATGTCCTTGAAGTACTTACAATCATCTACCGTGGCTTCTAAATCAATAAAAATGCAAAAGAAGCTTTCATGCTGTAAGCATCTTCAAATGCTAGAGCATTTGGACTATTAACCTTCTTACTTTTGGATGCTGCAAGCATTTAAAGATCTGCCTGGCTAAGCAACCTTTCATTAGCTAATGTAGCTGGAAGTTAGTGGAGGTAGATGAACAAACTAAACAGAATGCAATGAACAACTGCAAAAAAGGTCTAGGTGGACTGCTAAAAACAAAACAGGTTTATTTTGCAATTTCTCATCAGAACTAACATTGATTACACATTATTTCTCCAAAGGAAGCAAATTTCTCTGTGCTGACATTTTTCTCCTTTTTTCTTTTTACTGGTGGTTCGAAGAATAACTTCCACCACTCTGCCTATGAAGCAGGTTTGAAGATTTGTGGTGTTGTCTCCTAAGCTGATGGCAAAACTTGAATCACTTACAAACAGAAGACTAAGGCTCAAGGGGTTAATGCTTGTAGCACAGTCAAGTGATGACAGGAGAGACCTGAGAGGGTTTAAATATTATGAAGAGCAAGGACATAATTAGCAAAATAGACCAAGATAGAATTAGCATTCAAGGGTAAAGACAGGAAGGGAAAATGTGGAGTTGGAGGAAGGACTTCTTGGCAGTGAGATATACAAAATTATCTCTCAAAAGTAACGTGACAGAAGCTCTACTGCTTGGTACATTTACAGTTAAGTTGGACAAAGTGATAGTGAGTGAATGAGAGATAACAGTTCTGGTCCAGCAGGAAGGCAAACTCAGGCTATTTTCACCTTCAGCTCCTTGGAGCTGGCTGTTAGAATGATTGTTTCCAAGCAGGAAACTAAAAGTCTTCACAGAGCAGCAGGTAGCAGAGCTATGCCTGTATCTACTACCAGCTTTGGCAATTCTAGGACAGTTTGCCAGACAGATGTATGAAGAACAGGAAAAAACCATGAGGACAGAGACTGCTTTTGAACTCTATGCTAAATCCAGAAAAATCAAACACAAAACAAAATTCTGAAATAAAGAATGTGCAAGAGAGAAATTTAAAAGTACTTTTTTACTTTCCCTTGAAAAAGAGATGTGTCATCAGTATTTTCTGGAGGCAGCCTAACTTAGGCAATTTATTACAGGAGATGATGAAAAAAGCTGCACTCTTGTGGCAAGTCAGGAGAGTCAGGGCTGGGCTGTGAAGGGTTCTATCACTGATTTCCTGCAAAACACAAAGTCACCTCCTCTACCTTTCCCAGAGTAACCCTGATAACACAACAGTGGATGGAACTGTTTGCCAAGTTTGCTTCATCTTATGCCTGTTGCTCAAATCCCTCTGAACACAAACTTCTCCCATCTGGGCTAAATATTAGTCATGAACAGAAACAGGGACTTCACTTTAGTGTGGTCAGCAAAATCAAAGCCTAGTATAATGAGAATTTAATGTAATTATTTAAACTCTCGAAGGCTAAAACAGCTCCTTTGCAAAGCTTTTCAGCCAGGTGCTGAGTTTAGGCAGCCTTAACACGGTGGCGAGCCAAGAAGTTGGGTGGGAGGCAGGGTCAAAGGCAGCTTGTTACAACAGCTCACTGCACCATCTGACTGAAGGCAGGATGTGATACACTGTGGGTCTGGCTCTGTACCTGTTGCAGGTTTGGTGGATCCCTGATCCTGCATTGCAAGACAGAGACAACCCTCAGGAAAAAAGGAAAGTGTTGTTGAAAAAGCCTGCCATAACTCCTGAAGACAGTGCCAGTTTTGAACAGGCACAGAAGTGACCTGCTCATTTCATGCATTTCCTTCAACAACAGCTGAGAACTACAAGGCCCAGCTGTGCAAATTAGGCAATCCATTTACTGAATATTTCTGCTAATACTGGGACTTGCACATGGGTAGTACATGATGGGAGTGAAAAGACAGCAAGTTGGATTTGTGCTGCTGCTGATGCCTGAGATGACAATGACTGTTATCACAGGAGGAGCATTGTTTAGATATTAGTCTGGGTCTTGAGATCTTGGCCAGAGTCACCCCAAAGCTGCAGGATAACTTTGATCAGCAGTAGCTCCCAGGGGCCAGCCAGGCTGACAGCATCACTGGATTTACAGGGCAACGACTGTCAAAATGGAAGTATATTTTATGCTTGACAAATGGTAACTATTAGCAGTTATTGTCATCACTTTTTCCTCAATCCACACTTCCAAGTCTCAGGCTCACACTGCAATCCGGTTAATGCTCAGAAGGGAGAACCAGTCACACACGCACACACACTCCTGTGTATTTTCCTGGGAAAAATCGCACAGTTGTAACAGGGAAAATGGGACAAAACTGAAACATTTCTCAGCTGCAAGCCCTGGCCAAGCAGGGAGAACTGTGAAATTATGGGACAGTTTTCAGCCAGAAAGGACAGACCCCGGTTTCATGCTTCATTCAAAACTAGGTTATGAAGAGCCTTGGAGAGCACACTGTAGGCAACAGTCTTGAAGAGAGTTCAGAGGACAAGAAAACAGAACAACAAAAATTCACCATAAACACCCTTCATTTCAATTTCCTGAAGTTCCACAAAACCATGCATGAGGGAACCTGGTTTATGTAGTAGAGGCAACTTTGTCCATATCAGATCTGTGCTTGTTCTCCTGAAAAACCATCTGGAAGTAGCTGGTACTATGTTTTCCACTTGGCTTTCATGGCTGAAAGATTAGAAGTACATATTTGTCATATATATTGACATTCTTACTACCTCTGCAATTAATCTCATTACCTCTCCTGGCTAAGCAATTGCTTTCTGAAGCAGCTGACTGTACCCAATTAAGGAATAAGCTGTGTATATGAAATCACACATTCTCTCAGGAAAGGGGATTTTAAACTAAAGTTTATATTAAGTGAGGTTGGAAGGAAATCCATCCTGGCTTTTATCTTAATGGTCTTTTGAATGTCACCTTTCCATTTAGATCCTCTTGTGATAATCAGGGGCTTCCCACTGACACACAAAGGCTTTGGCAGCTCTTTTCATAATACCTGTCCCTTCAGGCAGCGCTCTAATTCAGGGAGTTTTAGTGTCTATGCAAAGAAAAGCAGCTCTTATTAAAAAGAGCACACAAACTTCATCCACTCTGAGCCTCATACATTAACCCCTGGTGAAAAGGACTTTCAGTTGCTCTTCATGCAAGTGAAGCCTCATGAATACAGAAAACCCAGTGGACCCTGTTATTCATGCCATGTCCCCTAGCCATCCTCTAGGACAATAGAAAGCCTCAATTAGGAACAAAATTAATTAATAAAATATCAGACAGTAAAATGATCAGACATCAAAAATCTATGTGAGAATTATTAATGAAGCACAAAGAATTTCAGAGTCACAGAATGGGTCAGGTTGCAAGAGACCACAGTGGATCATTTTGTCCAACCTTACTGCTCAAGCAGGGTCATCCTAGAGCACATGGCATAGGATTGCATCCAGGTGGTTCTTGAGTATCTCCAGTGAGGGAGACTCCACAACCTCTCTGGCAACTGGTCCAGTGCACACTCACCCACACAGTAAAGAATTTTTTCCTTCTGTTCCTCTGGTACTTCCAGTGCATCAGTTTCTGCCCATTGCCTCTTTGTCCTATTGCTTTGGCACCCCAGAGAAGAGCCTGGCTCCATCCTCTGACACCCTCCCTTCAGATACTTAAATACATTTATGAAGTCCCCTCTCAGTTGTCTCTTTTCCAGGCTGAACAGGCCCAGCTCCCTCAGTCTTTCCTTGAAAGAGAGATGTTCCAGTCCCCTCTTCATCTTCATAGCCCTTTGCTGGACTCACTCCAGGAGATCCATGTCCATCTGGTCCTGCGGAGCCCAGAACGGGACAATAGCACTCCAGGTCAGGCCTCAACAGGGCTGAGAGGAGGGGCAGGATAACCTCCCTCAACCTACTGCCAATGCTCTTCCTTATGCACCCCAGGACAACATTGGCCTTCTTGACCACACGGGCACTGCTGGTTCAGGGACAGTTTGTTGTCCACCAGCACCCCCAGATCCTTCTCCACAGAGCTGCTCTCCAGCAGGTCAGCCCCCAACCTGTGCTGGTGCCTGGAGTTATTATTCCCCAGGTGCAGGACCCTGCATTTGCCTTTGTGGAATTTCAGAAGGTTCCTCGCTGCCCATCTCTCCAACTTGTCAAGGTCCTTCTGAAAGGCAACACAGCCCTCTGGGGTATTGACCACTCCTCACAGCTTTGTGTCTTCAGCAAACTTGCTGAGAAGGCATCAGTTCCTTCATCCAAGTCACTGATGAACAAGTTAAACAACACTTGGTGCAGTATAGAACCCTGGGGGACACCACTAGGGACAGGCCTCTAACCAGACCCTGTGCCACTATTACAGCCCCCTGGGATCTGCCATTCAGCCAGGTCTCAGTCCACCGCAATGTCCACACATCCAGTCCACGCTTCCTGACTTTGCCTATGAGGATGCTGTGAGAGACAGTGTCAAAAGCCTTGTTCAAGTTGAGGTAGACAATATCCACTGCTCTCCCTTCATTCATCCAGGTAGTTGTTTCACTGTAGAAGGCAATCAGGTTGGTCAAGCATCACTTACCTTTAGTTGAATCCATGCTGACTACTGATCACCTTCTTGTCATCCACGTGGCTGGAGATGGCCTCCAGAATGAGGTAAAAAAAACAGTAGTTCCCTGGGTTCTTCTTACCCTTTTGGAAGGCTGAGGTGACACTCACTTTCTTCCAGTCCTTCAGGCACCTCTTCTGATTGCCACAAAGATGATGGTGAGTGGCCCAGCATCGTATCTGCCAGTTCTCTCAGCACTCGTGGATGCCTCCTGTCTGGGCCCACAGACTTGTGGATGTCCTCTAGCCCAATCCTCTTCAGCCAAGGGAAAGTCTTCCAACATTCCCTTACCCTGGGCTCCCGGGTCAGGGGTTCCTGATGGCTGGTCTTGTCAGTGAAGACCAATGCGAAGAAGGCATTCAGTGCCTGTGCTATCACTGCCCACCCTTCATTTACCAACAGGCCCATGTTATCCTTAGTTTTCCTTTTGTTATGGATGTACCTTTCCGGTTGTCCTTGACATCCATGCCCGCAATTAATTCCAGATGGGCCTCAGCCATCTTTGTCTTATTTGTACTTATTCTGGCAACCTTTGTATATTCATTCCAAGTGGCCTGACCTATTTATTTTCATCTAGAAGGGTGTATCCATTATGGTTGCATGGCATTACCAGTCCTGTCTGAAATAACTTCTCTGGACCTTTAAAAATTCTGCATTCAAGTTCTTCTTGAAGGTAATTTTCTTCCTGTTCCTTCTACAAAGACAAAACAGCCAGTACTGCCTTTTTTAATATATGCATTTTAATATGTCTGCTGCAAGATCCATTAAAAATGCACCCTCACTGGTAGTAATAGATCTTTTTCTTCATCCTGTCTTAACACTCTTCTTCACCATCACCTCCTTCTATGACTTCTGAAATACAGCAAGCAAGCAATGGAGGGCCGGCAATAAATCTTTCTACACTCCCTATCCAACTTTCTGCCATTACAAAAACAAGTCTCCAGGGATGAGTGCTCACCCCAAAGAGGGCAACAAGGAAAAGGAAGAAGCACACATGTTATTCCTTCAACAAATGGTGTCGTTAGGATGGCTTTCCCCTATTTCTCTTCACAGCATCACCTGAGAGTGTTTGCTTTGATCATTGGGTGCTGTGGGCAGTTAATCTATCAGGGGCTTCTTTTGGCAGCACTTTGAAGCACACAGCATTTGCAGGGCCCCTCACCCAGCATAAACTGATGTAGCTCTGTTGCAATGTGATGGTCTGGCCTAACACAAATGAAAAAGTAAGCATAGCTGCATGTTGAATGGAAAGATCAAGCTGAATTGCAATGTAATCCTCCTCTAATACTGATGTGGAGGCACAGTCCCAGCTTCACAGGGTACAGACAACCAAGAGCACAGAGCTGCTGATTAAACAAATAAACCAGCTCTGATGAGCAGAGAGATGTTGAACTCTTCCATCAGCAGTTCACTGAAGCAAGCTCTCAGCACATGAATAAACAGATGCCAGATGCCCCCCAGAGCAGTGCAATGATATCAAGAAAAATTCAGGTGATGGATGGATATCTAAAGCAGCAAAAAAAAAAAAAAAAAAGTATTTCCTTGCACCACTTTAGAGCAATAAAGGAAATATATCTGACACAAAAACTGGCCAGCAACACTGGAATGCTGCATTTCTGCCTGCTTCCTGCCCATTTTAGTTCGTCAGCAAGACTGTCATGAAGGTCAATGCGTTTTAATAATGTCATCCAGAGAACAAACAGTTTCCAAATTTTAGTAATTGCTTTGTAAAAACTCAGGATAGAATTCCTGCCCATTCACAAATTTGTCATTTTGTGGGAGAACCTTAAATTGTGTGAGAGGCTTGATGATAAGCTTATGATAAAAACCCACTAGATGCAAACTTCATTGCCATTTGCAAGGAGAGCAGAGCATTTCCTGCTCTTCCTGTACAAAAGAATGCATGGGGTGAAGCTGGCCCTGCAGCATGAAAACCCTGCACTGCTGCTTTCACCTGGTGCCCTGCAGTCCTTGGGTTGCCTCATCCTGGGGTGTGCCAGTGCAGCTCCAGATCACCTCTGCAGCTCCAGCGGGTTGCCTATGTGGAGCAATGAATACATGGGCTCCAATCTTGCACTTCTCACTGCACCTTGTGGCATAAATTATGCCAGCACGATACCATCCCTTCCTATCTAGTTGTGCCACGTCCTTTCCCAAAAGATTTATTGCCAAATGCTTTACTTTTTTCTTGGCATCAACATGCTGTAAACTTTAATTTCTCAGAAACTGTCACTAGCATTTGATCCAGCCCTTGGCAGCAGTGTCTCTCTAAGAGACCTGCACTGCGTATCACCCTGACAAGTTACTCTTGGGGGTTTTCGAAAGGATTTTCATATGATTTGAGATATGAATCACACAGGTATGTATGGCTACACCATTGTCACCCACAAGTGGCATAAGTATTTCAGTTACCAGTGAGAAGAAGTACAATCTCAGTTAGCAAACCCAGGAATTTACAGGTGGAAATAAATCATCCCTTTCCAACCTCAGCTCTCAAGAGAGCACAGCTGCGAAATGACACCTTCAGCATTTATCCACATGGAAGACATTAGCCCAACTTTCCAAATAAGCTGTCACCATGGAGCGAGGGAAAGGAGAACCTCTTACAGCCAGCCTGACAGACATACAGACTTACTCATTAGAGGTGTTCATACCTGACATGTGCATATGGCCTCTATTTTTCTTACTCATTGGCATTTTGTTTTAGTACAAAACACGACAACAAGAATAAAAGACCTTTTAAAAGACCCTGATATCTGGAATAAAGACATTCGAATAGGTTTAAATCTTCCCATCAACTGAAACAAATGCATGCTCGTGTAAGTCTCATTTACAGCCCAGTCTGAGGGAACAGAGTCCTTATTCTGTTCATGTACAGCTTGCATTATGCTAACATCATGTTTGAGTCTGCCTTATGAAGCCTAATGACTTCACCTATAAGGTATTAGATACAGTATTTAGTTTAAATTGACAAAATGCATATAAATTATTTACAAATCCTAATACAATTACATGCCCAGGCTCATGCAAATTCACTTCTCCATTAGCAGAACAGTATAAGCATCCTCATGCACAAGAAGCACATTTTTTCCAACCTTTGCCTTGTGATATAAACACTTTATGCAAAATGTATGCATATATAGGTATGTATGCAGATGTATATACAGATGCAGCATTGCTGACACAGCTTAGTTAACAGAGGTGCATGCATGTGAAAATTGCACAGGAATGAGCTGATAGCTTTCTGTGTTGCCATAATTCTTTCTCCTAGTGTATGTCTTGAGACTTTTAATGAAGCAAAGATCTAATGGGGAAAAAAAACCCCAAAACATCTCCAACTGTATCATTAAAAATGTGATGTCTCGGTGCACAGACAACAGGCAGAATCCAGTCCTGACAGCTATTCAGCCTGGACTAACACCATGTGCCTTGCAAGACCAACTGTGTTACCCAGAAGCCAAAAGCCCCTTCTCTAAGAGAATGAGATGTTGGAAGATGGTCATGGGAACCATTCTCATCTCCCTCCCTGCTTACAGCTGTGGGTCCCTCAAATTGGCTTGCAGAAAACTGCCGGGCAAGGCTCTGACTGATAAAGTTACTCACGTTGACATGCTTTCTGTTCAGCATTGAGCTCATGGTGGGTTGGGGTTTGAGCTACTGGTGCTCTGCTGCTCCAGAGAGAGGAAAAAGCTTTAGCAATTGCTCTAGGAAGCCCCTAGTTTTCCCTCCAGCCTGAACAGCATTTGCTTTAGAGGGGATGCTTTCCTACCCTCAGGAAGCACATATGGTTTTTTAGGAGACCATAATTTTTCTAAGATATGCAAAGAAAAGCAAGGAAATAGTCAACAAGCTCAGTCTACCAAAGTGGAATTGTGTGGGACAAGTGAGGGCTTGTTCATCCTTCCACAGCACAGCTGGGAGCTTCTCAAAGAGAGAAATCACAAGAAAGGTTTGTACTGAAAGTGGAGGCAGCCTGAGCATGGAGGCTGCCATGAGACTGAACACCTATCCTTCTATCCAGTTTAGTTAAAACTCATTTATAAGCCATCAAATAAAAAAGGGAAAGTATTTTACAGCACTACCCTAAGGAAATATTGGTTATATTCCAGAAGTGCTAAAGGGTCGTGACAGCAAAGTACACAGGGCTCAGCAAATGCATATTCAACTAAATTGCATCTGTGGGAAGGTAAAGAGCATGATGCCTGAGGGGCAGGATGCTGTCCAGAGGGACCTGGATAAGCTCAAGAGGTGGGACCATGTCAACCTCATGAGCTTCTATGAGGCTGAATAATAAGGTTAAGTGCAAGGTCGTGCCCTTGGACTGGGGTGACCCCCAGTATCGATACAGGCTGGGGTGTGAAGGGTTTGAGAGCAGCCCTGTGGAGGAGGACTTTGTAGTGCTGGTGGAAGAAAAGCTGGACATAAAGGACAATAGTGTGTCCAGTAGGACCAGGGCAATGATCATCCTCCTGTACTTGGCACTGGTGAGGCTGCATCTCAAATCCTGTGTTCAGTTCTGGGCCCCTTCCAACAAGAAAGACATTGAGGTGCTGGGGTGTGGAGAAGACCCCACCTGCAGTGCTGCATCCAGCTCCGGGGTCCCCAGCACAGGAAGGACACGGATCTGTTGGAATAGGTTCAGAAGAGGGCCACAAAAATGATCAAAGGGATGGAGCACTTCTCTTATGAGGAAAGCCTGGAGAAGAGAAGGTTCTAGGGAAACCTCATTGCTTTTCAGTACTTGAATGGGGCTTACAAAAAAGATGGGGACACGATTTACACTGAAGCCTGTACCAATAGGACAAGGACTAATGGTTTTAAACTAAAGGAGGGTGTCCTTAGGCTAGATATAACAAAGAAGTTTTTTACAATGAGGGTGGTAAGACACTGGAAGAGGATGCTCAGAGACATGGTAGATGCCCTATCCCTAGAAATATTCCCTCAGGTTGGACAGGTCTCTGAGCAATCTGATCTAGTTGGTGTTCCTGCTTATTTCTGGGGGGGCTGGACTAGATGACCCAAACTATTCTGTGATTCTGTGACTTTGCTCTGCTTATCCCCCACCACTGACTGCAGAGGGACCCTGCAGAACTACGTATCACTGCTCACTGCAGCAATCTAGTGGCTCATGGTGAGCTTTGAGCTTCACTGGGTAACCAGATAACCAGAGGCTGCTACCCAGAAAAAAGGTGTTGGTGCCTATGGTGTGCAGGGGAAGATGGGTCCCTCTCATATCACTGGGGAAGAGGCACAGCCTGCACTATTCAGTGCAGTCACAGGATTTTTTCCAGAAGGTTTGGGTTTTGAAAGCCTTCTCTTGCTGTCCTTTCCTTGGGGAGGGAGGGGGCATTCAGGGAGAAACAACCTCCTGGTGAGCAGGTTTATCTGCTCTTCATCAGTGCCTGGTGAGTGTCTATCCTGCTGCACCCGGGCTGCACACAGAAGCCCTGTGGGCAAACAGTTCTCTCACCCAGAACAGGCCATGGTAAGCAGGGCAGTTCATTCTACAGGCACTTCATTTTGTGCAGAAGAGAGCTTGTGTATTGCAGCTTGGGCAGTTAATTAAGAACTGAGAGCACTTTTCCTCAGGCAATGTGCTTGTTCCTTAGAAAGGGTGGTTGATATTATTTATGGCTTGCATTGATCTAACAGCTTGCTGCCAAGGAGAGGAGTCCAACTTTTCCCTCTCTACATTGACACCAGCCCTGGCAGCCCTCTGAGCGGGCTCTGCTCCCTGAGCTGGCAGAAGCAACGTCCCTAAGTCCCAGGGTAGCAGAAACCGGGAGTCCCTTGACTGGGAGCCATGGCAGAGGGAAGGGAGCATAGAGCTGTTGGATCACATCAGCTCCAAGGGGCAAATTTCCTTTTGGTGCTAAACAGAGGTGAGATGAAACCTGCTTGAAACACTGATCTAGCTTCTTGGTATACACAAATAACAATAAAGCTGTTTATGGCATTATTGTCTCGCACAACACCTGCCTCATTCTCTAGGCAGAATGGGCTGTTCAAAACTCTGTTTCATTCACTGCACAACATGAAGCATGTTAGGCAAGAAACATGGGCCAAAGGGCCCCATTAAGTAATGAACCACCATTGTAACAAATAGGCACCGACTGTCAAAGCTGAGGAGGAAAGCACAACTTTATTTCTGTAAGCGCTTGAACTCAGAGTGCTTCCATTGGGAAATATGTCCTTTTGCATATAGTTGCGAGTGTAATATTGGTTTAATTGTGAAAAACTGCCTCAAACAGAATGATTTACCAAACCAAACCAATGCGGAGTGGCCCCCTCTGTCTGATAAACAGTCAGGTAGTCAGGTGTTTTAGCTAATTGATCTTGTGCTGCCTGCACCACTTTAGGGCCAAGGAGTGCTGCCAGCACCTCCTGTAGCTCTGGTTAATGGGTATGAACTTCTTCACATGTGTCAACTCAGCATCTTGGCACAGGTTTTGAAAACTGAGACTTTGAACTGAAGCACTTGTAGTGACCAGTAGTATCATATAAGTACTTTTGTGGATCAGATCTCTGTTCCCATTCCTATTTTTATGACCTAGAAAACATGAATTTTGTGCATACCCAGCATCACCAAGTATCAAAGTTTATTGTTTTTTTCTGAATATTTAGTATTTTTCTTAAATCTCTTGCCTGTCAAGAATGGGAACATCTTAAATTCCATCAGAACCAAGAAAGTGTGGATTATTCCAAACCTAACTTGATTTGGTTGTAAAGAAAAACTCATACCTGGGGTGCAGTCTGTGGGTGCAGTAGCAGAAGGCACCACTCCCAGTGCTCATTCTCCCTCTTCAGCCACAAAATAACATAAAGTGGTTTTAACACCTCTGCACAAATCCAGGATTTACAGGCAGGAACTTGGCCCATGACATGAAGTACAGATTAACCCAGGCACATCGTGGCTTGACAGTGCCAGGCAGAAAGTGAGTGTTCAGAAGGAATTAATGGCTCCCAGCAAGACACCTCTTCCACACCCCTGCCCTGAGGCATCATCCTTCTGGAAGGCCCCGCAGCCCCACCAGCCAGGCAGGACCAGCAGGCACTGGGTGTGGATGAGCTGGGCACCAGACAGCTGCTACAGGCACCAGCAGGTTGCACCCCGGGCGATGCTCCAGGCAGCTGCAGCAGGTCCGTGCAGGGGGGCCTGGGGTGCACTAAAGCACCAGTGCATGCCTTCGCTGGGGTGCTGCTGCAGAGGCTGCGAGCAGCCTTCCAGCTTCATCCCATCACCATGGGCTACGCTGCTGCTAGAAAGCTGCTGCTTTAAGCCTGACACTATATAAAAATCCTGACAGGCATCACCTGTACTTTGGTGCAGCTTGTATTTAGAAAACCTGGATAACATGGAATCGTGGCTTTGCTTGTGATCCTGATTTCTTGCTGCAGCAATGCTGTGACTTGAGTCTGGGGGCAGCAGTCAGAGGCTCTCTGAGAGCATGCTGCCTGCACTGCCTGCTCCTGAAGTCTCTGCCTACTTCCTTGGCTTCCAACCAGCAAGGACAATACATGTCACCGGTTTTTAACACAGATGAAGTATTTATAGTTTACAGCTTTGTATTCTCTTCCATACCTTAATTAGCAATATAATTTCCCGTAGCTCTCCCTGTACTTGTGGGAATGGAGGAGAATGGCAATTACTGTGGAAAGCCGGGGCAGAGGGGGGAGAAGAAGAAAAACAGAGAGACACACACACATACAGACAGTTCTTTGCAAGTGGCATAACACGGAGAAGGCTCTGAGCTGCTGCCAGCGGAGGGGACTGTCTGCAGCAGGTTTATGAGGGAGTAATGACTCATTTCAACTTCAGGAAGGTTCCCGTATTGCATAGGAAGAAATCTCATACATATTGAAATAAGCTAGCTTGAGTCTACATTATCAGCACAGCCTGCATTAGCAATACTTTCACATTTGAAGAAAAAGGATCCAAACAATACTATAAAGGAAATCTGAACAGCTGTCAATGCCCTAAAATAATCATGTTACCATAAGTGTTCAAAGGCCATACATATTGTCTAAGGAGCTGTACAAACATGAAAAAACAGATTTGTGTGCTGAATGTTGCCTACGGCAAAGTACAATAAGGGAAGTGAAGGAAAAAATGAGAAGCAGTTATACAGGGAAGGAGGTCCAGAGCAAAGAGTTCATGAGACACAGTGCTCCTGTGGTGAAAACCGCAGCACCTCCCCTTCCCCTGGGCAGGTATTTCTCACAGAAAACCCTTCTCCCATCCCCAGCCCTGTTACAGGCAACCTGACTTATGCTGGCACATGGCATGTTTATATCACTCCAAAGGCTTTTCTCCTGACCCCTGTGAAGTGCATGGGCTGCAAAGAGGCCTCCACCTCAGAGCTGTGGCTCTGTACGGAAAGGCGCTACAACTGCAGTTTGGATTTTCCTTGGGCATGGCAGTGCTTATGGAGCTGGGCTGCTTTCCTGGCTGGCTTCTAGCTCAGTGTTGACCGAGTTAATTCATAAATCCTGCCTCCCCCCAAAAATGAGAAAAATCTGAAGCTTCCATCTACATCAGTATGAGAAAAACCTTTATAGCATGACATATTTTTATATAGATATGTGAATTGCCTCCCACAACACTTCTCTCTCATGAGGTGGATAAAACTGCTTTCATCTATGAGAAGGCATGAAAAGGGAGGTGGAAACAATTAAAAATAACCAAAAGTCACCATAGCAGCAGGGTTTTGACAGTAATCCTGCACCCTGTGCTTTGCTGCTCAGCTTCAACCTCTGCACAGACACCCTCTCCCACAGCATCCTTGGTCCCTGCTACAGCAGCTGCCAGCTGAGTTAGAATTCATGTTTTAAGCAGTTCTTGCCCCAGCAATTATGTATTTTACATGACTGTTTTGGAATTATGTGCACAACAAAGGCACAGCTCCCTTCACTGCTGCCCTTCGCATCCTCCCAAGTGTCATTTAGAGCTGGGAGGAAAACATTTAGAGAACAGTTTAGGAAAGGTGAGCCATCTGCATGTTTATGAAAGAGAGAGAGAGAGAGAGAGACCCGGCAAAGCCATGCTTGTCCCCAGGCACTGTTTGTAAAACATTTTCAGGATGAAAATAAAAACGCAGTTACAGCGCAGGTGTGAGCGCCCTGTAGGAAGTCTCCAAGCTGGGCTCAGGCAGGAACACTGAGCTACAGCTCCAGTTTTCTTCCAGCTTCCTGCTCATGCAACCCACGTGCTTTGTGCCTACATCTCTGTGTGATGCCTGGTTTGCTGCAGACATCCCAGGTCACAGCTCCGTTAGGCAGTCTTTGTTTCAGAAGTGAGTGTCCGTATAGATACATACGCACACACTTATACAGAATAGTAGGTCCCGGGAGCACTTTAGCAAACCCAGGACTGCCCCCACACTACTCTGAAAGGTCCAGAGACAAACCACAAGGCTGAATGATTGCTCACCCTGCCTCAAATGCCCTCTGCAGCTGGGCAAGCAAAGTCTTGAGCACGCTGCCCAGTTTATGCTTTGCATTGCATGGTGTGTGTAAACTCCCTCTCCTTGTCCTCTATCCCCCTACCCCTGACCATGGGAACACCTCAGCCAGTGACACACTAGAGCTAGAGGCAGTTTCCCGAGGCACAGACAGGGACAGATGCACCTTGGGCATTTGGGTGCACATCAGGCATGGAGATGGCACTTGGGCATCTTTAAGCAGCAGCACTCAGGCTTCAGGTGCCTTTGGGGGGGGCAGCTGAGCCATGGGCAGCCCACACACCTGGAGGAGAGCAGGAGGTGCTGGGGGTGACGGTGCTGGGGGTGGGGGGTAGGCAGCGTTTTCACTTTCCTTCAAGGCACTCTTTATATAGCTGGTTACATAAGGCTGTGCAATTTGGCTCCTGTTGGGAGAGAAACACAGGCGTGGGAGTACTGGTATACCAAACCTGACTGTAAAAGTCATCTGTGGGGTTTAGGTTTTTTCCCCTGTCATTCTCTACTAATCTCTAGAACAGCCACTGCTAAATACTTAGTAAAAAAGAGAATACCTTAGCAGTAAGTTATGTGCCTCCAAAACCTGAGCAGGCAGCTGGAGGATGATCCCCATACAGTTTTCCAGACATGCCTATGTCAAGGGTTCCCAGGGGCAGCACAACAGCATTCACCCCCTTCCTGCAATGGGGGTACCAGTGGTGGAAGAGGGTGACAATGAGCTCAGAGGGGCCCATCTGCTCCCTCCCCTGAGGAGCTGCAGTAGCCAGGGGTGAGAGAGGCAAGGGGCTGTTCCCCTCCTCCTTTTTCCTCTGGTGCTGGCAGTTCCTCGGCCCCAGAGAAGGGTGAGTATGGGTTTTGGGGCTTGGAACAGCAATGGAAAAAGCACCATTTCCCCCAGACTTGACACTGATACATACTTACATGGTGCGTTTCGTGCCCAAGATGAAGTTCAGCTCTGCTGTGCCACTGCGCATCACCGCTGCCGTCTCCTTCAGGGAAAGCATTTTCCGTAATGAAAATCAATTGTGTTGAAAATAGTTAGGGAGCGGTGCAGTGCAACATCGCGTACAGATGAACTTATAGTCACGGCCAGCGCTGCGCTCTGAGCCAATTACTCGTTACACGGTCCCTTGCAGCTCTCACTACGCACGAGAGGCTGCACAGAATGGGGCGAGGCTGTGGAGCGGCTGCGTGCTCACAGGGATCGCCCGGCACACACGAGGGCTCCAAGGTGCTACAACAGCAAGGCTGAAGTGGTGGCGAGGCTCAGGCAGAGATGTACAGGGCTTTCACCAAATCACCCCTCAGGTGGGTCCTGCTTGGTTGTTGGCCATCAGTCTTAGTTGTTGATCAGCTCTGCAGTGGGTAATGCTGTTTCTGACGTCTAGAGCCCCCAGTTTCTCACATCCAGCAGGTACCTCACTTTTCATTGTATTAAGAGGGCTTATGACAGAGACAAGTTACCAAGGCCCCTAATGAAAGGAGGAAAAGCAGCAATTTTCAGCTAAAGGAAGATAATTTAGAGTAGGTATTAGAAAGAAATTCTTTACTATGAGGGTGGTGAGGCACTGGAATAGATTGCCTAGAGAAGTTGCAGATGCCCCATCCCTGGCAGTGTTCAGCACCAGGCTGGATG
This sequence comes from Corvus brachyrhynchos, assembly GCF_000691975.1. NCBI lineage: Eukaryota > Metazoa > Chordata > Aves > Passeriformes > Corvidae > Corvus > Corvus brachyrhynchos. The sequence goes on from NW_008239553.1 coordinate 11,204,622, forward strand.
GAGCTCTGAGCAACCTGGTCTTGTGGAAGGGGTGTTGGATTAGATAATCTTTGAAGGTCCCTTCCAACACAAGCCAGCCTATGATGCTACCCCACACGGGGAGCCAACCAGCACAGGTTATCCAGGCACAAGCTCCCAGGTGGCACCTAATCCTTACCTGGGCTGGAGGGTTCATACAACAGATGGAAGACCTGTCCATGCACAGGGTGCCCACTTGACTCAAATATCACCAGTAGATGCACTTTTATATGATGTTAGGACTGTCTCTTCTCACAGGTGCTGCCTTCCTTGGTCCTAATGCACTCTACATCATGCCAAACTGAAAAAAAAAACGTGTCTCAGATCTCAGACGTGGCTCCCTGTGAGCTGGCAGCAGGCAAATTGGGCTGGCAGGCACTGTGGTCAAGTCTGCTGGTGGGCAGTACAAGCAGAGGGGTCAGGGGGGAGGTGGATACAGCATGTGCAACTGTGGGGTGTGGGACAGCAGCAGGCTCCCTGGAGGGCAGTGAGCCATATCTTACCCAGGTACTTCCCTGACAGCAACCAACCTACCTTGAAGTACGAGGCATTTTCCAAATACAATTTTTTTTTTTTTTTTTTCAATAAGTAAGGTACCAGGAAAGCAGACCACAGCCAAGAATTATTTTCAGGGATCATTTTCATAGATTCAGTGACATAAGACAAGAGTGCTGCAGGAAGCTACAACCCAGGGGTTTCCAAGCCTTAGGCAAAAGTAAGTGAAGAGTACTAAAACCAGGGTGCAGCAAGGTGGTTACCTTGTTATTCATAGGAAAGATCCGGAGAAGGCAAGAAACAGAAGCTCTAAGTTCTGCCATGGCTACAAAAGAGAGCTTGGGAGGGATGCCTTTGCAGCTCTAGGGGAGGAAAAAAGCCCAGTCTTGCTGCAGATGTACACAACACTGATGCACCAGAACTCTCCATTAGTAGCAAACAACAAGAATGACAAGAAGCGTGGAACTGTGGTATATAATTGCCCTGAATATATCCAAGCACTGCTTCTTCCAGAGACAGCTGCTGTCTTGTTGCCTGTAGAAGGACGAGCTGCTACTGGTTTTGCTTTCCATACCTCTGAGTGACAGACAGAACTTGCAAATGTGCCAGCAAGGACAGATGATGCAAAGGGCATTGGCTTTCTCCCTCAGAGGATGTCAGGGAGCACAGAGGGCTGACTGCTCCGGGTGCTGCTAAATACAAAGAGTGCAAGAGAGAAAAAGTTAATGTACCACAGCAGTGACAGTGCAGGGGAGGGGGAGCTGGTCTGTTCCAAACCTCTGATATTCCCACGGTGAAAAAAGAGGAAGGCTGGAACAGTTCCTGTTGCTGGGGAACATTGCGAAGGTCACCCTGTCCCTGTTAGCCACCGCTGGGACATGTAAAATGTGCTCTTATCAGCAAGGTAAAAGTTGTTTTCTACAAAGACAGTGTTGACTTCCTGACAACAATGTGCTGCTTGTGTTTTCTGGCACCTGCATCAGATGGTGCAGGTAGGCTCACAGGAGAGCTTCACAAGTGCACAGGTCCCAAGCATTTCTTTCCAGAGCTGAAGCAAAAAAGAGTTACTGAACTCTGTGTAGGGTCATGGTACACTGCTCTGAGACACCCTGTAATGCCTGTCACACCAGCAGAATGGATGTGGGGTCCAAACAAGCAGGACAGGCTAGTCAGATCCTCATCAGCTGACATTCCTACTGCAGTTGGAGTACGGATACCTATTTGGGTTACAGGAGTTACGCATGCATTCCCAAGAACCACATATGGAAACAGCAGCCATTTCATTCCCAGCATCACAAAGGAGCAAGAACACTCTGCCCTTTAACCAAGGCTTAATTTGCAATTCTGCCTGAGTGTGACAATGCACCATAATATATACAATACACTGAGTAAATGAAAGGGGCCTATTATAACTCTTTTAGTAGTTGCTAAGACTGATGTCTACTAAATCAGAATTACATTCAAAATTAATTTGCACTTTGAGGAATTCACCTCTGGTTTACTTTCACATAGGGGAATTACTAGAAAGAGGCTGAAAAATTATAGTGGAGCTATCCACTCCATCTCTTCCAGCTTCTGGAAAGACAAAAGCAGTCTCTTTCTCTGTGTCTTTTCCCCAACATCTTTGTCTTCCTTGTTCTTGCTGTTTGTTTCCCGTTTCTTCTCACTCCCCTGGCCATGGGATCACCGATAGTGAAAGAAAATAATTAGGTGGGTGGGTGTCTTCTTTTCTTTGTGATATCTTAATAGATATTACGAAATAGTGGGGAAAAAAAAAAAAAATAAAGTCAAACAGTCAAATTAATTCATCCATGTCCTGCTGTGCAGAGGGAAGGACACGGGGGCGCTCCGAATCCCGGGGCGGCCCAGCAGCGCAGCCTCACCGCTCGGTTTAGCGGGAACAGCTGGATGCTGCGGTGAGGGTGGGGATAAAAGCGGCGTCATTGGGAGCACAATCCCAAGGCAAGTCCGGAGCAGAGGAGCGGGCGGAGAG
>NW_008239553.1:11207263-11230334 GCF_000691975.1 Corvus brachyrhynchos
AGGACACGGTGTTCTGCCGCGGGAGCTCCGAAAGAAACCCAAACCACTTTCTGATGAACAGAGGAAGATCCACATAAACTGATCCAACCAAAGAAATCTAAAAAGTGCCAGAAGCCAAGTATCATCTTTCTACACAAGAATTATGGGTCAGAGGAAGGCCGGTTAAAAATAGGATAGAGGACCATCTTTGGCAATACAAAGAAGCCATGCAATAGGCATTACACTCACATAGACCAGGCGGGTGTTGTAGAAGCAAAGACCCTGCTCCCAGGTCCTAGACAGGCTCACAGCAACTGAGTGTCTCAAGAGTACGCAAACTGGATTTCTCTCAGGCCAAACTACCATGAGAAGTAGCCTCCAACCACTAACCAGGGCTCTGGTCCCCCCATTTTTACCATTTGCAGGCCTTCAGCTGACACCAACAGCAAGTAACAGTGGACTACAGTAAAAATCTTAGCCTTTGCCATCCCCTAAATCAGTGTGGAAGTGCTGCTCATCCTTTTTTGACATTGGCAACTGAAAGCTCAGCTGCTGCTTATGAACACAACAGTTACAGAACTTTTAATCTTTTTCACTGAGACTCACTTACTCACATTAAGAAAAAAAGAGTTGTTTCTCCTTAAGAACACTTGCTCTATTTGTGCTCTTCTCTCATTCTTAAATTGAGGCCTGAAACAGCTGTGGGTCAAGCCTCACAGACAAGGAGAAGAAAAGTTGCAGATGCTGTGTTTAGGTTTTATACAAAGGAAACATCCAATCTTTAAAGACCGAGGGCTGTCCAATCACCATTGTTTATGTTACAAATGATTTTTTTCAAACTGTAAGGGATAAGATAATGTTGTCCCTGGACAAGTGTGAAATACTGAGAGAATGTCCTGGAGAGACAGCAGCTGAGTATTTTTAAACTAGTATCACTGTATCAAAAAGTGCTTCATGTAAGCACCGTGGTCATCAGGACTTCACCCAATGCTGCACTTGGCTATCAGATCAAGGATGGCAGAAAATTAGAAATGACTGATTAAACCACACTAGGTAAGGTATTTCCCTGTGAAGTATGATGAACAAAAATTATGGAGCACAAAGACAGTAAAAGACTGTTCTGGGCTTTGAAAAACATTCAAGAGAAGGGAAATCACTGATAGAGAAAATGCTTCAACAAAGACAAAACATTTTAACTGGAAAAGAGAGGGCATGTGGCACTTATTTATGTAAAAGCATGAAAACAGGGATGATGCTGGCAGTAAAATAGGAAGAGCTGAGGTTACTCTTTGCATAGCTACAAAAGACATTTTTTAAACACGAGAATCCTTCATTAAAGGATGGTTTGAGTAAACTTAAAATAGTCCTTTATAGGGAATTTGTGAGAATGACATCTTACGAAAATGTAATCGTGCAATAAATGACAACAAGTGAAAAAAGGTTCTTTTATTTCTCAGTGTTTCTCCACTGTCAATACTGTCCTTTTGCTGCAACATGTTGCAAAAAAACTCTCTGCCTTTTCCATTTTAAACAGCTACAATATTTACAGGCTGTTTCCAATAACACACGCAGACACATACACACTCACAGACACGCAGGTACATATATCCCTATCCCTGGCAAAGTAACCGTTTGCTGGTAGAGGCAATATATATTTTCATTGTCCATTAAAAACCAAAGCCATCCTCTCATTTATGCTCTACTCCCCTCTCCATTTCCTAACCAGCAGCTATTGTCAAGCTTTCAGGGGCATCTGTGTAAGAAGTTACATATCCAGCTATTTGATTGCCATCTTTCAAAGTTGTGGCCTAAGTGTACTGGGATTATCTATTCAAACTGTACATACCAGAATTCATAAAAATTGCTCATATTCAAATGTTCATGACCAAGTGATGTAGGTATACTCCCAAAATCTTTTGGGGCAGCCATCTTAATCACCTTTTTAGAAATATGCATATCATGCTGGGGTGAAACAAATCACATGCTTTACCTTCCACCAAGGTGTTATGTACCCACTTTTTTACTAAGGCACCAGGAATTACCAGTACAATTTCTGAAAGAGTCCAGCGCCACTGAATGTACTGCATTAGATTATCAAATAGCAAGCCAGACAAGAAAAGAATAGATGCCTATATAATAGGTATAAAATTCCTTAATAAAATTAAGTACATAAAACCTGTGGTCAGTCAACCCCAAATCCAATATAAGTTGAATAATATTGTTAATGGTAAGAAATGCAATTTATCCAGCTCCATTTTGTGAATGGAGACTTCTGTAATTGAGATAGATCTTTAAAGCAGTGTCTTTGTTATCTACACCCCTAGGTTGCATGGTGGCATGTGCATTATCAGAGAAAGCTGAATCAATCATAAGGCATCTCTTCCACTGCTTGCCCACATCCAGATAAAACTTTATGGCCTCCTGCCAAAGGCAAGGACCTGTGCCACAAGTCTTCATCTGTCACCTCACCAGTCATCCAGGCTTCTCAAAGAGTTCTTCAGTTCCCAAAGGCATTGTGAACATGGGATGAGGAATGACTGGTGGTAACTACACTCTTGACCGGAAAACTGACATCACCGCTCAGAAACATGCCAGATGTCCCAGGCAAAGTGGCTGTAGGGCCATTCAGCCAAGGAATTACCTCAAAAAACGATCAACCACCATCATCTTCCCCAAACTCTGAAACCATTTCACATATGCTGAACCATGAGAGAGATCCCCAGAATCCAGCACTAGTATCATACACTGCCAAGTAGCCCAGAAGTCTAGGTGTCATCAGTGGTGTCACATACACAGTTCTAGGTTTTTGTTTTAAACAGAACATTTTAAAAGATTTCACAGAGAAGTGAAATAGGAAGAGGGTTTAAGAAATCACGTAATAGCCATTTTTACTAACGAACATAATCTGATCCATGGGGTTTTCAAGCCCTTTTCTCCAACTGAGTGTTTTAGGGAAGTCCTTACATATGTACACAGATACCACCTCCAAAGAAATCTAAGAGAAAGAAAATAGACTGGGATCTTCCTGGAAGCTACAACAGGAGGACTTAACTAGAATGTTCTTATGGCAAGAGAATATCACAAAGCAAGTGGACAGAGTAAAAGCAATCATCTATATGGGTTTTCATGAAAATCTAGAAAGATCTAAAAAATTCTGCTCTGTCATAAGGTTCAATTCGGACTGACAGGACTCACTAGAAAATGCCCATCTTTTCCACCCTTACAACAGAAGAGTATTACACAACAAGACAAAGGCCAAGAAAATAAAACAAAAGATGAAATCATCTCCATCTAGAACAGAAGTTTCCACAGACAGATCTATCCTGTGGGGAGGTGTGCCCACATGGCCAAGAAGGCCAAAGGCCTCCTGGCCTTTATCAGGAGCAGTGTGGCCAGCAGGACCAGGGCAGTGATTGTCCCCCTGTACTTGGCACTGGTGAGGCTGCACCTTGAGTGCTGTGTCCTGTTCTGAGCCCCCCAATTTAAGAAGGACATTGAGATGCTCAAATGCGTCCAGATAAAGGGCAACAAGGCTGGTGAAGGCTCTGGAGCACAAATCCTATAAGGAAGCTGAGGAAGCCGGGCAGGAGGTTGTTCAGCCTGGAGAAGGTTCAGGGGAAACCTTATCACTCTCCACAACTCCCTGAAAAGAGGCTGTAGCCAGGTGGGGCTCAGCCTCTTCTCCCAGGGAACCAGTGACAGGACAAGAGGACACACTCTTAAGCTGTACCAGCGGAAGTTTAAGCTGGACATTAGGAAGAAATTCTTCACAGCAGCCGTGGATGGGCACTGGAATGGGCTGCCCAGGGAGGTGGTAGAGTCACCATCCCTAGAGGTGTTTAAGAAAAGAATGGATGTGGCACTTTGTACCATGGTCTAGTTGACAAGGTGGTATTCAGTCCTTTGACTCTATGATCTCAAAGGTCTTTTTCAACCTAGTTAATTCTGTGTGATTCTGAGTTAGAAAAAAACAAACATTTTTGTCACTTGCACACTGGAAACCAAACACAAACTCTGTACAAACCAAGATACAATCATATATGAATCTTAATGAGTTCAGGAAAAACTTTAAGGAGTTAATTTTCCAAAGCCTTATGGAAGAGTGAAATTTCAACTAGGTGGTTTCTGTTGAGCAGATCTGGAACAGGCATGAGCACTATGTGAATGGCTTCACAACAAATGTTAGCTGCGTACCTGAAAGGAAGTGTTCACCTTTTAGCTGTCCACATTAAAATCCATCTCCTGAAGGCAGCACACCAAAAACCTTATGATTTATAAAAAATATAAATATTCTTCAATTCTCTTTGCTTTTAAAAAAAGAGTCTCTCTCTTTCCCTGTCTGCTGTTTGCCAATTGAATTCCAGGCAGATACACATATGTGCTAAAATTTCCACACTAACAAGCCATTAATTCCAATCATGTCTATTACCAGCAATGCACATTGTCCTTACCTTGCCCCAAAGAGAGAGAGATTGTTCTGTCAGGGTTAACATACTGAAAGCTGTTTCAGTCAGGTTTAAAAAAAAAACAAAGCAAAAAAACCTAAACTATGTTTTTTGGTTTTCAGTCATTTGTTTACCTCAAGGCTTCAGTCCACAGCAAAAAAAACCAACCCTGTGCAACTAATGTCAAATAGGGGCTTATTTTCAAACAAACTTCTCCCTTTAAAATGAAGCAATGTTTCCAATGATACAGAAAACCTGGAGGGTTAATTAATCAAATGGGTATTTACCTGAAAGGATGGACAAAGAATAAAACCTTAACTAAGAGGCCTTCAATTCAAAACTTATACATTTTCTTCATTCCTGATAGCAGCATTACCAGACCGCTACAGAAGTTTCATCTACTGTACTACATTTTCACATATGCAGGAGATGAATTCAACTACTCTATAATGTGTACATATGATAAATAATTTTGCTGTTCCACATAGTTTTAAGGGTGGCAGATCTGTGCATTTATACCGTGATTAAATGGGACTGTGTATGAATAAACTGAATAGCAATATGCAACTCTAAGATGCACAGCATTTCGAGGACAAGTTTGCATAATCAATGATGCAAGCAAGGTCCCAGTATCACTTACTGGGAACAGTAACTGGAATTGAGTAGCTACCAGGCACACAGACTTACCCTTTCATGCCTAGATGGCATACAGTGACTCGAGTTGGAATACCAGCGTTTCTTAAGTAGCTGTTTCTTCCTTTTTTCTTATCCCATATAATTTCACTCTTACATTAGGTACATAATGGACAATGTTTCTCTGATGTCAGAGAATTAATTACAATAACCCCTGTGGTATATCAGAAGTCTCTTCTAGTTACAATACACATAAAGAAGTGGAAGTGACTGGGAAGAAGATGGCTGCTCCCAAAAGCTAGTACTGTATGCAATTTCCCCAGAGTCCTATATAATTACAGGTCAGAAACAGGAAACAATCACAACAGGTACATTTTTTTCTTACGGATTAAGAAAAGTGAGTCATAGGAACTGCAAGTCAAGAACAAACCAGTTTCCCTCTCACACTCCCATGATAGTTCTGAGTTACTTGTTTCCCTGAATACACACTTTTAAAAAAATACAATAAAACCTAGGATATGTAACACATGAATAATTCAACTTCACAGTTATAAATACTCAAATTACACTTACATAGAATATATAATCACAGAAAATAAAATTCAAGTCATAGAAAAGAATGAAGACTAAAGGGAAAGAAAAGGCAAGGTGGTAAAACTGATACAAGTTTAGGGCTGTGCCTTCTATAAAAGATCTTTAAAAGCAGAAGTCAAGTTTCGTTTGGTACTTTTTTTGTTTTGTTTAGGGAGTTTTGTTGTTGCTATTTTTTCTTTTAAAATTGGATAGAATCAAAAAATCCTTCAAGCATCCGTGAAGTAATCATGGACCTGCACCTCCCACTACGAAACTAAAACCACCGTGTTTGCCAGAGAAGAGCCAGTGAAACAACACAGCCAGCTCTGGGTGTAAAGAAGCAAAGCATCCATGGCTGATGAAGGGAAGACAGATGGAAAGTCATACTGGGGCCCACTTTAAAGCTAGACGTGTTGTACAGGCTTGAGGTACCACTGCCACCACAATAAAGTCTGATGTAGTACAGGGATACTCAGGTGCTTTTCTACACATTTGTTATTTTACCATTTATTGTGAAGAGGATGCAGCAAATGCACTTGTACGAAATACAGAACATAGAACCAAACCCATGGCACAGCCCTTACCATCAACATGTATATGGAGAGGGAGGGGATTAATCCCAAAGGCAATTTAAATAATGGTATTTTATATACTTATATTTATATATATAAATAAATGTTCTCAGCAATCTCAGGGTTGTTTTTAGTGCATTGCTGTAAAAAAATTAGTGCAGTTCTCATTAATGTTTAGCTCATAAGGAATAAGAATCTATACATCTGTTCAGTCTCTTCTTGCCACACCTGAAACCCTTACACTGTTTCACCAAACTGAAGGTTTGTAGTCAATTTCATTAAAATAAGGTGGATGAATTCCACGCACTCTGTGACAAGACATGGCAATTTTTGGCAAAACAATTAGAAAAATATGAGGTGCTCTGATCTTAGAACTGAAAAGTTTGTTGATTTAAAGCATTACGCAATGCATAACAAAATTTATAAACAAAAGATATGTCTCAACAAATCTATCCTTCATGCAAATGTTTCTTCAGCAGCTAACAACTTAAAAAATTTCTTACACTTGTTTATTTGAGGAAAGGGACTTAGACAAATCTGTGTTTCAAGTCCTTTCCTACAACCGGACCAAAGTTTCATGTCCTGGGAGCTGCTTCTTCTGGACCCTTCTCTCTTCCGAACCATTGGAGAAGGGGAAGTTTCAGTCTCAAAGAGATTTACACTTCAGCCCCAAGTTCAAGGACTCCAGTTTCAACAACAGCAACGTATTTATCTTCAATTTGAACCAGCAGGATGGTTTTATCTATATGTGACCGACTACTTGGATCTCTGCTGCAAGGCACCCAGCGGTGAATCACCTAGGGGGAAAAAAAACCCAAAGTATAATGAAATGTAAGCTCCAAAGAGAGAGCTGTCATATCAAAGTTGTGGCTGATATCAGATCAAGGATCAAGACCCTTACAGGGACGAAGGAGCAAAAACATAGATGCTATACTGACATAGTTGTTCATTTTTCAGTGACAGCATACCCCCAAAGCTGCACATTGAAGTATTTCTGAAGATCTGCAGCTTAAAATCACATTTAGGTCTTTTACAACCTAAATGCTTGTAAAAGACCTGTACGATCATTGAGTCCAACTGTGAGAATAGCCTCCTTACCTGAGAACAGCCAGTCTGATTTAGATTTGAGTAGGAACAAACAACTTGACCCAGATCAGAACCAACAGTTCATCCAAAGTGAGCAGCAATTGAAAAAAGTGCACACATACAGATTTGGGATATTTTGATGTTCTAATTATTATAACCTTAAAATACCTCAGTGTCGTGCAGCACAGAACTGCAGTTTACCAGGAGTCAGGTGTACACTACTGTTTCTTCCAAATTAAAGCCCTTGCCCTAATTTTGTTTCCTATGCACTGTAAATTCAAGGTTGATCTTCTAAATTAAGTTATTCAAAGATAATTTTAAATTATAAATATTACAAAGAAGGGGTTCAGAAACAGTGCTACAAATTACTGTACCATACTCCCTTGGATCTACAGAATTTAGGTATTTTGATCTGCTGCTTCCAAGGATCCTGCCTGATACTGACTGCCAGAAAGTCCCTTTTCATACAGGCCCTTGTATGACCTTGCACGTCTCTGCTCAGCTGCTTCCATAAAAACACACCCTTAACTTCTGGGTGCCTCAAAGGAACCATAAGGATGCTCCATTAACACAGGTCTAAGTATTGTCAGCTTCATAGAAATAGGATTATCTAAAATTTTCCAACTGTTGGAGAAGAACCCTTAATTCAAGACAAAGTCAGTCAAAAAGCAAGTAAAACTAATTTTTACAAATTCCACGAGAGTGAAGTTTTCAAGAGTCCTAAAGATATCAAGGGGAAAAAAAAGAAAAACAACCCCACAAGTTTTCCAAGATCAAATCCAAGAGACTCACTTTATCTTCTTTATACACAGCTGACAATTTCTCTAACACTGGGTGAGGGACATTTAGCTTTGTCCATTGCATGAGATTTATGCTGCATAGATACAGGGAGAGAATTTTAACCAGGGAAGCATGGAATCTTTAGTTCCTCTTTGATGCAACACTGTGATACTTAAGTGGTCTGTTCAAGTCTGACTTCAAAGTGTGTCCATATAAACTTTTTACACTGCTCTGTGAAATGAGGCCAGGAATATCCTATCCCCAGACACAATAAAAAGTCTTCCAGTGAAGTCTCAAGTACTATATCCTTGTTGTCCAACTTAAAACTGCTGCCTTTGAGATAGCTAAGGGCATCAGTATCATGGCTCCTTAAAAACCTGTGTATATGCAAAAAGTTGTACACAGATTAAAACTCACCACTGCCATATTCCCACACTCAGTTTTACCATCTCTTCTATCATGACTGGTATTTATTTGGTCCCTATAAGTGACTGACAACATGAAAAATTATGTCACTAGGTAGCCGAGAGGTGGTAAGAATCTCCAGGAGGAAAAGGGTTCTTCTACACCCCAGCATCATGTATCATAGAAAAGATAATGCTGGGCATACCCTCTCAAAATCTGGAAAAAGTAGCTACATTACAAAGAGGACTCCTAAATGTAATTTCCTTGAAGAAACCTTATAATATCTTTCTGCCTTATATACACACTGTATAGCACACTTAGCAAGATAAGAAGCTAAGTTAGGAAAAACGCTTTTTTCTGTGTAGCAGCAAAGTCTTAAACTACTGAGTGCTGAACTTCATACTGAGAGCAGATGTAAGGTAAACTGCTTGATGAGCAGCAACTCAGCAGGTAAGAATCATTTCTGCCTATTTGCAGAAAGGACCGCAGCCACAGGATCAGAAAGGGAATATTGTCCTAAGAGCTTTAACTGATACTAGTATGTTTAACCACAGGCAGCTGAAGCAGGCAGTGGAAACTATGTCATCAAGTTAAATCCTTTCCTCCTATCACAAACAGGATAATCTGTGCTTTCTTCCCTTTCTTGTTGGGTTAAAAGACACTCTTCCAAAAAAATCTGCCCTTATGCTGTACCAAAAATAGATGAGAAGCATTCAGAACAGCAGCTTCTTCTGACTTTTAAATCCTCTTAATCTTTCTTCAGCATCAGTCACTCTACATGTCAGCATGCTGCAATTCACAAAACACACTCTCAAACTCCTGAAAAAATTGTCCAGTGACACCAGGCAAGAGGACAGGTTTCAGTAAAACTCTTTACATTCACCATCTTTATGATATTCTTGATCTGCAACAGTACATCTAAACCCAACATAACTGAACATTTACAACAGCATTCTACTCACAGGTGTTACCTACAACATAACCCTACTGTCCTAAAAGTGGACTGTCAACTCTGATAGATTTCTTCCATGAATAATTGTGTTTCTGAGGCCCTTTCTTCATGTAGATAAAACAGCAAGGTAGATACAGCATATACTGTGTTACTGGTGTATCTCCATTTCTTACCTCAAGTTTGCACATATATCCACAGTGGTGTGGACCTTCAAATGGCAAAATCTATCCCTAAATGCAATTTATAAACAATGCCTCCAACTGATGTAAGCAGTCAGAAATTTCTTCAAAACAGATATATTCCAGATGAAAATACAGTTTTATTGATGAACCAATACAGACACAGTGTCAATGACTCCTCCCTCTATCACTCAAAGAATACTAGAGCATCTTTACAGACATCAAGATCTTAAAAAAAAAAGTGCACCTCAGTAAAAATCAAAAAGCTTCAAAGACCACACCGGGGTTTTTGCCCATAAAAGGAGCTTAAATTGGGAGATAAGTTTTCTAGCCAATGCAGTCAATTTTTATAAAATGCAGATGTAACATTGCTAGGGAAAAGAGAGATGGAATTTCATGTCATGGGCTTTGACAAGTTTTAGTTAGAAGAGATTTTCTTCTTAAAGGAAAGCAAACACCTATCATGTATCTGTTATATAACAAAGAGACATCCAAAGACAATCTTATTTGGCTCTATTTTGATCAGAATAATTTAAAACGAAATACTGTTAATCTTTCAGTTACGGACTTGTTAGTAAATTGATCTTCCTTATTTGTTCAAGGATTGGCAGTTTAAAGACAGGAAAATGAAGGTTGGATGAATGAGAGCAATGCCTGAGTGATCATGACAAGAGCTGAAAGAAGGCAAGGAAGGAGAGGTGGCTGACAACATTCGAAACATCATCTTGCATCTTTTGCACAGAGTCGCAGAAATATCCCTCTGCTTCAAATTAGGATTCTAAACCTGCTCTTCCAGCAACAGTGATTTTGAGGACAGCTGCTGATCTAACTTAACCACTACACTGATCTTTGGCATTGACATATTGGCAGACTGCCACAGAATCAAGACACTGCTTTTTTTTTGCTTTTTTTTTTTTTTTTTAAGGTTAGCTTGTCAACTTCTAAGCAAAACTTACATGGCCTTCCATGCCTTCCTGAGGACTCCAGTCTTTCCAGCTGTTTCTTCCAGCTTTTAGCCGTATCACCTCATCTGGCCACTGCAGCTCTTTCCTTTTTGACACGTTGATACCTTCCAGTACTTGACTGGGATCCATTAACTATAAGTAGGAATTGAGTTTTGACTGTTAGTTCAGCCAAAATTTAAAAGAAACAGATAAACTGTAACCTTTTACATAATTCCAGATAACTGACTTTAACCCACTGAAATTGATTTCTGACCAATTTCAAGGTTGGAAACTCAAGCTCCAGGCTCTCCAAGCCCAAACAGCACTGAATTTGGAAATGATGCTGTGGTTTCAGACACAGCTGACAATATGCCAGTTGACTGAAGCAACAGCTCTGGGTCCCTTCCCCACTTCTTTCAGTTATACTAGCTCATGGCAGGATTGGGGAGTTGGCACAACATGAGCACTGGCAGCACACAGTCTAGTAGCAGGAAAAAGTTAAGTGATGATGAGCTGTTAAAATTGGCTCATTACTTCTTACAGAGTATCTTAAGAAACATGGTCTTGGGGAATTCTTTGTTAGGCAGAAGAAGTATTTATCTACTAGCATGGTTAGTTGAGACCCACCCTGTGTTTTGAAGTAAACTGGCCTCTCCACAGGGCAAGCAGGAGAAAACTCCTGAAAAATTCTTCCTATTTAAGGACAGAGAGAACTTCATAATGTCCACTATCCAAGGGCACACGTCCACTTTATCCTCCTCACACAGAGGATTAGTAAGCAGCTTCATAAAAGGGCCCTTGCCTGCAAACAAAAGCTACTAAGCACAGACCTGAAAAATTAAATTAACTTTGCCCACTATGATGCAATTTACTAAGGATTACTCTAAACTGAGGTGGTATCAGCAATGAAATCCTGGTTATTATGACCTAATCTCTTAAATACACTTCTTGAGGTTTCCCACTAGTATAATGCCAAAGACACGTATGTGGGGCTAATAAACAGCTAAGAAAGCAAGAATACAAATTTCTGGATTTTCACAAAACAAGTAAGGCTGCCATGATTAACTTAGTCAATAGTGTACTGTTTGCTGCTCAGTAAACCCTGAAGTGGATATAATCAAAGAATAAATACAAATGAAAATGAAAGCAAGTATTTTTACACTTACTTTTGTGGAAAATCTACTTGGCTTCAAAGAAAAAAGCTTTCTACCCTGCAAACGAAGCTGTGTAGCTTTACCTACTGTAACGTGTAAAAGGTAAACTAAGTATGAACTGGAACTGAGTTCCACTGACATTCTCAGAGCTCCACTACAGCAAAACAAAAATAATGTAAACAAGGAGCATGCAGGAAAGGCTGCTTGTCCAGAAAATCTTTTCTCTACATTAATTCTCCAAACATAACTGCACAGAAACTTTATACAAGATATTCTAGAATGTGTATTTTAAAGTAGCTATTTCAATAACATACAAAGGAACAACTAATAAAAGCACATGGAAACATTGGTTAACTTGTTCTTCTAGACTATTCACCTGGATTCTGTAAATAACGTCATCCTTTTTGGCTTGCATTTGATTTGCAGGGCTTGCATTGCCACCTGACTGAGTTTCAGCTGCATTACTCCCTCCTTCTGTCCCTAGAAAGCCCACAAGGGCATGCTGTTTACAGGCTGGGATGCTTTGGCTGGAGCTGCTAGAAGAGGGCAGTCCATGCTGCAGGCTGACCCCAGTGTGGCCAGTAGGTTCCATTTGGTTCACCATAGATAGGCGGGACTGGATGGATGATGGGAGGTTACGAAGGGATATCTGACTGGTGGAAGAGCGCCGGCAAGGCACAAAGCCTGTTGTGGATGTGCGAAGAGATGAATGACGGCTGCCGTAGCAATAGGATGAATGGCTAGCTACTGAGGCACGGGCAGGGGAATGTCTGACAAGGCTGGACTGCACAGAGTGAGAGCTGTGACTGGTGCCTAAAAGTAAAAGATACAGAATCAGGAAAGTTTGATAAAGCCTCCCACACACAACAGATTGCCGACACACAAATGTTTTAGTGCACAGATATACAAAACTGATTGGCTCTAACCAACATCATCTGAAATAGATGTATTGCAGAAGATCTCTGCTGCATCTCACATAGCAGAACATTTCAATATATTCCACTCATCTTATCTCAGAATTTCATCTGTTCAGTTCACAATCCCTATCAGAGAAGTACCTTGAAAAACGCTTCAGTCTTGCACTTGCTGCATTAACAATTTGTTACTTAATATTAACACTTCAGTTTACCATACTTAAGGCAATAAGGCAGGTACAGATGCCCATGTTTCAAAATACTGACTATTCTTTCTTAATATGCTTGATTACACATTCAAAGTTTGGGTCAGAAAATTTGTTAGAACAAAAGCTGTTTTAAAACAAGTTCAGAATTTAATACACTTAAAACCAGAAATTGCAGTTCACAAGCATGGGTGTAATTGCTTTTCGTAAATATTTGCAGATACCTCTCCTCAGCTGATAGATGTAATTATGTTCATTCAACTACATACATGTATGTTTTCTTTCTGAGTAAAGGCAGTGTTTGAAAGACTTTTTAAAGCTTTGAAAGCTTTAATGTTTGTCACCTCCTTAACTACAGATCACTGCGGACCCTTGGATAGATTCAGCTAGAATACTGTGCAAATAAAGAGAATTTGTTTCACTGTCTAGATATTATAAATATTCCAAAAAATTACGAGATCAACATTTGCAGACAATACAACAGAAGTGAAAAGATCCAGTCTGTAGAAACCTGTTATAAAAAGTTATTTAATCTATTTTGTCAGCACAACTATACCTCTATTTATCAGATCTGTTTGGGAACTTTGCATTGCATAAAACAGTACTGCAGTTTGAGATGAATCCAGCAGCTCTTAACACAACACAAAATCACATCACTTTTGTTTGCTTTTTCTTTTAACTTAGGCCAAAGAGCTAAAAGGCCTGTTCTGGCTATAGGATTGAACTTGTATGAAGTTGTTTCTTTGTTTTAACTTTACCCAGAGTGGAGGGATGAGTTGGTGGATGAGCTGCAGGAAAAGTTGTGGGATGAGCTGCAACAGGAGGGTGCTGTACTGCTCCAGGTCCCTGCCCTGTAGGTGCATTCCCTCCTCCTTGTGACATGCTGCTCTGTGACTCATTGATCGTTGCATTGTTACTTGTGCAAGAAGCTCCACCTCCAGCATCTGAATCTTCAATATTTCCACCACTATTGCAGCCAGCTCCACAGCCTTTCCTTAGTCTGGAAACACAATGCAATTGATACATTAAGGTAGGCCTTCTAATCATTAGGATTCTAAGAAATGCTTCATGACAAGCAAAAGGCTTCACTCAGCACAATCCACAGCACTTCCGAAAATCAGTTAAAACTTGACTTTATTTTCTCAGAATATGCTTTGCAAATATAAATGCTTCTAAGAGATTGCGATTTTCTTCATGACAGCTATTCAATAACAGTTATTTATGACAAGTCAAATGCTCATATAAAACAGCTTTTTAAAAATTATGCTACCTCTGAATTACAACAAAGTGATACAATTTTAACTCTAAAATGCTCATAGAACATCCTGGTTATTTTAGGACAGTTTAGTAAACTTAAGCCACTTAACACACTAGTCATGTATAACTGTTACAATGCAAGACCTTTGTCTACACAGACTAGCAAGGAAAGAATGCTGGATTTTTAATATATTTGGCTTCTGTTACATTCAGTAATGCACTCACAACTGTTTGAAGCTGTCTTGGGGTGACTTGATGTGTATCCCCTATTGACACACATCATTCAAGCACATACTGAACATTCAGACAGAAGGTTAGCCACCATTTTCCAGTACATATATACATAACCACACAGTTTTTTCACCACATTGTTTACACTAATTCAAAAGGACATAACAACCACAGCACATTTCCTTCTGCCTTCAATTCCTACTCTACATTTCTCTTTTCCTGAAGCATAAACACCTTGGATTCAAATACTGTTGTGTGTCATACTTTCACCTGTTATTCTATCAAGTTGGACAAGCTGGTGGCAGCAGGAGACAAACACCACAGACTGCGGTAAATGTGGCATTTTTGGCACTCTGGGTGAAGCAGCAAGTTCTGTTCTGATGTGCTGCAGATGTCTTAAGATAAATACGACCATCAGAACAGCTACAGGACTGCTCAGACTAGGGCACCAGCTCCTGGAACTAGTAAGAACTGGGACACACATTTCTGAACGCCACACTGCTGCCACTGTTGCTTTTGGAGCCACTGTCATAGAGGACCAGAAGTGCAGTAAAAGTTCTCATGGCCTATAAAACACAGCATGAGTTTTACTGGATTACCCAGGGGTCACATGGAGAAATTATTATGTTATCATTCCAGTTACTTGTTCTGGTGCTAACCTTAAGCATTATATAACATATAAGCACTTGTGTGATTTCGAACAACAGCTAAAGCCTGCATTAACTATGTATGAGCATGCCCTAACAACATTAATACAGGTATTTTCATGCTAAATATTTGCCAAACAGGAACCCTACCAAACTGTACCATTCTGTAAAGATGGTATTATAGACTGCAAAAGCAATGGTACTGAAAAAAACCAGTACAGAAGTTGCATTGTCTCTCATTATCAGACCTAACATTAAACCTGAAGTTGCAGTTCCTACATCTAGACTTCGTCCTGTTTCCTCTGAGCTCTCATTTACATAGTTTGTGGTGTATTACTCAGCCTTGGAGATTAATCCTGCACCAAAGCAGTTGCCATATGTTACTGATGTGCCTAAAATAAAAGTCAAGACTGATTTATTTTTATGTGACTGAGTATTATAAATTATGCTGTGTTGGGCCTGTACAAGACTAGTTAATGGAATATGAGAGCATGAACACGTACTAATGAGAATCCTTTTCCTCGGCTCACCTGTGCCATGTAGACACTATGAAGTTCCTGATGTTTCCTAAGCTGATGGCTCCACCAAGAATGTCCTTTAGCTGTTCATGACTATCTGAATAGGAAGTAGTCAAAGGTGAGACATAGATGGGGTATCCAATTGGCTGGTCACAAGAGGAGTTGATCATGTTCCTCAGAGCTTGTTTAGCGTTTTGGATGCTTCCTCTTTCTGGATTACGATTACGCAAGAAGACAAGCTCCTGCTGCTGTCCTGCCCACAGGCCACGCACACACTCCTTATTCACCTGCAAAAGCCAAGTAGAGAGGCTGTGTCAGAAAGTGAAGCAATGAAAGCATGTGGTGACTGCTGTGTTATACCAAAGCCTTCGTGAGCATATGCAGTAATTGCACTGCACAACTGCACACATTCGTACGCAGTTCTTTAACAGGCTGAACTTAGGCACACAGGCTGCAACAGTGAGGATAAACAAATCTAAGAATAGGATGAGAAATAACATTTTAAGTGAGACGGAACTGATTTTCTGATACAATACTTGCACTGTATGAGAAGAACCAGCCCTACTAATAACAAAACAGTCAAGATTTGAGTTGAAGCAGCAGTTCGGTATAGTGATTAAGATACACCACAACTTGCTGTCACATTGTGAAACATACTCAAAGCTTACCTTAATGACCCTGAAACTGAGATAGCGCTTATTGAGCATAATGATTTTATATTCATTGGTGCCATCATCCATCACGTGACGCAGAGCAAGAAGAGACGGAGAATTGGAAAGAACTGCACTCCGCCAAGCGGGGTCCCCTTCATGTGCTATAACTAGATTTTCTTCATGGGTTGTTATAGCTTCATAAAGGACAGAAGGATCATCATATTCATCTGGAGAAGTGAAGTGATCCTGTTTCCAATAATACATGTTCAATAAGGTATGATTAACATTTCAGATGTAACCACACAAAAATAGAACATTTCACACCTCAAACTTTTGAAATGACCAGTGCATTATACAAAGTTAGCCATCAAAAGTATCAAATACCTACTTGAAGAACACTGTTAAAGATAAGTTATTTTACAATAGATTGGTTCTGTTTGCTTGTGTTTGCTTCTTTTTTAACTTAAAACCAAAATAATTGGAAGGACCTGCCTATCACTGATTCAAGTAAATTTCTAGGTGAATTTTACACTAGATTTATATCTGTTTATACTGTTGGCAGAAGCCTTTTAGTTTTAGCTTCTCTTCTTATTCACGAGCCTCCAACTGTAAAACACACTTAAGTAAAGCTCTGATTATTCACTGAGACTGTACTATATATGAAAACAGCAGTAAGAAGAAAAACAATATTTACTATTAAAAAGTTCACATTAATACCTGATGACAAACCTTTTCAGCATCAGATACTATCAAGACAACTTACATTACTGCCAGTCAAATAAACACAAAACCTGCAAGTTCAATTCAGTATTGGATAACATTACTTCCTGGTTAAAAAAGAATTGTGGTTAATAGCTAAATTTCCACACTGACTGAAGCCTGGGTACGTTCATGCTCTACAAGTGAATAAAATAATCTTTCATAGATTAATATAATAATGTTCAGAACTTCTATCTTTTCATTGCTAGAGTGATCTGTATTTTTCTCACTTTTCATTCTCTGACTTCAATCAAACCCATTCTGCACAGTAACTCTCTGAGAACACTTAGAGAGTTGTTGAAGTGGTACTTCTGCTGGTTTCAACAATGATTTTGTAATTATTCTGCTTTGCTGTATGTACTCCCAACACACACACTGCTAAATTCAGAGTTTGTGTTACGTGAATGAGTTAATTCAATCACTGCTAGTTTTGGGGGACTCCAAACTCTGCAATGAAGGCAAAAAAATAAACTAGTAATTTTTAAACTGCAACTAAGATTTGTTTATTTATTATGATTTTCAAGCAATCTATTCTTCTTGCATACCAACACTTCTCCCCCCCTTACACAGTGCTTATCACTGTTAAAGTGATAAGTACATGTTTTCTTGTACTTGCTGAATTAATACATGGGCTGGACAGAATTTGAGATTGTTCATCTTCACCTGCACTTCACTACAAAGAAACTCTAATTTCAGCTTATTCTCATTCTCACCTGAAACCTGTGATTACAACACTTCAGAGTAAAAAGAACAAGAAAAACAACTCCCACTGGAGGAGAGGACTGTGCAGCTTTGAATGCATAACCTTAAAGCCTATTACATATGTGTGGGGAGGGAAGAGAGGGAAAATATGAGAGAAGCTGCTCATAAGGGAAGTCTCCAGATAGGTATGAAACAATGCTTGACATGTTCTCTGATTTACAGTTAATGTAATTTTCAAGCTCTGAGCATAAACATTCCCTTTTCCTCGGTATCACCTTCCACAAAAGCTACAATAAATCAAAGGACAAGACCATAATGCTCCCTTGTTTTCAGTTGTCAATTTCTATCACAGTCCTTTTATTCTCATCCTCTTTTTCCTCTCTCCCAGACACTTAGTTTTAAAAGAACAAATGCACAGAAATAAAAGACTAGACATATCTTTCTGTGTAATCTCTCACCTGATGTAGCTTCAGTGACATCCGTATTCCAGGAACCACTACTTTCCTCAGCAATTCCATGTCAGCAAAGATCCATTCATCTCTAATTGAAGATATACGGAAGTCACCCTTAAACAGGGCATGAAGGCCATACAAGAAGGATTCCAGGTTACTGTTGAAGGGGAAAAAACCATGAAAACAGCTCAAGTATTAACAGAAGTACAAACAGATCCATAGTTATTATCACTGAAAAGGACAGAAAATGCTGAGCTGCACAGAAAGGCACACAATTCTTCTCTACCAAGGTAAGCTACAGGATAAGACAGGGAAAAGATGTGTGTGTAAAAAAATCTGGTACATTAGATGTCTACCTGCACTGAACAGGTAATGAACAAACTATACATGCAACAGACTATTTACATGGACTAAAGTAAACAGAAACACCATGAGGAGTGCCTGATTTCATTCTGAAGATTTTTAAAGGGAAAATTTTTCAGGGTATGTAACACAACGGACCAGTTAAAGAGGGTATGCAACTTCAATTGCCCATGCTTTAGAACAAAATAAAAATCTTGTCAACTTTTCACGCTTAAAAGGCATTGTTTTCAATTACTAAGCTAACTTAAGAGTGAAAAATCAAATATGCTCTAATAAATCTTAGAACTCCATATCTGCACAACCTTCAAGAGGCAACTGGCTGGTACTTAGAAGAATTAATTAACAGTTGCGCTGAACATGAAGTAGAACAGTTTTTATAGTCAGCACCCAGCTGACCAATAGCTTCAACATCCAATTATGCTTCTTTTTAAGCCACCACCTTGTGATTTCCTGAACCTTATAGCTGTATTTTACATTTGCTTTCTAGAGTTGAGGCTGTCAGTCTTCAAGAAAGTTGCCATATGACAAGAGAATTGAGCTGAAGATTTGTACGAACCACAACTGCTTGCCACAGAGCCAGCTAAACTGTGACATTTATCACAACAATCTCATCTAACATCCACCAAGGCATATCAGTTTTTCATTTTAAGAAACTTTTCTCTTCTTCCCCTTACTTCCTATAGGACATCTACTTGATGCAGGAAATGGAGCTTACTTTTAGAACTCTATCAGTTCCTGGTTTTTTTTTCCATTGGTTATAACGGGTCTTTACCCATACCAGAATTCCCATCTTGAATTAGTTCAATAAAACAATATGCTGAAATTCAAGTTCTCCCTCATTTGTTTTTCTTTAGTTACACAGCAAACCTGCCCAGTTTAAGGAAAGATGACATTAATTATCTATTTCTTCTATGAAAAGGTAGTCATCTAAAACTTAATCTAAGAACTCAGATTTTGAGGACAGGAAGCTTACAGCAACGTTTTATTACCTAGACATATGATGTGAAGCTGTTCCCAATGCTCTCCGCCCCAGAACACACAGTCCATAACACAATGTCACTAGGGGTGAGTCTTTACTTGAATCCAGTGGCTTGTAATAACAAAAGAAAAAATAAATTAGGTGAATGGAATAAAGAAATGGCCACTGAAAAAGATGATTCTGACAGCAGGAGTAAAAAGACCCAAACGTAGCAGTTCTCAAGCGTGTGTATGTACCTACCACAGCAGTTACTCTTAAAAAAGTCAATTCTGTTTCAAAGTCTGAGCAAGAGTTTTACAAGTACCTAAGAATATTTGTAAAGGCAAACACACAGATTAACTGAAACAAGACAAACTGTTAGCTAAACAGATGTATGCTACATTCCCCATGGGTATGTGTATCTTGTAGGCAAACTGCTGATTAGCAAAACCATGGGGTTTAGACAAAAATATTTTCAGTGAATATAGTGGATTACCACTGGTTAGAAGTATTTAAGCCTGATTTACCTGAGAACTTCCCTGGACTACAGCTTTAGTCAAGGGGTTAGTTAGGGGAGACCTGCCCTCAGTTCAAAGCCAGTAGTATAGCCAGGGTATATAATACCCTAGCGAACGGCATCACTCAATTAAATGATTAAATCTGATTTTCAGTACACATACAAAATATTTCATGTTCATTTTTTGGAGGGAAATCATTTTCTTTGGCTGTTGTTTGACCACAGGACTTTAAGTCTCACCCCTGTTAAAACTGGCTTCTAACTGATCCTTTACCTCCAAAGCAAAACTGAACTCTTAAAGTCTTGGATCCTTCATTAAACACGCAAATTCCAATTATATTCCTGTCCCTTTAATCTCAGTCGAATTCTGCTTATTCTCAAAGGCAACACTAATCTGACTACACCACAGAGTTATTTTGTAAACAGTAAGAAGTCAGGGCATTCCTCTACAAACATACTAACACTCCTATTTAAAAGGTGGAAGGATTGCAGAAAGAAGAAAAGGCTGAATATGGGACGATTGTTTCCATGAGCCAACAATTCCAGTGGTCCAAAGGAATGGTATAGTGTGTTCACTGAGAAAGGAGTAAGACTTACAAGCTCGCAACATGTATCTTGGGTTTTAGGGACTTTGGTTTTGGTGCTTTTTTGTTTAAGTTAGGGTTGATTTGTGAACGCTAAGCACAAAACATCAATTCTGCAGACATACCCTTTTGCATGTAGATAAATACCTAAGATTCAACTGGTTGATTTGAGCTGGCAAATAAAATTCATTAATGAACTGGTTAAACCATACACTACTTACAGAATTTATTAAATTCAGATCTCAAAAGTGGAAGATCAAAACCACTTCAATCAAAATACTTTAATTATACATACCTATTTTAAAAATCAGCATTAAACCCATCTGTAAGTCAAACCAACAGGAAAAACGTAACACCATCCGAGAGTAGTGAATGGCTTTCCTCACATACTTACCTTTTCTCTTCGAGAGCAGCAATATTCTATCCAGTTCAAATATATCATACAGAAGCTCTCTCTTGAGATCCCTGCCAGCCGGTGGTCATAATCCTCATCAATATTGGGGTTAAATGTTGGGTCTACATCCACATAATTGCGGTCTGTGCACAGCCGCAGTCCTTCCTGCATTGTCTCGTTAGCTAACCATTCCTCTAGCTTGGGGGATGTTGTGACATAGTAGATGATTCCCTGAAACAGTAGCAGTTAAAAATATGAGTCAGTATTGCAATTAAAAAAAAACCCAGTCAGCAATCTCAATTGTTTTCAACTTATTTGCATTCTTTTCCTGACAATGAACCAAAGTGATACACAGTAGCATTTCTATAGCTCCCAGGTGCAACAGATTTGCACAGAAAACACAATACAGGTGGTGCATAGGAGTATTTTTCAAAGACTGTCAGGATTTCTGAAGCCTACACTGAAGGAGTAAGGAAAGGAAAAAAGGATGGGGATAGGATCCTCACTGCAATTTTTGCACAAAACAAATACATAGAAATTTTTATCTAGTTAACATGGACACTTAGACACTGAATTTCTAAAGAATTCTGAATTACAAAAAGCTAAAATACCAAACAGTTTAAGACCCCTGTGCTAGGGAAGACAACTTGTGTGCATGTGTGAATAAGTATCTTGGAAACATTTTAACCTGAAAATTTTCAGCTCTCAGAAAGAGAGTAGTTTATGAAAGATCTCAATTAGTACACTGATCATCTGAAAGGATCTGAGGCCTAGACTTCTTAAAACTGGAGAAGAGGGCTTGTTTCTTTTTTAAGAACCAAAGATGGGTTTGGACAGCTTATGAAGACCAAAGCAGCTCAGCTTTCTCTACAGAAACAAACTAAGCAACTTCTCATTTACAACAGAGCTATTGTATCTGGGTAACAGTTTTAAAGGTTCTATTCCAGCTTCAGCTGGGAGGTGTCCTCTCTCTGATCTAGACTACAGGGTCATTGTCCTGCTCATGCACCAGGATACCGAGTCACCATCAGTACAACAAACTCTGTCCTCCTTTGAAGAAGGTGTTCATACATCTGTAATTATCAACACACCTTATGATCCTCACATGACAGACATTATGAGCTCAAGACATTAAGCATTTCCCAGGTGTAACCCAGCCTGCCTCCCTCCACGGGCTGCACTGATCCGAACCATACCTTCACATAGTAAGTGGTGAGAATTTTCCGGAGATCAAAGACTTGAAGCATGGAAGCTGCACTGTTGTCAGTGATGCTGTAACCCTCCAGAACATACTTTGTTACAAGCACTTCCCAAGCCAGCCAACGCTGCCCAAAGGCAGCATTAAAGGAAAGCATGTGAGGAAGGTGGCCTGGTTCACAGCAACAAAAACCTTCGTCTTCCTCTACACCTTCAGTGATGGCCTCTACTTCTCGTTGCTGACAGTAAGTTCCTTAGGAGAAAACAGAGGAAAGAAGAAAGAGTTGAATGCTTTATGAGATTGTTTTAATGTGAACTTGTGTTTAGAAGACTTTAAAATTCAACTTATTTCCAATTAAATTCTTTTAACACTAAGTGAACTATCTGCCAACAAACAAAAGATTTAGATAGCTTAATTTATCACTCTAGGATCTGATTTTAGTTAGGTTTCTCTAACAAGTAATCATGTTGCACTAAAATGGAAAGAGGGACTTAGCATCAAGTGACAGGAGCATCAAGAGGCCCTACAGGCCATTTTCAAAGCAATTTATTAACAGGAAAGAACTGAAAAAACATCAGTTTCCAAAGCAGAAGCCTACTTTTTAGTGCACACAGTTAAGGAAGTCTAGGACACTCACCTCTGAATTCAAGCCCCCTCAGCTGGAAGGTGACCAAGCCGTTTCCTATCTCTATAAGGTGTACTAGTGCATTGAGGTAGTCAGAGGCTAGAATGAAGCAGTCCCCAGTACTGTAGTTTCCCCAGCGACCCAACAACAAATCTCCACATAAGCTGTGCTGAAGGGAACGAGTTAAATGTTCATAGAAGATAGAATTCAGGTTGTTATCATCTGAACCTGCAGGAAGAGGGGATTTAGGTTATGTGAAACTGCAGAAAAACATCAAGCTTGAATGTCAATTATTACTTCACATTGAATACTACGTTTTTGTTAATGGCAATGCTGTTCCAAGGTCATACTCTACCCCCACTTCCCCTTTTTTTAAGGAAAAATTACTCCA
>NW_008239553.1:11230353-11255308 GCF_000691975.1 Corvus brachyrhynchos
TAGCCACCCCTCCATTTTCCAAATTATTCCTTCAGTTCCACTCATGCATCTCCCATCAACCTATTCAAGATAACGAAGTGTAAAATCAAAGGAGCACAGACATATCTCAGTAATGTCTATTGCACTGGTCTCATCACCATGGTATTGAGAGATCCTCAAATAATACTTGGCACTTTTTCAATTACTCAAGAATAAAAAGCAAAAAAGTTTAATGCATGCTACAATTATAAATAAAAAGGTAAAAGCAGGAACACAAGCCCTAAGAGTGAAATCAAAATTTATGGGAGAGCCTAAAGAATAAAGCAAGTGAGATGATGGGAGAAAAAATAACAGAGCAACAGAGAGGTTGGGCACAGTTGGACAAGATCAGAGGGCAAACTGATCATGAGTCCTATAAAAATCCAATAAAAGCCATTTACATTTGGAAAAAAAGCCACTACAAGAAAACTCACCCCTCAAAAAAAAACCCAAAAAACCCCACCAACCCACTTCTCAAACAACCCCATCTCCCCTGCAAAAAAACCTCCAAACCAACTACCAAAATCCAGCTAGGAGAGTTACCTGGATTCCGATCAAGCTGTGAAGCCAGTCTAGTATTTGAATGATCCACACGTTTTGTGCTGAAAGAATAAAATAAAGCATGCTTAACACAAAATATATTACTGTAAGAATGTCTATGGAAAGAAACTTCTAATACAATGTTAAATATTCCCACTGAAATAGTTTCAAAAAGTTATTTTAAAATAACTTCAGATGCATATTTGCTGCTCTTCTCATATGTAGAAGTATTTTCTGCCTGTGATAGCATTATAATGCCTAATCAAGTTTGTCCACAGTAAATGGCCATAATCTTGCACGTTAGGTAAAAGTGCATATATTTTCTTAGATATCATAAAGGTTTAGGTATGAGAAAAACTTAACAATTAAATTAGCACAGCTAACATTTCAGTAGACTTTAGTGAAATACTAATTTTTAGACAGTTCTTTCATTGTCTGAAATTACAACCACAACACTTTAATCTAAGATTTGAAACATCGCATTTAAACTGTAATAACGTTAGAAGGGAAATAATAAATACCAGAAATATCCATTCAACTTCCTCTATGCTGTTTATACAATACTTGATTGGTCTAATACTCTATCAGCAATAGGGAACTTAAGAGAAAACAAAAGGAAGCACAATCTGACCTGAAGATTCTTTTACTACTGATCCCACCTCGAACAAAAAAAATACTTACTTTAAAAGATCTTTATATTAAGTTTAACCAGTTTTGCTGTGAGCAGAGGAATAATGAACAGAGGTAAAATACACCTATGAGCTGTTCCCCTAAACCTTTTTATACATAAACTCACTTTTTGATTAAAATTGCACTTCACAGCACCATAAATTCTATGTTTAAAATCACCAGGATGGCATATCTCTAAGTAGAAATTACTTAAGCAGCTGAAGCAAATGTTCCTAGTGTAAAAAACAGCTGCTACAGTATTTCAGAAACAGGTTTAGAGAAAACTTTCAGTGCTATACACTGGTTTTCTTTGAGGGGGAAAAAAATAGCAGAAATTAGCAAGTTTAAAAAAAAACAAACAAAACCCCTACACCAACACTTTGTTTTTAATAGTGTAAATATGTCTAAAGTTTTTTAAACTTTATTTCACCTACTTGTAGTCTCTTTCCCAGAATTTGACAGGCCTGGCATATGAAGTGATGAATATTGCACTTCCCAGAAAAGGATTCAGTGGAGTAGAGAAGAAAGCTGACACAGCTGCTTGGACAAACAACATGGCAGAATCTGTAGGATAAGAGAATTAAGGAAAGCAAAGCAACAACTACTTTTTTTTAGCTTCTGTGATAGTGTTCAATACAGACAGCAACACCAATGAAGAGCAAAACGAGTTCCCGATGAATTTCTATGCAGTGAAGTATGTTTGTAGTATTTCCAGCAATAAGGGGATTATTTTTGTTTTTAAAAACAGAAATAGATGAAAATCCAGCACTCGACATGACAGTCATTCCCAAAAATTCTATTGAGAATACTAACTCAGCACTCCATTCAGACCAGCCTACAGAAGTCCAAAATGCAAAACTCAAGTACTAAAACCATAATTAGTGACTCCTGTAAAAGGGAATGACTATCCAAAGAAAAGCTGTGTGACTTTCAGAAATAATTCTGGTCCATGTTTCTTTTATGTCATGAGTCTATTCCTACTGTTACTGTATAATTCATAGCATTGTAACAAGGCAGAAAGCGTGAACAGTTTCTTTGTAAATACTCACTAGACAAACCTGTTCCTTCAGTAGTCTGACCCCATAATGCAGAATCCATTATAACACAATACTCAGAAGTTATAAATACACAACTTCAGGAGAAAGTTTGCATTTTCAAAGGATACGTGGCACAGCAAAGGGCTGGGCAAAAGCATGGAAGGCAGACCCCCATGTGATCTGCCAGGGAGCAATGTAGGTATATACAAATCTCAATTTATAAAAGAGTTCCCAAAGCTAAAGAGAAAAAAAAAAAAAAAAAAGAGAAAAACAATTCAGTGTTTTAGGTAAGAACCAACATGTTTTGCATCCTGAGGAATTTACTGGTCATCCTAGAGTTCTTACTGGTCTACCAGAAGCTTTGAGACTTACAAAAGGGATGTAATTATAAAAGCAAGTAACATAACATGCACTTAATTGTTCTACATACAAACTCAGGAGATGTTTAGAAAGTTACATAAGGTTTATCAAGCCATCATAAATGCTTTGGGAAAGAGAAACCTTAGTTGCCTTACAGCATATCTGTTATAGTACAAAAGACTGAGAATCTGCAAGATTACCTATCAGATAGGACTATCCATTTGTTTTCCCCTTTGGATGAACTGAAACACCTAAAAATAGAGTTAAAAGTTACCTTGCTGAAGAGTATGGACATGAAGAAGAGATCTAGCAGCATGGTCTCAGTAAAACTTTTGTAATCAAAAGTAAAGAAGAGCACTGTGAAAATAACAGTGACATACTGGCACGTTGGGCTACTGAATGATGAACGCAGTAACTTCAAGCCAGCTATTGTGATCATTAAAGCACCCAACCTGTGTAAGGAAGTCACACAAAACAGTTATTAACTGTTATCTGAACGGGGTTTAAAGACCACAAATTGTTGCTGTCATGCAAGACCAATCTCTTCAAACTTTGATTTGGGTTTGCTTTTGAAATTGGGGGTCAGGGAAGGTGGAGGGGTGTTACTTGTTTGTTGGTTTTTTTAAAGACAACTTCAGATTTTTTCTTTAAAAGGTTACTAAGTCTTTTCATCAGTATCCTCAAGCTAATCAATGTTCAAGAATTAGCATTATTTCTAAGTGTGCCACTAAAAAAAAATTAAGAGATGAAATATCCTTGAACTCTGAAGAGAAACTTGGTGTTTAATTTAGGTTATGAATACTGAAATGCAAAATGGCAAGATTAATCATCAAGAGGATGAGAATGAACACTGGATTATCACTTCCTACATGACTATATTGCTCTAATTATTATTGAGGGAACTGCAATTTTTTCAGACATAGCAACTGACAAATCAAATGGTTATTGAGAAATTAAAGTAACACAATGGCAATATTCCTCCCAAAGGTCTCATAGTGACAGTGACAACAAACCCAAAGCAAGGATTTACCAGATGCAGGGATTAAAATTAAGAAAGCCAAAAAAGCTACCCCCACACCCCCCAAAAATTAATCTAACAACCTGCCCTTCCAATATATTTTCCATTTTGTTTCAATATTTATACTCTTTTGTTCTAAGTGAATAGAACTTTAAATCCAAAAGAGACACCTTGCTACTGTTTCTTGGAGATAAAAAATGTAGGGCCTATTATTGAGCTATGATTTGCTGAGACAGTCAGATACACTGCTCAAGGGATTATAACTAAGACTCAATTTAAGAAGCAGTGTGCAATTCCATCTGGATATGGATCATACTTAAGGGCTAGGAAGTCTGAGGAATTCCTTGATGAGAGAAGAAAGCTACAGAGGGGCTGCAAGCTGGCACACCAACTCAGGGAAATTTACACCTGAACCAGAACATATCAACACTATCTTGAACTTGCCATCTGGATAATCATATTATAGACTGACTGAAGCTTAACAAGCAAACTTATCCCACTACTAGGTAATTCCACAACATGCAATCAAGACAGTATATGCTAGGAGTTGAATGATTTATCTTCATGGGAGTTTCTAGTTTAACAGCGTAATACTCCAATCGGTTTAAGTCAGCTTTATCAGGGCTTTTAAAAAAAGAAAAGCTTTATTTATTCCTTGCCTTACTCTTAAGACAGCACCATTAAGGTATTCTGTCTTCCCATAGAAGTCCCTATTTAATTTTCCACCACAGCAGACATACTCAAGATTACTTGATAGCCTTTTATACTTACTCAGTATCCAGTTTCTTTGGACTAGCAATATTCTTAGCGCTGCTACTAAGCTCATTGAGGACTATCAGTGGATAGATAACATTCTTCTCTACAAAAAGGAGCCAAATGTGAAGTTTCTCAAACCACATAACATGCGCAGCATCTGTCAAGATATATTAAAAAAGAAATCAGATGGCACTGTCAAATCAAAAAATTTCTGCTTACAAAATAAAGATTCTTGATCCGAGTAACTTGGATTAACTGTCTTCTCACAATGGACTTTTGTAGTTTTATTTAACCAAAATAAAGAGAAGCTCCTGTCAGCAGCCCCAGTAGAGTTTTTGCACTGTTAACACAACAACAGAACAGTTTGCAAGCTACATGCTTACTCTACACAGAAGGAAACAAACTGGGTTCCACCTCTTCAATAACTTCAACATTGCCATAGACAAAATGCATCATTTAAACAGCTTCATCTCATGCAAAAGGATGTTTTCCAACCATAGTCAGTCTGAAAGACTCCTGTTTTCCAACTCTTCGATACAGAAGAGCCTATGTAACCTGCCAACACAAGTGTCTATCACTTGAGCAACTTCTTTTAAACTTCTACAAGAATTTTAAGATATGTTTCAAATTAATGCAAATTAAGATAAGAAAATTTATTCTACAATATAGGCTAGAAGAGCTTATATCAAAAGTTACGGTAAACATTGATGCCTTCATAAAGGGTTAAGGCACACTTGAAAGAGGCTAGAAAAGGTGCTGTGAGTGACTACACATGTCTACATGAACCCCAGCAAGAACTCACATTCCTTTTCAAGAGAAGCCATAAAGACTATTAGTCATTGACATGGCATGAATTCTCTTTAAGTTACAGGGACCAAATCAGAAGATGTTACAAACTGTTATTTAACATTACTGGTTATGGCTTCCATCTTTCCCGAAAATACTAATACATACAAAAATACTGAAGCCAGGTATCAGCAAAAGGACACCAACTACAGCTTCTCTAGTTTTAGAGATTAAAAACTTAAGGCATACAGTTGCACTTTTCACTTCTTCCAGATAAAGTCTGACATCATCCTACAATTGCTGTTCATGTTTATCCATTTTTACACGCAATCGCTGGGGAAAAAATTCCACAAGTTAGACATCAATGAAAAGACCACACTGAACAGTTGCTACAAAGGTATGTGAATCAATTCTGACAATTCTCTGTTCCTGAAAGCAGCAGAATGCTTTCTTGTCTTGACAACTACTTGAAAAGAAAAACCAATTTCAGTTGTTTCCAAGGCCTTTCAGACACAAATTTCATAAATCTGCTGTTAAAACCAAAAACATTCCAACAGTGAAGTCCCCACAATCTACCACAACATTTATCCATTCTGGAAAACTGATGAGCAGTATAACTTCATCTTTTCTGCATCTCTGGGGAAAGATTTCATAGGCTTTAGCACAAGCTGCAAGCACATGTCTATGCAGATCAACTTGTAAGACTGGTCCCTTGGTGTCTTTATCCATTAGTTGGCCACTTGCACTATTGCTGTTGTTAAACATGTCAACAAAACTATTAAAAACCAAATCTGTGCCAGGATGAAGTCTCCACCAGCATTTCCATACCTAATCCTCTAAAACATTTGAAAACTTGCTATGTTGAGGAAATACATAGTGAAACACACTTGATTGTTATGAAAAATTCTTGAAACAATCATTAGCACAAAATTTTGCCACTTATGGTTTTGAAGATTATGTTTTAATGGAGCTGCTCTGAGACAATGTTAACACTTGTATTATCATCATCAGTTAAACGATACATAAAACATCATGGAATCAAAGCATGAGGAACTGAGAAACGAATTCATTTATAGATTAGATATAATTAAACTCTCCAGTGGTGAGAATAATAAAGATATTAATTATATGAATAGGCAACAAGTTGGTCAGCAACTACAGCAAGTTCAAGAAAGCGTTACAAACAATACTTACTCCGGACTTCAAACTGATGGTATTCCTTGGTTTTCAGCAGCGGGTGAGAAAAGCAGTGCCAAGGAAGCTGCTTTCGGAGTTGAGGCAGAACATAATGGGTCACAAAGCCTACCGTACCCACCAATGCATAGAGAACATAACTTAAAATAGGCTAAAAAGAAGAATTGAAGAAATTAAGGTTTGTGTTTTATAAACAAAATAAAATATTACTTCGCTAGTGTATTTTTCAGCATCCAGGCAGGTGCTCCTGTAATATTAATAATTATAATGGGAATGTATTTCTTCATGAGAAACTGTACTACCAATTTTAAGATAAAACAAGAAACCCTGTGAGAAAAAAACCCCCTTCATATCTAACAAATTTTCACTAAGCTGAAATGTACTTTCAAGCAAAAATAGTACACCAATCTTCTTGCACAGTTCATTGCTTCTGACCCATATGCACTTCATTTTATAAAGGTATTATTCTCTAAAGGCTGAACCCAATTTACATTTCCATCGGCTGGATAAAAGGAGGTATAAGAACAAGCAAAAACAAATCATTAACTTCACATTCTCTTGAGAAGGTAAGAAGCCTCCCACAAGACCAATCCCTTCCACAGAAATCACAAAATACTGCAAAATTAACACGGGATTATGGCTGGATTTCACAATAATGCTTTCTACTCTTTAAAATTTTCTCTAAATTTCTAGATAAGTCATTGCAAAACTGGGATTGCATTATCTTGTCATAAGCTCTTTGTGAACTCCGTGAAGCCCAAGGCTATTGAACTACATAACTGGTGAAGAGCATACAGCCAAGTCTCTCAAAAATGGGGGAAAGCAACATTCAGGTGGAGAGCTGAAATCCAACCATACAACAGAAGGGATATTTTCCTCAGCAAACACAAGTACACATGCTTAAGTAACACACTTCACCTGAAAATATGAAGTTACCTAAATGCATATGCTTTTTAAAATTAGTTTCTTACTTTAACTTTAGTTAGCAGCAGGAAGGTAAAATCCTTCTAAAATACATGCAAGAAATTTTCATTTGCCTTACATAAGGCTGTTCATAAGGTAGTCAATGGTTCCATAACAAGAATACCAAAATAAGAAACTCAGTAACTGCAGCTCTCGAGCGAAATGCTTTACTTAAACTCAAGCACAGGATCTAGTCCCATGCCATTATCATCAAGAGCCACATACAGACATTCAAAGTATCCAAAGCAGTAACACTAGCTAGACTGACAAGTAAAAAACTTGAAACTCAGATGATCTTTGAAGTCCTGTAAATAATCATTCCAGTAAAGGGGTACTCCCTGATTCTATAGTCTACAAACAGCCATGCCAGCATGGAACTGCTAAGTCAAGGTTCAGCCCCTCAAACTTTATGCACTGATCCTTTTAAACATTTTTTTGAAGTTTCATTTTTCCTTATTCCAAAATGAGCTTGACACTATTTGAGATAGATAAACAAAAGTGTGTTTTATGTCAGAGGCTAAAATAAAAGTCTAGAATATAAGAAGAAACTAGAAAAGAACTAAGGAAGATGACTTTTTGAGTACATAAAAGTGAAGACCTTCAGTCATGTACTTGTCACCGTATATGTTTAAACACTAAAACTAAGCAGAAGACTTGGTGAACTACCAGAATAAGCTTTATATCACATGAGAGTAATCGCATACAGAAGGCCAACTGAAGTAACATCTTACCTGTAAAACTGTAAATACTGTACTGACATGAATTGCAAAATAGAGGACACCAATGACTATACACACAATCAGGTCAGACTGCAATCGTTCACTCTGCAAAGTCAAAATAAAATTATTTTAGAAAATATCAGCTTTGGTTGACCTCTTAGAATCATTAAAGTTGGCAAATATCTCCAAGTTAAGAAAGTACTGAAAGACTGGACTCCAATACACAAATGCAGTAACACTGAAACTGATTAAAGATTTTCAAATTATGCCAATGTTAGCTACTTCCACTGAAGTCATTAGAAATTTCACAAGACAAATCTTACAGCTAAGAGCATCAGTCCAACTAAGTGAAAGACGCATATCTATAATGGGGCAGGACAAATCAATACACAATATAGTATCTAATCCTGGACTGTGAGGGGTTGTAAGGATCCCCTTAAAGTGCTGATGAAAGCACTGAAAGGGACAACCAAATTTCCCTTTATTGGGAAAATAATTGCTTAAACTACAGGGCAAATAAGAGCTCTGGAAGAGTGCTGCCTAAGCAGAGCTATCAACCAGGTGAAACAACCAGGCTCTTTAACCCTTTTCTGCCTCCTCTGTAGAAGGGTAAAGGATAGCTTTGGAATGACCCCGAGGAATGAGTCTGAATTTTCCATTACTCCTAAAAAATGGTAACAAGCCGTTGATAACAGGCAAAAAACCCCCCCAAACTAGTCATGCCAGAGTCAGCCACAAGGGGGCAATGCGTACTTAGGCCATTGCAACTCAAAGCCTCAAGTTTAGTAGACTAGTTCCCAACTCTGTAAAAATACCATCAATATTTACAGCCTAGAAAATCATTTAAGGATTATCTACTCCATCAGTCAAATAATTACACACAGCAATTATTGCTGCAAAGCCTTCACTTCTTGGGCTATAACTTACTTTTTAAAAATCAGTTGTCCTGATTTTAAAAACCACTGTAAGAAAGGCTATTAAAATCCTCAGCTCCTCTGCCCCCTTGGAGACTAACACCACCGTATGACAGCTAAAGAGTAGCTTGCAGCTCCTACGGTCAACTCTCTCCTGTTCAATATTAAAAGAATTGCAGTTTCTCTACTCTAAATATTTATATAATAATAATAATAATAATAATAAATATTTATTTCCACATCAAGCACCTCATCATGCTTGTAATTGCTGTGTTATGAAAAACCCAGCTACACAGTTCAGCCTATAGCTGAGCCCTACACAAAGCTAAATAAATATTCAACCTTCTTTTGTACAACTTAAACATACTAAGCTTCTTAACTCATTTTTTGCTACACTGTGCGAAAAGAATAATGTTTAAATATTACTACTTCCATAAATATTTGTACTAAAACTTCAAAGTAGTTGAAGTTGAATGGAACAGGTTACATCTGCCTCCAAAGAACGCAAGCAACAAAACTCAAACCACCCCAAACCAGCCACAAAAAGCCCCAAAACACTTTCCACCACTTATTTTCCACTTCTGGAACAGCAAGCACAAAGCTCTTCATCACAATTATTAGAAATACTGAGTTTATATAGTTTTGCCACCATTAAGTCTTTCCCACGAACTTCTGCACAAAAGCAAGTATTATTATTATTCATGAGCTAAAAGATGATCCTCAGTGATACTTCACTGAATCCACACTAGGGAATTCCAATTCTCTTTGCTTTAAAATAACTTAAAATTGCAATACGAGCATTATACTCCTAGTGTAGCACATGAGTTCACCTGCAGATTTAAAGGAAATGCTGTGATATCCATTCTGACTAGAACCATGCTAAGTGACAAGAGTGAGCTAAGCAAGATCTAGACAGATGCTATACAAACCAACACAAAGCAAATTCTTAAATTGAATTTAAAAATTATAATAATTAAAAAGCCTACTTACCACAGAATTTCTAAGCTTCTCAGGTAAAGGATCTTTTACTTCAGACAGAGGATCCTCAGGGTTTTTGTCTTCAGAATTAGGAAAAAATTTTGATTGCACTAAAGAGCTTAAGAGAAAGACAAAAAAACCCCACTGAAAAGCATGTATTGTTCTACATGGTTTTATAACAGTCAGAAGCTCTATTACATATTAATCACAAAAAATTCATTTTGCCACATCAATGATTTCACATAGCTGAGCAAGTTTACAGCTATCTCAACTTTATAAAAGAATTAGTTCTCTGTTGTACAGAATGGCCACTATTAAAGAACAGCAGCCAAATGTTCAGAACTGCAGTTTCTCTAGTAGCAACAGAAGTAATTGAAAAAAAACTGAATTTTAGGTGAAATTTAGCAATCATGAAACAAAACTTGAACTCACAAGTAACTGAACAGGAATATGCAAAATTTAGAAGTAGTCTACTTGTCAACACCAGTTAAAGACCCATGAATTCTTTGATTTAATTCAAACTTCAGCAACAACAAAAGAAACCTATTCTACCCTGATTAATTAATGAATTAGCCATGCTGACCAAACTTCTAAATTCTTAGCAGGCCTTGCTGATACTAAAGCCCCAAAACCTTACACTGAAGCTTTTAGAAGCCCATGTGCAGTGTTACTAGCCATAACCAGTTGTCTTACAACTCCTCAGTGGGATTTTTCTTACAGTACCCTACACAGGGCAGAAATACTATTTCACTTTATGGACAGGAAGATCACTACAGAACAAGCCCTAGATCTTCCAAGGAAATTACATATTGCAATGTATTACAATGCTTAACTGTGCCACATCTGGCTAAACAGGTGAAACTGCCGGTCAAACATGAACATAGAGGTTTTAGTTTTTGGAAAGAACAGAAGAACAAATATCTAGGGAAAAGGACCTCAGATCAACTGAACTAAGAGTAATTGGACAAGGTTTAGTGGTCAACCCAAAGATAAGAAATTTCCTCCAGTGTAAACACTTATGAATCATTAATTTTCTTGTTAACCGAGATCAGTCCCTCACTTTCTACCCCAGGCCACTATTTATCAAATCCATCCAACATTACGGCTACATTTAAATCCAAGTTCAAGCTCTGCCTAATCTAGGTACATGGCTGAGTTTTTATTGGCTGTTCTGGGGGAGGTGTTTCTCCTACTGGAACTATTATGTTTTACATGTATCATTATTAAATGAATCAAACGCCCTCAGCGTCAGATCACTACTCCAACTCAGTATAACAACATGAATACCTGTTTCCCCCCGCTAGATGGGAATCCTCATAACCAAAACAGATCCTTATAATTTTGCACAATTATTTGAACAAGTGCTTTGAGCACACATTCAATATGAGAATACATCAACAAAGTGAAACTGTTCAGAAAGTCCCCCTGTGGACTTCAGCTTAAACCAGTGCCTTGAGCACCTCTTTAAACACAGAAAGGGTACATGTTGTTCCCAACAAACCCAGCAGCAGAAAGATGGTACCTGACTGACATTTTGGAGAACATCAGCAGGCATTTAGATCAGATTTTGGCATGTAAGTGATTTATCAAAAGCCATAAAAAAAGGTCATTGTTAGAGAAGGAACTAGATGCAAAATGTGAGAATTTCTAACTATTGAACCAAGAACATTATTTCTGATTAATGAAGGTGAGTAAAAGTTCAAACAGTACTAAGTGTAACATTAGTTCACTTAGTACTTCCTCGCAACTTGCTTCTTCCTTGGGGAAGACATACAAACTGAGCCACTTACAAAAGTACAGAAGGGTCACTGCTTTGTCTGCTGAGATGATACGATACTGCCACTAACAAACCACAAAATATGGAGAAAAGAACTGGAATATGCTGCCCATCCCAGGAATCCTGGAGACAGAAATGAAATGTTAATAAAAAGGATACAAAGTACATACCACTTATCTGACATACAAGAATTTTGTATATCATGGTAAGAGAATGGAAAAATTAACTACAATTCCACAAAAACAAACCAGGGCTTTTTGTACAAAAAGTTGCTCCATCTTTACCTATGTCCAACTATAGATCAGAAACACTAACACAGTGTACACCCCCTTCAAGTCTACACCATCTTAATCATTAAACAGTCATCGTTTTTCATAACCCTTATGAGGCATTTCCTACATTCCTGGAGACCACAGGCTCTTAAGAGCTGTATTTAGTCACTTCTCAATTTTGAAAGTTACATATATTTTGGCTCAAGATTTATTTTTTCTGTTGTGCTGAATGCAGATTAAAAAGTGGCTTTATTTGTGTATATATTTATTTTCCTGATCTGTATTGGATCTGCAAAGATGTAAGAGTTATTCTTTTCTAAAGCTTGTTTGTCTTAAATGGATGTGTTTACAAAAGGCTAATGAGACAAGTGTACAAATTCACAGAAGGCTAATGATGTTTCTGCAGGTGATAGCATCATGGGAGTATCTCCTCTAGGAACTTTCTACTCTCTGTGACAAAGTGGAAAAGCCAGTCAACTCTGAGTTGGACCCACACATGCTACAATTCATTGTAAACTGAGCACGTTTGATTATTGACACACCTGAAATGAACAAACAGAACCAACATCACACTCCATACTGTTTTCAAACAAAACATTTCAAGCAAAAAACAAAGGAGGGGGCTTGCCCCTTTGCCAGCTAACTCTTGAATTCTACCTTTCAGATAGACACACATCTTCGCTTTGACACTACAAACTATTTCTTGGTTTCTTTTCAAATAAATATTAATTTGAAAATACTATTTCAGTTTTGCAGCACCAGAAAAAAATACTTACATGAGCCATTTTGAGAGGTTAATGTACTAGCACATGCAGACTCTGCTAGAATCAAGCCACTTGCATGATTTTTTTCAAGAATTGATGTAGAATGGGACTGACAGCAAATGTCATGTGTTTTCAACTAAAAAAAAGAGCCTGTTAGAGCAGGCACAAATCACACACCTTTTGAAACCAAAAAAATCTGCTTTGCTCCTGCATTGCATCTCCTCTATTGACATCACAGCTGAGCAAGTATGAAACCCTAATAAATCAAACTAATGTTTCTAACTCAGTAGCTGCATACTTTCATTACTTAATACAGAAGGAAGCAGAGAACAAACCCAAAACATTGATGTTTACTGTGCATAAAATTTTTCTCACCTTCAGGGCACCATAGCACAGTCCATACAACAATGCTACTGCCACAATACTACAGATAAAACTGTAAAGTGCTGCAAGCAGGCTTGTGGTAGCTGAATATCATAGAAATGAAAAGAAAAAAAACAAAACACTGTTATCTTCTTAAGTTAGAATACAAAATACTTCAGTTTAAGATGATATCAGCCCCCTAGTTGCCACAACCCTCTGATGGAAAAAAAAGGCAATTGAAACCAGAGCAGCTACTTGTATTTTTCCCTAGAAGCGATTTTTATAAAGAGCATTTTATGTGGCTTTTTTAACCTCCTTATTTATTCAACAGCTTTACCATGAGAATAGCAATAGAAACCAGCTGAGGAAGAAAGTACACTTTTTGACAGACTTACTAGGACAGCAATTCTGTTTCCCAATAATCAATCAGAATACCTTTAGGCTTTTTAAAAACACCATTAAGTATTCTATGTTTAGAGGGTAGGAATAAAAATACTGTAACCACTAAATTTTTTAACTAACATACTAATCTTGGCTGCTCCACATCTCACACTTTTGCCACTGACACAAAACACAACACTCACCATTGCCACCAAAGACATGAATGTCCAGCTGTTCACAGAGATACATCACAAATGTATTCACCTGAGGCAGGAGACCAATGAAGAATACTATAGGGAAACATAGTGTAAACACTACAAAAAAAAAGAGATGAAAAAGTGGTGAATGTGAAAAAACCAGCATAGTAAGATATTTTTCAGTTTAAGTTCTAGGGTATCACACACCCCATATTTTAACTCCACATCACTGAAGCATTTCTACTATAATTTCTAAGGAAAATACACATTATGTACAGTTCTACTTCAATGACTCAGAACTGACTGCATACAGAGGTCATACAAATCAATAGTACTTTCCTTTTAATTGCTGTAGACGTGGACACAGGCCAGTTCAGGCTTTCCATTTTTATTTAGCAAAGATCAGCCAGGAGTGTTTACAGATTAGACTTACGAGTTTTCACTCATTGTAAGGGAGGCTTATCCAAGCCTAACTGCCTGTCTGGAGTTACAGGAGCAACCTAACACCAGCCACTCTGACGTCAGGGAGGCCAAGCACCCCACCTCCGGGTTTTCTGCTACTAATAACATCTGACAATTTCACTAATTTTTCCACACCACTTCTGAAAGTTCTAATCCTAAATGACTGGGGGTTTTGTGCTTTTTTAACAAAGACAACTGTATGAACCATGAAAACACCTGCAAATTACAGGATTTCAGAACGCAAAGATAAATGAATGCCACCTAATTTTAATACAGAAAATGGTATGTCTCAACCTGTACATATTATTTACTTTCTATCTTAAAGAATAAAAGATGCAGAAATAATCTTCTACACAAGTTCAGATCTAGTAGTTCAGATTTAATTCACATGCAACAGCATATTGTAAGTTCTAAGTTCTGAGAGATAGAAGGATCAAATAATGAGAATAATCCTAGCAGACAAAATTTGGCAGTTTAGGAAAGATTTTCTATCATCTTACTGACTTGTACCTTCAGTGACCAGAAGAAGAAACAGATTTTAAAGTATCTTGTAAAGAACCACAAGTCTCAAATTTAATTTTCTAATTCCATATGCACAGAATAGTTGGACACTGAAGGATTTCTCATTAGAAATATCTACAGTCAGATACTGCGAATCTGATTTTCCCCACTCCATGGTAATGTTAAACAATAATATAATTTAAAAACATGCAGGTTGCAAGCTTGGGAAAGACACTGAATTCTGACTTTTTTTACTGACACGAATTAGGAAATATAGGATTTCAGACCAGCTCTTCACTACCTGAAGAAAATACTTTTTCAAAATTCTCAGGTCAACCCCCTATCTCAAATCATTAGTCAAGGAAGCCTTGGCAAATACAGCCTCCTGTCACTGACAGATTAAAAAGTTGTTTCCTCAAAGTCTGTAAGTCAAGCTATCTTGGGCCCATTGGAAACAAAATTATTAGACAGATCTGAGAATACACAATTTTTAAAGAGTAGTCCAGCAAAAAGCCAGTATTTATGAT
Organism: Corvus brachyrhynchos; assembly: GCF_000691975.1. Taxonomy (NCBI): domain Eukaryota; kingdom Metazoa; phylum Chordata; class Aves; order Passeriformes; family Corvidae; genus Corvus; species Corvus brachyrhynchos. Next base: position 11,245,550 of record NW_008239553.1, read on the forward strand.
GCTTTTACAGTCTTTTACATCATTGTTTTCTAATAGCAAACAAGGTGAAAAGATAATTTTTATTAATTTATTTAGGTGAACTTAAATTCACCTAAATGAAATTATTAAATTTCATTTAGGTGAAAAGACAAAATAATTATTATAAATGTGGAGTAGATTTAGAACAATTGATCAACTGCAAAGCTTTCTGAAACAGTGCTTCGGCAACAGTAAGAGTTGCTCCAAGGGCAAGTGTATTGCGTGGGGGAGCACGGTGGGACGTGCAGTGCAGGTTGGTGGGGCAGGTTTTTTTGTTTTGCTTGGTGTTTTTTCAGTTTGGTTCTTGGTTTTTTATTTTGAGTTCCACTTGTGGTTTTTTATTGTTTGGAGGATTTTCATTTGGGTTTTTTTTAAAGTACAGTGAGCTGTTCTGGCAATCTGATTTTTTATTGGAAGAACTGGTAAGAAATATAAACGCCATATGCTGCTGCAAGATAACCCAGAAGAACAGTAAAACATAAGGATCAAAACCCACTTTGAACTCTTCAACTAAGTAGTTTTGAAAGCTAATCCCAAGATGGACATGGCCTGGTGAAAATGCCACCACATCTTTTAAAACTGGTAAAGACTCACTGTTCAGTACTTTTAAGAAGTAGCTCACTTCCACAGTAGGGCACACCATCTCCATGTACATTTATGTATTATCTTATGGTGATATGGGTATACATTATGGCAATGACTCCACATGGTAGAAAAGGGAAGAAAATACTTCCAAAACTGGCAGAGCATTATCAAGAGAAATTATGCTAGTTTTGTATCATGAATGAGTCAAAAGTATCTTCTATCTTAATTTCTTTTTTTATACAGAACAAAGTATGCCAGTATATGAATAGAACCAAGGAATTTGTTCAAAAAGCACCTTTGAAAAGGTCTGGACAATTTCTGTTCATAAATATGCAGCTTACACACTTTCCCTCTGGGCATTTAAATTTAAATACAGATTTATTAGCAGAAAGTTGAAGGGGGAAGCAGTATGAGGCATAAAATTCAGGATGTTCTTAAAATCAAGTAATAAGAACTAATACCCAAAATGCCTGGGTCAGTAATTCTTATTAATCAAAATTTTAAAAAACCCACACTGAGACCAAGTTTTCATTTTTCTTGGACAGAAAATGGTCTGGGGGCATGCAGACGTAACATTTAACTGCTGTCGTCCTTCACTCACGGGTATTTTGACACCACTGAAAAGCAACTGCATTCAGTTTAGATGAACTCTTACAGATTTTCTTATGCCACCCAAAGCAGTGATCCACAGAAGATCACTCAAATAACTTTGCTCCATTAAAGCAATGCACAAAGTTCCCATGATAAGATGGTCTTCAAATGTTTATGTCTCCCTCTTTCTATGAGCTCTGTCTGAGATTACAGGGCTGTTATTATTTTCATAATTAAGTACACAGGGGAAAGGATTGTTGTTTAGGGGTCTATGCTTGTTTTTTGCATTAGGTTTAGGAGGGTGATATTAAATGTCATTGGTATTCTGAATGCACTGTGCTGCTCAGAAAACAATGGAATTACCTCAAAATGGAAGTACAGCTCAAAAATTGTATTTTTGGTATTGCTGATAGGCCTGTTCTGAGAAGAGGCATATTAAATAAGATTTAACCTGTGTATAATGTTTTTTAAAATTGTGTCTGTACTGTTCTGCCAAACTGCAAAATAACCTGACTTAAGAGAACTCCTACTCATTTGCCATAAGCCCCTTCAGAGAGTGTGAAAGGGTCCAAATCAAAACGTTCCTTTAACTACTGAGCAGCTAGGTCCAAGCAAATGGTAGTCTATCCAGACCCAAGTTAAGTAACAAAGTAAGGGCTAAGATATTGGATAATGAAAAATTTTGTGACACCATAGTAGAGGGCATCACTGCCATTTGTTACAACAAAGCTATAGAAGGGGAAAGTGTTCCAATAAAGTTCTACTGCTGTAGAGCAAACAATTCAAATCTACTCACCTATAACTAAGTCCCTGGCTGACAGCAGCAGCAATGGGTTGGTGAAAGCCATTCCATACAACCTGAATCTTGTTGTAGATATGTTTCTGCTGCCATAATCCAACAGCCAAATAAGACCACAACATAAACAGAAATATACAGGCCTACTATAGGCTATGATACGATTGTGACCCTGTTTAAAAAAAAAAAAAACACAAAAACACCAACATTTGTTCATTTTTAGTGGAAAAGGCAATTTTTACTCTTCTGCTACAGATAGCTTCAGAACCAAAATTAATCATTGGTCATCAACCAGTGTACTATCACCTCACCATATCCTTCATAAAATCCTTAATGCATTGCCTTGCAGTGATACCAGTCTGTCCTTTTTGTGGCTTTGATATAACAAGGACACAATGGTTAGATTAAGTTAGACTAAGATATACATACCCTTAGTCTCAGCTATATTTTATGCTATGTTGCTTGCAGTACTAAATGCTAGAGCTCTGGCTAGGCTTTGTAAGCAACTGAGAATAAACCAATTTTAAGGAAAAAAGGATTAAAGTTTATTACTCAGATACTGCTTCTGCTGCGGGGGGGACAATCTCTATTGGTCTTATATCAAAACACACAACTTACGCAAAATAAAGTTAATGACCTGTTGCAGAGGAATAATGCTTCTACACATCTAGGACAAAGGTAGTATTTTGTCTTCGCAATCTAGTAGATGCACAACAGAGTATAAACATATTGTGCAATACTAGCACATTAACATATCCATGCTCAAACATTAATGCTCACTAGAGAATTGCAAACTCAGCTTGTTAGAGGGAAAAAATAAAGCAGTGTGCCCACTAGGACAACTGAATGATCTACAGGACTAGAACAAAACATCCAAGTTGTGTCAGTTCATGCCAGCAAAGAGAATTACAACATTAGGAATACTTCTCAGTATAATTGCTTGAATAATAAAGATTCATCAAAAAGCTTATCATGACATGCCTCCCTAGCAAAAGCTAAGCTCAAAACAGGAGGACATGACTTGTTAAATACAAGGAGTAAGTATGATTGGGGGGGGGGGGAAACAATATCTGTTCCCCTCTCACACACTAAGACAACTACAAGCCTTTTGTGCCTTATAAGAAGGAACATAAAAGAAATGCCAAAAAGATCAAACCAAAATGATCAATTCTCTGAGGGAGTTCTGCATCTGCAGGGTTAGTACAGTGGCACATGCCAACAACTTACATGTCGAGGGGAAGAAGAATCTGGCTGAACGCTCTGAAACCAAAATGAAAAGAGGAAAGTCACCCGATCTACAGATAGGCATGTTTACCTCCCCCCACACAACTTCTTGGTTGAAGTTCTTTTAACAATATCTACAGTTAATTTTACAGTTGTCAAGCTACATTACAGCCTTTAAACAGCATGATGTCATAAACAATAAAATCTATTTAAAGAGTATATGTCTATAACCCAAATTCTAAAAAAATCTCCAACCCCCTCATTTTTAGGACTTTTACTGTTTTTTTCAATAGCATTATGAACTTCAATTTTAAATCCAATTTCCATCCTAATAGTCAAATCATAAAAAAATAATCACTTAGATTACCAATATGCCATTAACAGCCTAACAAAAATTAATAATCTGATTAAATATACGCTTAGATATCATGAATGCACTGAGGCATAGACACTAAAAAAAATTAAAACCCAAACCAATAAAACTTCAAGTTCAGTTTGTAGCTGGTTTTCAGCTAGTAAGAATGTGTTCCTCTTTGTGAAAACAAACAAAAAAAAGTATGAGAACAATAAATAAAGGATTGTTTAACAAACATATGCAGAACCATTCTAGTGAAGTGACCTTGTATTACCATCTATCGAACTTTCCATGAGGCCAAGTTTACTCATTTCTTTATAAATGATACGCATGCACATTTTTCCTTAAAGCTCTAACTAACCTGCAACACCCAACTGGAGTTAAATCTATTGTTTATAGAAAGTAAAGAGAAATTAAAATACCTTCAACAGCGAGTACTGGCAACTGGCTATTACCAGGCAGAACTGGAAGACCCAAATATCCTTGAAAAAGCCCTCTATAAGAAGTACAGAGCCCAGAAATGCAACTAGAATAGCTAGGATGACAGCTAATACATTTTCAAGGATCTCACGATTCCTGTATTAAACGGAGAGATAAAAAAAGACAAAAAAAGAATTTAAAGCGAACTATGTCTAGAAAAAGCTGCAAAAGAACAGTTAGGGTCAAAAATTAACAAGGGTTATGCTACTGGTAGCAAAATAGTTAATAGATTTGAACTTCCACAGTCTACACTAGCACACTGCCCTTTAGCAAAGCTAGGAGCTACCAGGATTTCAATGACAGCAGAAAACAGTATCTTACAGAATCTTACTTTAAACAACAGAAGATAACTTCAGCAGATAATTTTAGAAATAATTCAAACGTTCAACCAGAAGCATGGTCTAACAAATCAATATTCAAAGCCCATCTAGGATGATTATAAGCCTATGAAAAACACAAGCATGATAACTTACCTGTGTATACAACCTGCCATTCATGATTTTCTAATGAAGAACCTAAAAATACTCTCGCTTGGGTAAGATATGCCAAGTGGAATACAGATAATTCCACATGATATTGATAGTGCTTCAGAACAGAATTATGAATATTCCTCCCTGGACAGAATCACTACTATCTTTTTTATTTCAAGGAGGTTCATTACCAAAATATAAATACTCTACATATTCCAAAAGCTGGTAACTGGAGGATCACCTTAATTTTATTTTTCTAGGTAAATGCAGCAGGGACAAGAAGTCACACTACTAAATGACTCTTGGAAAAAATGCTATGAAGCAGCAGGCAAATCCTCTCTATTTGCTGAAACAGTAAGTACATGCCAGGTTGTAGACTCTTTCGATTAATTTTTGGAGAAGGCTATACTCTAGCTATAAGATTGGCAACAAATCTTTGTTTTTGATCATACAAATGTGTTACTGCCCCACACAGGCAAAGTGAGGGTTGGTTTCCTTTTTCAATTTCTGGAGAAAAAAAGGAGAGTATCCTCCATTATTTTAGAAAAACTGCATTCAGTATTATTCTTTCATTTTTCAGAGTACAGTAAGTAAGTACAATTCTCTACAGATAGTTTTATCTATACGACAGTTTAGTAACTGTTTTCATCTTTGCTTTCTGAGGTCTGGCGACATACAAGGATCTCACCTATCAAATAAAGCCAGAAGAGTTAATCTATCAAAATTGATGCTAATCCAAATCTTAGGTAGGATCCAAAAGCGATAGTACTGCTTGACTTTTTGAGCTGCTTCCTCTTGAGGTTGCATGTGGTCCTGAAGGTCAGGGCTCAGGTCAATATCTTGCTGCTCCAGCAGATCTGTATCCATTGTTAGCAGCCTGTTCAACCTGATCTGAGGAAGAGAAAGCTAAAAGAAAGTTAGTATTAACAAAAGCTCATTTATATTGAATCACTGTATTATACTGAAAATTCCTTTGAAGAAAATTGCTAGAACTCTTTAGTTTCACTTTTGAGAAATTACATGTTAAGCATTGTCACAGGCTTCTACTTACTTTTTCTGTGCTTATCATGGCACATGAATAGGACTAGCAGCAATAACAGTTTGCATACAACACAACTCTTTGGCATTTCAGCATATGCCTTATTTCAAATGAATGTATCTTCCAAGCACATTATCCCACTTACTCTGAAAACTTCAAATTTGAAGACGAGTAAACTGATACACAGACAACATACACTACAAGAATAATCCAATTATTAATTTAAGTAAATTACAACGCATTTCTTATAGACAGCTAATCTGCATGCAAACCAATGCTGAATGGTTCTTTTTGCATGACAATGCAACATACACATGCACCAGCGGTCAAATTCAAACCTCATTGAATCCAGAATACACTCAGAAATTAACCAAAGAAAAAGCTCCACCCTAACCAGTCAAGTAGTATTTACAACTGACTATTACTTATTTTGTAGCTTGTCTAGAGTTGTCCTGAAAATCACAGTAATACTAACAACCATAGAAGGTATTTAAGGAGAGTACTCAATGCTAATAAGATACTACAGTATGTATGCATCATCTAATCCACTTCATAAATTTCATTAACCAGGCCAAGAAGCATCTTAAGCACTTAACAATATTGCCCTTTATTCTTAGACAATATAACTGTTAAAATGTCATTTAATGAAAAAGCTTCACAGATGTTTAAAGCAAAGAGTAAAATTTCAATACTCATGCCACCTTCAAGTGTTAAAAGTACAGGTTTAGTGTTTGGAGGTGCTTTTTTCCTACAATCATCTAAGGTTAACATTCAATTTCTTGATTTATAATTTTTTTTTCCATCACTTCTTAAATCATCAGAGTATTTAACTATGCTTAGCCAGCTTTTTCTTCCTAGAAAAATACTAGTGAAAACAACAAGCAGGAACACTCCCTTTCTAAAGGCATTTCAAAAATACAAACCATACTATTTTAGGTAAGCTGTGTCAGAAAACAGGTCCTTTTTTGACAATTTTTTAAAAACTTAATTTCTTAAAAGGTAGAATCAGCATAACATTCATGGCACTAATAATAAATTTCAGTGGAAATTTCCATTTAGGAGCATAGGCTGAGCTTTTCAGTCACAAATTTGCCTTAAAACAGAATCATTCCCTCCAATGGGACTACACTGGCAAACTAAGAGGAGGTAATGCAGCCTCTTTTTTAAAGGCTACATTTTCAAGGGGGACTGTGGAAAGCAAAGAAAGCTCCTCTAGCAGACACCAAGTTTAAAAAGCACGTTCTTGATCAAGCATGGTCAGGCAAATGGAGGTCTCTTGCTCCTCTGCCAAATCCTAAAGCTGTATTTCATTTTCCCTCTTGATTAGGTCATTGGGTACTTCAACATACTTTTCTTTGGTTTGCCAGCTTAAGAATCATGACTATTTGCACTGTTTTCATACCATAATATATGACTTCAGAATTAAGGGTACAGGTTTGTCTAGACTCAACAATAAGATAAAAGTTTTGAGATCACAAAACTAAGGAATATTAAAGCTATTTTCAGTATGAAACAGTGTAAGCTTCTGCCTTGTTTTCCCAGTCATTCCTTGCATATAAATGTAGATTTTGTACAGCAGATTCCAATGACAAATTTCTAAATTCTTTTCAGGGAAATTACTCAAGTGAAGTTTCTTTTGGTCAGAACAAAATATTTAGTCTTTCTGCTGCCTGCTAACCTTAGTAACACACAGGAGGAAAACTCTGTCCAAATTGTACACATTATTTCTGGAAACCTTTACAAGGTATCTTAGAAGATCCAATTTCTATGAGTGTTTTTAAATCGCATGGTTTTAGATCAGAGGAAATCAACTAAGTTTTAAAGTGCTATGCAAAAAGATTAATTTGTATCTATATACGAAGACACTACAATACTAAATACTTTCTCTTCATTAATCCAGACAAAATTCCTACATAAGAACAAAGAACTACGACAAAGAATGATTAATCAGTGCTATAAAATTGGATAGTTTTCTGATTCTTTGCATGCTTTAAAAATAAGTAAGAAAAACTTACTAGATCATGTGGATAAAAGCGAACTGAGGTAGAACTCGATACGTGAGAGTCCGTGTCACTATAAGAACAGGGAAAATACTTCAGATTATAAATTACATTTTATTTTAACAGGTCACTCTAATTTCCTAGTGTCCCAAATTTTGATTCCTTGTGAATTTTATCTAAATATCTGGAAGATTTTCCTTCAGTCACTTATTATAAATGCAAGTAGCCACTTCATCTCACGTATTGTGGTACATTCCATAGCTATAGTAAGCCAAGACATCCTTTAATCTTACCCTTAATAACATTTTCTCAACACCCAGTCCCTAAATTGTCTAAAAAGAACTACAATGATAGTAATTATTCCACTCAAAAAACCAAAAATATTTTATAAGCTGTTAGCTACTGATTTGTAAACACACATCATATCTCTAAAGTGCAGAGGCTGCTAGGTGTCCACATGCAGTTTCTCTTAGTTCTATACTGTTTTTAATCAAGATCCCAAAACTGCCAAAAATAGTACATACTTAGCACAAGTGATGCCTTGTAGGACAACCTAAAAACAGAGGCTAGACAAAATTAAGAGAATAAAAAGCAGTTACACTCATTCAAGGGCCTTCAGGTACATTTAGGGTGGACAAAGCCCGCCCCGGGGCTACACCCAAAAATGGACGACAGGTCACGGGTTTTCACACTTTTGTAAGTTTGGTCCATTTGCATATTGGGGGTTAATCCTCCAATTACAGCTTCAGGTAATGAAGTCATTTACTCCAAGTTTGCTCCCCCCCAACTCACTTTTGTTTACTTTTCTCAGGGCCTGAGACAGTAAGGTGTCCGTGATTTTCAGCCCTACAGAGGAACTGTTTTATCTGACCAAAATGGGAGAACAGTAGCTAACAGTCTATGTGGAGTTTAGAGTTATACATTACAGAATTGCAGAATTATAAATATATGAAAAATATAAAAGCTAAAATCCTAAGGCATCACAAGTATACTGAGCTACTTAAACTGCTTTTGAAAAACTTAACTTTAAATGAAGTTAAACCTATGGTAATAAGAGCAAAATTACTTTGCAATTTCCATTCATTAGAGATGAAGAGAAATTCCTCTTACTGTATGAGAGTCCATATCCAACCATTGCTTTTTCCCCCAATTTTGCATAGCTTTTGGGTGTTTGTTTTCTATGTAAATCACATGGTTGTTAAGACTTCTATCAAATTTATGCAACTTTCCTTCAGTTCCTTGCCTTAAGATAAAAACATTCTTTGTTATCAATTTTACTTTACTGAAACTCAAGTATTCTCTACAGCCGAGATCTGATTATCTGAAGTAGCCAGTTTGCTCCTTCCATTAGCACATACAACTTCATAACAGCAGCCAACAGCAAAGCCATTGCATCTGGAACATGCAAGCAGCAGAGGCAGGGATTGGCAGCTTTGTGGAAGGAATACAGAACTTTTCGTCAAAGTTCAATTCTACAAAAGGCACTCGCACAAGAAAGATTTGAAGATGGGAGGTTTTATACTCAATACTCCATAATTCCAAGAGCTATTCCACCTACATGTGGTAGGAATTATAGTATTCAACATGATGCAATAGCTTCAGAGCAATTTCAGAGCACTTCACAATAGTGAAGTGGATTGGGGGCAGGCAGGAAGCCACAGGAGGTTTTGGGTTGTTTTTCTTTCTTCTGCTTCCTATCGCTTCAGAGAAAGAAAGGGCATCTTTCCAACAGCAGATGAACTATCCAGTATGTAGCTGGCTATTTCAACTGCAAGTCAAAATTTAATCTCAGGCATGTTAACACTTTCATGTACTGTTTGATGCCATGTACGAACTCGAGAATAAATTTATCAGTTTACAATGGCTTCACAACTGGAAGTTCAATAGCCATTATGGTCAACAGCCACCTACTTTCTCAAAACCTGGGTTAAATTCCTTAAAGACCTTCTATATGCCAATAAAAAATGCATTTGTCAAGTTCTCAGTTTGGAAGTGTATTGCTTAAACTAACAGAAGTCTTTGTTTTCTGAGATAATATTTAACTGTATGCCATCTTCCAGCAAAAATCACTTATGTCACAAAAGTAAATGTATATGGCTAATATATTTTATAGATTTTTTTTTTGGTAGTCCATACTAAGTAACTTTTTAAAATTAAAATCAAGTATTCGGTTGCAGAAAGACAAGAATCATCACTCTTGA
>NW_008239553.1:11255329-11275335 GCF_000691975.1 Corvus brachyrhynchos
AGCCCCCTGTCTCGTAGAGCGTAGAACTGAACTTACCTATTAAAGAAAAGGTCAAAAGCAGGTCAAAATTTCCTCATGTTTCATCCCATTGGCAGCAGCTTCTATTCATTAACTTACTACAGAGATCAATTTAGACATCTGAATTCGCATCAGTGTCAAAATATAAAGTGTGATTACACATTAATTTGTCACCAGTGCAGACATTAGCTACACAGTTGTCTTTCATACCATTTTACATAACATATATACCATAACTCCAGTACTGATTTAAAGAGTTTGTATTTACAAGATTGCACCATTAACAGAACAGAGGCACAATGTAAGCTCTTTTCCCCTTAGAGAATAACCACATGAAAAATTTTCAGTGACCAGCTTCTTCAGTTCTTCCCCACCACTAACAGAACCATCAGTAAATCATTCACTATCAGCATTTAAGAACATTTAACTACAACAGAGATAATCCAAGTATCCTGAATAAAATTCTCTTGAGAAGTCCACATCTATTTGAAAAGAAACAAAGACTGAAAGAAGTGACCTGTGATGCTTCATAAGTTAACTTAGGAAACTCAGAAAAGTAAATTGAGGCAGAGATTTATTCTCCAAGCTAGAAACAAATGCTTCAGTGTAAGAACAAAGGACTGCAAACTAACTTCTTAGATAAACCATTTGTACTTCCAAAATACATAATTTTAACAAGGAGCCAAAGATTGTGACTCAAATGATAAATTACCTTACTCAATATGATGTTTTTACAGTACCCTCCTCCCAGCACTGGCCTGATCAGAGAGATAAGCACTGTAATTTCTTTCCCCTGAAGGCCAGGTTCAATATATTTCAGCTCTGAATGCAGGGAACCTGATTTTGAAACTGATCTCGTATTAAATGATCTGCCAACTTCTCTGTCTCTTCTGTCTTAAAACCCTGCTTAAGCCACGATGCAAAACACACAATATTCCAAGATCAGCTTATATAAACAAAAGGAAAAATCCCACTTTGGAGCATGTGAAGAAAAACTGTATACATCCCTCAGCTGTATGTCTTGCAGCTTTTCCTTCTGCTGATACAAGATAACAAGCAGTCCCCGGAGAAATACCTAACAAGAGCAGAGCTTCCAGTCTTTCACATTTCTGTGAGAACATAGCCTCCTTCTAACACAGTGGGTTTTGAATATTTTTTAACACAATATAATCCTGTTCCAGCTTCTCTTCAGACCCACAGACAATTAAGTTTGATTTGGAAGCATTTGAATCTTAGCAGGTTAAATCCCTCCAACTAGATCCTTAAATGCAGTGCAACGAAAAAAAATACTGGTATATTGAAAGTATCTTCATAAAGCTTTCTACCCTCAGAGGGAGCACTTCAGACAAACCAGGCATATCCCACAGCAATGCTCAGAGCCACCATTCCGACAAGACAGTCCACTACATAGCTCAGGAGGCACAGACAGCGTGCGCCAGAGCTCAGTAACACAGCAGCTCCCTCTCAATATTCAATTACATCTGTCATAGGCATAAGCACAAAGCTCACTTGTTAGGGCTTCTTCCTCAATGGCTAAGATTTTAATGAAGTGTTTTAGCTAATTATCTTTTGGTTTTCAATGCAGAGTATAGCAAACAGTTGATAGTGAAGCTTAAAATTTAAACTAGTGGAAGACATGGGGAATCGTCCCACAACTAAAAAAAAAAACAAATCCTTGGTTACAAAGGTTTATTTCTTAACTGTATCAATAAAAAAAAAAAAACAACAGCAAACATGGAGATACTGGATAATATGCTTTGGGTTCCTCTCAGGACAAAAATGTTCACAAATTATTAGGGAAAAGTCTCCTGGGCAACCAGCTGTGATAAAAACCCAGAAGTTTGGGTTAAATTCTTCATGGTTTTGCATTACTGAATAGAGATCCTGGAAATTAAGCTTTTAAGTTTTTAAATTAATGAAATTCTAGTCACAGAAGTTAGAATATACTACTTGGACATATAATGTCCCCTTTTCTTGGGCTGAGAGAACTATTTCAGAAGAAGTTTACTGAACTACTACACTCACTCATATCTACAGTTCCCTGTCACCCAACTTATCTCTAAATCTGTTAAAATTCACTGCATTTATATTGCTGCTGTAAGTACTGCATTGCTGCAGTTAGACATAAACCTGGTGAACAGAGAGGTAGCAAACAGAACACTTAATTCCAATTGTTTATACATGAACTAAAAAATGGATTCAGGATATGTCATGCTTGCAATTCGCCCACCTATTAATATAGGCTTCCTACTGAAAGCTCCCTGGCAAGCAAAGGACAATTTCTCATTAAAACAAAATCTTTTTCTGCCTCCTTTTTTTGTTTTTCTTTTGCTGTTTTTGATTTGGTTTGGTTTTGCTGTTGTTGTTCTGTTGGGGTTTTTTGTTTGGTTAGTTTAAATAAAAAGATTTTTCAGAAAAGCCTCAACTCATCTCAGTAGAAAACTTGACAGGACTGTTCACTGCTGTTGGTGACACAAACTCCAAAGGGTGACTGGAGATAGTATGTCTGAGCCCCAAAGTCACATAAATAAATACTTCTTAAACTCCGTGAGATAGGAACAGCTTCCTCACAGTACACAAATTCTAACACAGAATTTCAGTACTCAAGATTCAATACATATGGCTATACCTAGCATTTTTCTTTACTCTAGTGACTCTCTCCCATTCCTGTGTCTCCCACAACATTCTCTGAAATACTTTGAATAGCATCATATTGAATAAGTTTAAGAAAATATTTTCTCTCTAAAGCCTGTAGTTTTATCAAGTTGTGAACAAATGAGAGACTCCAAAGATTATTTTGCAAACCAGGAAATATGATCAATAGCATGTTTGCCCACTCAACATAAGTGTCTACAACTTCTCCACACACAGACAAAAAAAAAAAAAAAAAAAAAAAAAAGAAAAGGAGAGCTGTAAGTTCTTAGCAAATTAAGGTCAGCCAAAACATATTCCATTTGGACCAGGTTACAATAACAAACCAAGACACTGATACTCAAGGGCACAAGTTCAAAATAGATCTTCATTCTGACATGGAGAAGAAAAGACAAAGGTATTTCCTTTGAAGCAAGTTTCCTTGTTCCAAAAGACCAAAATATGTCATCACCACATGCAGAGACAACCATGTAATAGTTCACACTGTATGAACTCATGTTCCCACAGTTAAGGGCATCAACAAAAGCAATAGGCTGATGAGCTTACACAGACAAGACCTGGAAGACTTAAGTAGCTCAGGATTTAACTAAAATGGGGCTCTGATGGTTTCCTCAGGTAAGTTATCTTCAGTTTGCTTCCCAGTTTTACATCTAATAAACATTACTTTTACTCAAGCCTCTCAGACTAATTCACATGCAAAGGCTTACTGACATGTTGAAATCTGTATCATCATTAGATCCCCATATATTTGTCTACTGCTTCAGTCAGTATTTTTAAAATCCTAGTCAGCAAAACCACAGTCATTAGAATTTGGCTACTTGGAAGACTGCTAGGAGCTTTACTTCCAAAGGTCAAAATTTTACCATCAGCTATGGTATGAAGACTTACATATTTTCAGTTAGAACACTTCAAAGCAGCTCATTTTTTGTTCCTATATGAAGTTTGTCAAAAGAAGAACTTAACCTATTATACCAAATTCCACACTACAACATGGATATTTTCCATAGGAATAATGGGAAGTGAATATTTATTTTCTACATGTACCTTGGAACATGCTCCCACATCCATCCCAAATAAATTACACCCATTTAATTAAAAAAAGGCACTGAGTAACTGCTTCTAAATTGGTTTTAATCAAGTAAGTAACCAGTGAATACATTTGTCTTTAGAGAAAAGTTTTGACATTCAAAACCATTTAACTGCCTTCATGAATTAAAATACTTAAATCTGAAAGATTATTGCTTGTTATACAAACAGTACAACCAGAAGTCCAACATAGCAGCATAATTGTCTTGTAAAACTCTAGATGAGCAGTTCTCTTTAAGCACAAAAGCAATTTAAAAAAATAATCTAGCCAAGGACAAGAGTGTGTTATTTCACCCCTGATTCAGACACTGGGCATCTGTTCTAATAACTCAGTACCTGGATTCCTAACTACTTCACAAATTCTAATTTGAATTTAATCAGTCTTCACTGCAAGGACTGAAAAATCCCACCTGTTTAGAGAATCATATATTAGTGAGAACAAAAAGCATCACTACTGCCACACTGTGCTCTGAAAACCATCATTCACTTAAGTCATAGCACATGCTTTGTTGCTTTTGTGATTTGTATATCAACCCTGCCTATAATCATGGCATTTGGTTTGCCACCTTTCCTTTCTGTCCTGCATTCCTTCTATGATTTATTTCATATTTTCTGCTCCACATCAAGCTGCTTTTCCATCCCTTCAAGTTCTTCCCCCCTCAGCCCTCCAACAACATAATTGACAAAAATCTTCCTACTTTGAACCTGGAAGACTGAAGATAATGCCTCAAAGCATCTCTTGCCTTACTCCCAGAGCAATGCCCAGTTAAAGACAACTGCATCATCACCAGGCCACGTGTGGGACAGGCATAATACAGTGAGGCTCATCCTAGGTAAAAAAAGCCACCAGAATCAAATTAACAGACAAGAAACTTTAAAGCAAACAAAACCAAAAATTGTGTGTCTTGTTAAGTGCTGCAGCTTGACATCAACACAAGTAGAAAAAATGTAGAAGCAGACACTGCATTGGTAAAGGAAAACATGAGCCCTATATATGAAGGCTTTTAAAGTAAATTAATACATGCCTTGCTTGCCTTTCCAAGAGGATTTGAATTAAGAAAATAAACTCTTATGCAGTGGACAGAGAAATATAACCCCATCTGCTATGTTTGTCATTGATATGTCCAGTTGGTGTAAACCAGATTTTGTTTCCATATATTTCCCCACTATTTTCAGGATTTTTTTTTGCCCTGGGCAGTCACAATGATTTCCACAGTAACACAGAATTGGTCATATCTCCTTCATTGCTTTAATTTTTATTCTGATGCTGATCAAGGAAAAAAAAACAAACTACAACCTTCTCCCAACCCAAACCACAGACAATCTAAAGTAATAGGGTCCTCTTTCACAGTAAGATATCTTGGGATAACAGAGCAAAACCAAGAGCCTTAGACTCAATGGAAACAGAAAAATAGTGTTACTTCATCCCTGAGTGTTTAAAAAAAACCCCCAAAACAACAAAAAACCCCCCAAAGAAACTAACCACATTTCCTTTATAAGGAAAGATACTTTCTTGTCAGGCTGGATAAAGGAATCATTCACACGAAAGCTTGCACCATTTTGCCAACTATTTTACTCTTAACAAAAGATAGCACCTGTTACACAAAACCTGCCACACAAACTGGAAAATTTCATTTTGCTAAAATAACACAAGAAGACCCTGCCTATAGCAGCTGCTTTCTCTCAAAGGATTCTAAACAAGACTCTCAGAGTTTCAAACCAGGAAACAAATCCCTATTATACATCAGATTTGTATCTAGCAGACCCTGGAAGTTTTATGCCTTCCAAAGACAATGTGATGTCCCATATAATTGTAAGCACAATATGGACAAAGTTTCAGAAGAATTGAGTCATACAAATTTTTGAAGACTCCAATACACAATAAATACAATGAATACACCTTTTTAGAGAGCCTGAATGCCATGCTGAATTTCATATATGATCTACTTTGATTTCTGCTACAGCATAGTAATATAAGCTCTTAAATAATGTAGACCTACGTTGTGTATTAAATGGCAAATTCTACAGAACTCAACTGTCTTATTTTGGGTAAGATGAACCAAATCCTTCAAATAAATAATGGCAGCCTCAAGAATGTATCTCAACATTAACCTTAGACAGATATAACCAGTATAACAATTTCAGAATTATATTTCAAATATATTTTTTCAAATAAGAAATAAGAGTCCAAATTAAATAAAGAAAATGAGTTTCACGTGACAAGTTTTCATAGTTGAGAGACACATACAAGTACTGAGATTGAAACAATAACACTTCTATCTAGAAAACAGTAAAGCAACAGAATCTACAATGAAAATGATTAGATAACTAGATCATATGTATTTATTACATCTGTAGTTAAATTCTATAAAATATTTCAGTAGGTCAAGGTGGTTTTCAGTTTTGCTAATATTCAATTTTTCCTTATGTTGCAGTTAGATGATGCAGAAGAACGAAGAACTCAGTCAAACTCACATTTAAATGGTTACCAGAGACTGGCAACTCCTGGAGTCTTCCCCATTAGTGGGGTAACATGACAACTCACTTATCTTTTAGAACTGGGTTACAGAAAGGTCTGAAACAAATGCTTTGTCAGTGTTCTGATCAAACCTGTACTTTTAGGTTACTACAGCTGACAGCTGCTCAAAATTCCATCACTAATAATTGTCAGTGTTCAAGATGCCCATTTCAGTAATTCAAGGAAGAGTTACATATTAATGATGAAGTCATAAGTAATTCACGCCATGTACAGATAGCTGCAAAGACCCCTGCCAGGAATTTTTCCAAACCTGCCCCTGTACTACTATGTGGCAGATCAGTCATTTATTAAGACCATCTTAACTTCTCCCTAGCAATTTTATTAGCTGCGTAGAAGTTAATTAAGATGTTAATAATCAAGAATACTACATAAAATGGACCATGAAGAACTAAGGGGCACTATAAAGCTCCATAAAATAATGACATTTGATATAAGAAAGAGTCCAGATTTACTTCCAATACCAAGCTCCTAAATTAAGGTGTACATTAAAAGCAAAGCATTCATTTACATAAGTATTTCTTTTTTGAACAGCAGCTAAGCAACTCATCTAAAAAAGGTAAGATCAAGAATTCTTAGGAGCCATAAGTTTTTTTTTTTTCAGGAACCAGAAGATCCCCAAAGTCTCCATCTCTGCTCAACTTCCTGCAAGACCACAAGAAAAATTTATTACTTGTGTTACATTGTTCAAATCAAGAAAGCTCTCACACCATCATTACTTGTATCTATGTCTCCTTCTTTCTCATCATGCATTTGTTACATAAAGTGTCCAGAAAAGGCGATTGACAAAGGCAACAAACTGATGAACAATATGGCCTTCCTAAAACACACCTACATGATTCAGAAACAAAGCTCAGGTTAGCTGATTTTCACTGCATTATTACCAATAAATCTGCCGTATTAAAACTTCCATGTCACCAAGGTTACATAAGGCCTGCATACCAAGTTCATCGTGCAAACTGCTACCGCCTACAGCAGATGCAGTGGCATGTGATGCTTCTAAGTGGACACTCCCATTTCTCACCAGCAAGGAGGCGCTAGCACCGGGCACAGCTGCCTGGGAAGGGGGGCGGGACTGCACTCTGACCTGGGAGGAGCACTGCTGGCCTTGCTGACCATCTTGAAGGCTACGAGAAAACACGCATTGGGGATACATTACCAGAAAGAAGTGAAAAAGAGCCAGAAGTGAAGCAAAACAAGATTTTTCAGTTTAAAGAGGAAAACTTTTTAAAAGAGTATAGTAGCATTAAGCAGCCAATAGGTAGGGTTAAAGTAACCCCTAAGTTCTGTGTAACAGAGTATTTAGGCACTAGTTACATCAACTAATCTAGAGATACTGTTCCTGTCAACTTCTTAGAAGTAGTAGTGCTTTCTAGTTATCTCCCCAAGTCACCCAACAGGCATACTCTTGCAAGTCTTAATTTCCTAAGGGTGCAAAAGCAAATTACTGGTGGTTAGTTTAACTATAGACTAACCTGAGGTATCACCTATATTTACTACTGACTACTCCAGTCTTCTCACATAAGTTGGGGTCCTTTTTGCTTATTCAGGCATGACTTGATCAGCTGTTTAGCTGGCTGTTTAGGGGGTTTTTTTATTAGTCACAGGACAACACCTTTCTTATTATTAATCCATACTCTAACCAGAAAACATTTTTAAGCTTTGTTAATGGCCATATGATATCACAGACCTTGTCGATAACCAAAGGAATATGTTTGATTCAGAACTACTTTGAACGTATTAAGACTCTCTATAGAAAGTTATTAATTGGCAAAAATTTTAAGTTGATTCTGAAGTTATTTTGAAGTAATAGCAAAAGCTTTATTACTCACCAAAACACAGGTTTTAAAAAGTCAACCTGGGCTTCAGAGAAATTCGTACATTTATAGTTATGAGCAGACAATGTTTGAAAATGTTAATTCTCTTCACAGACTTCCATTACAAAACTACTTTATAAAGCTATTTACTAAAGCTAGATTTTTAAATAGCTTTTTTAATATTAAATTTTTAATATTAGATATGACAAAGTGTCACTATATATCAGACCATCTTTGCAAGAGCAGTGGTTTTATTATCCTTCATTTTGTGGATTTAAAGAATTTATATTATACAGTCATTAGCTGTGGCATTATCTTAGATAAAAGGTTTTGTATTTTAAAGACTGGAAAATAGCTTAAGCACTCTTTTGAAGAACAATATGTACCACCTGTTGCTTTTAACACTTCACTATTTACAGTGTGATGCTACAGTTGGCAAATGAGGCAACTAAAAAAAAAATCTTACTAAGTTGAAGGGTTATATCTGATGTACTTGCTTTTAACAGTATTTTCTACATCACCTACTTTTCAGTTCTTTTGTTAGAGCATCACTGGAAAACAAAATATGGATAAGAATAGGTGTTAAGAAAAGCTCATGCAAAATAATGCAGACATGCACACAGCTCAGGAGGATAAGAACTGCAACTCATTTATTGTATTCTAACGTATTTTAATCTGAAATTCAAATTCAGTGTTTTGTCACTGTACACAAGGCTTTCAGTGAGCAATGCAGCAACAAAAGCCCTAGGGAAGTTCACAGATGCGCCAACCTTCACTGTGTTCTTTAAGTGTTATCAGCAACACCAAAACAATGCTAAACAATGCTGCTTTCCCATAAATAGCAGGTACATATCAAGAGGTATATACACAGCTGCCCTTTGAATAGTTATCCAAATCTGTCACAATTAAAAAATCCCACCAAAGTATTGATGTCAACTAATTGCACAGATATGCAAAAAAGGTGCTTATTCTCTGACTAACTGATAATTGTAAAAATAAAATTCTGCTTCATACAGTCACTTACACACATGCATACACCACTGACTACATGGGATGCCAATGCATACTTATTTTTTAAGTGCCCAAAACACTGCTGACATTTAGACAGGACAAAAGCAGGGGTAGATGGTATTTTATGGGGGATTTGGGGTTTGTTTTGTTTTTAAGGTTACCAGGCAAAATAATCTTGTGTCTAATTTAGCATCAAACTATCAGATATTACTAGACCAGGTTTTACTTGTTTACCATTGCCAAACTCACACATATATAATGTCATTGTCTTTTCCTAAAGATTTCACAGAAGAAATGAGAAGTAATTGCAATCATGGATAGGAAATTTAAAAAGAAATCACGTTTAATGCAACGCGTCCTAGGGACCATTCCCCCAACATCCAATTTTATGACAGAGTTAGAAGATTAGAGATTAAAGTTTTGCTGGCAAGAATAAGAAACACATATCATCAGGGCAACTAAAGATTAGTAAATCTAATACTCTTAGAAGTTAAATATCTGAAGTAATGGATTAGCAATATCAGAAACTAGACTGGGGCAGCTCACCAACAGCATACAGGAGTGATGTCAGTACAATCACAGCAATATTTTGAAAACTTCTTAGTGGTAACCGGCTAAAAATGTCTCTTTATTTCTTCACATTTGTTCTTTAGGCATAATTTCTTTTCTTTTAAATCTTTCTTAAGGGTCTCCTCCTTCCAGTAACACAGAATTTACACTAAAATTAAGCCACCCATACAGAGGAAAGGTTTTTTTTTTAGACTGTTCATCTAGAAATTAGAACACTAATAAATTTTTTTTTTCAGATACATTCAACAGTTGATAGCTCAAATGGAATTTGTGTCAAACAAATAGGAAAGCACTTTGGTGTCTGGTTGGGCAATTTAACTCCACTCCAAGGAGCAGTCATTTAGCATCACGAACAGCACTTTGAGTAAATTAACCTCACTAAGTACTCAATTCTGATTATGTTTATATTATGAAGTATTTTTGGTAATGTATGTCATTATGTTAGTGAAAGTACAGTAAGCAGTTTGGGTTTTTTTAATTTAGAATGGAACAAACTTACATAACAAAGATGCTTAGAGGAAATACAAGGCTAGAATATTTAACCTGCTATTTCACCCTTGAACATCTTGTCTGATTGAAAAGTTACTCCCACTTCACAAAGTGAAATTCATGGTTCACAAAGTTACTTCACAGTCTCTCACTGAAGTCAAGCGAAAGCCATGGGAACCTTAATGACTGCACTAACATGTGAAATGAGGCAGCTGTCAACCACAGTTTAAAACAGTCCTTTATTTTCCCTACTTTATACCTACAAGAAAGGAAACACTTTTCTAACTAATACACAGTTGAGGAGCTTGCATCAGTCTGCACAGCCTCTTATGCAGCAATACACAAAACTGCACTACCCTCCTTTATAAAAAGGAAAACAAAAAAAAAAAAATCAGAGGCAAGTGAAAGCAACCATTTAAAGCAAAAGCGATCTGAAAGAATACAAAGTTCTATCATCCTCCACTATGAAGTAAATCACTAGCTTGAAGTTGAACACCCTACATTCAGCAAGACCAAAAGCTTAACAAAAAAATTCTGAAATTACATGATTAGTGCTTCATACTGCACTAGCCACTAAAAACACACCTAACTAGTTTCAGTTCTTGATATGACAAAAGTCAATCCTTCACTTGTTAGATTTCTAGGTACCATTCTTGCAATCCCCCTGTGCCTGAGGAAAATTTGCAAATGCAGTCCCTCAAGTATTTCAGTGATATGACAAAGATAGCACAATTCTTCTGCCATCCTCTATTGTAAGTATCTTCTTTTTACTTGTTCAGTTTCTACAGCTTTCGCTAGTTCAAAAAAATTACATAAATATTCCCAAAACACAAAAACAGTTTAGCATACAAAGGAAGAATATATAACATATTCAATTACTCCTACATATTTATCACATAACTGAAGGAAGCATTACTTTGATACTTATAGGGGATGTTCTTACAGGTCATGTTCTCCTCACCAGATTCTCCAATATCATAAGCAACCAAAAAATTGAAAGACTTAAAACACAAGTTTAAAAACTTATTGTGGCTGCTGTTTCTACTGTTCAGGCTGACAGATCAAACAGAGCCACTGTATGTAACAAATCACTAGGCTGAGCATTGTAAACAAAGGGGCAGTAAAGGCTGGGGGACTCCTGAGATACATGTACACAGTACATTTCAAACATTGCTGAGGCATGCAAAGTGCCACACAATTAGATTTAATACTAAGCAATACTGGGCATTCTATTCACTTCATTATTTCTCTTCTGCTGTAAAAAGCTGCAGATCTTCATAAAGGTTTACCTGTATTTCAGATTTGGAGCCTCCATATGTACTTAGCTCTTTATAACGTTCTGTCACTTTGCTTATCTCTCACAATCTACAGATGTGAGGCATGATCACAGAACTAGTCCCTAATGCTTACTTTCTTCAAGAAAACCAAAATGGGGAGTGCTGATACTGTTATCTTGGGTTTTTCTCATTGATTGAAAGTAAAAGTTTCTAAAATTTTTGATAAAAACCACTGAGGCTAAGTTTGTTAACATTAGTTAATTTTTATATCAATCTGAAAACAGCTGTAACATGTTAGAGACTGACTATCCTGATCATTTTTAAAATAGTGCCACAGATACATGCACAATTCAACAAGCCCACAGTGACATGCAGTGACAGCTCAAGGTTATGGTGGGGAAGGAAGTAAAAAGTGCTTTTCTGGCAACACTGGTGGGTGTGGGGAAGTGGTCTGCTGCATGCATGCTAAATATGGTGGAACATTTAGATACCCTACCTGAGGGGTGATCCGATGAGCAATGTAGGAGGGGTAGGGTTACTCCCTGCATTGTGCCGGCGTCGTACTGCCTGACGCCTAAATGTGCTGCGTTCACGGCGAAATGTCACTGTCTCCTCGCTGGCTTGTGCTGCTGCATCAAGACAGACTTTAGGTCAAATAAGAACCCATCCTAGTTACGTACACAGTAACTTAAGACTCCTCTCTTCCCTCTGACCCTCCCCAAGTTAACAACTTGACTTGCAACAACAAAAGTAGCTTATGCCCTAACTGTTCAAATAAGCTGCCTCAAGACAGGATCACAACACACAGTTATTAGCAAACATCTCAGGGGTTGGGGGAGTGTTCTTGAATATACAGCTTACTTTTTTTTTTTACCCCCAGATCCAAACAGCCAGGTTGCAAAAGATAGCCCAAATCTTTTCTGTTTACACATGGCAGGAAGAGACAACTGACCTCACCCTTTATCTCACTGAACAGATAATTAAGAAGAAGCCTAAAGGACAACCGAAGTTGTCTACCACTTCTCACCATTATCTTCTCAATTTTATAACTTCTAACAAATAGGTAGGGTTGAGGTTAACCTCATCACAACTCTTTCAGGAGACAAAACAAGAGGGGCTTCTTTTTTTTTTTTTTCTCATAAGCATCAAGGGATACATGTTGCTCCTTCTAGACTAGTTACAATATAATTTACAGAGGCAGGAGGTTGAGAGTAAGTGAGAGTACTTTTTTTGTAAGGACTGATGGTTTTGTTATTTCAACTCCCCAAACAAAAGGTTTGGTTATAAAGCAACATCATAAAAACCAGTTTGTATGTACTCAAGGGATTAAAATATTTATCTACATATTATCCCCCAAAATCCAGCTGTGTTCCTTAAGCTCTACAGTCTGAACAGCTTCAGATTTGGACTGCTTCATGGTGTGTCTACAATCTGAGAATTCTTCCTCCTAAGCCAAGGAAGCTCCTAGCCATTTTGAATGCAGAGCACTAAAGAGCTCAAAAACGAATGGGCCACAGAGCAAATAGGGTTTGGCAGGCAAGTGAAGGAAGAGAAAAAAAAATTGACATGAAGTCAGTGCAAGAGGAGAATCACTACCTTGACAGGGAAGTCACAACCTGGTAGCCAAGAAGGCTGTACTAGAGTGAGAAAACCAAGAATTCTGTCAAACAAAAAAAAACAAACACCCCCTCTCCCCCACCCCAAAAAAACCCCCAAAACACAGAGAGCAATGGCAGAAATACTACAGGCAGAGTAACCCATACGCACCTCAGCACATTTCAAGTTACAACACTGCTGTCATTAAGCTTTCAACACTTACCAGCAAAGATTCTAATGCTGGTCTACAGGAAACAACAACCTATAACAACCTACTACTGTTGTGTAGTACTGCCATAGCTCAAGCAATAAAGACTGAAGCAAGAGTTTAATTCCCATGAACCACAGGTTACCAAATGAATTCTCTGAGGCTATAATCTATAGTTTGCTTTAAAACAAAAGAAGCTACATGAAGAGATACACTTCAACACCAACATTCAAGTTACAAGCATTTCATTACCAAAACTAGAGAAGTTAAGGGCATCCTTAATTCAGTCCTTTCCTGTACTTTCAGGAAAATGAGGGATTGCTCATTCTCTCCTCATTCCTCTCCACAAGTGTTTTCACAATTCTAATAATGAATAGATTATACTACCTTTTCAGGGTATTTCAGCAAGAATTCAATAGATTTCTCCTGTGGTTTAATATACAGCTTTATTTTAATACACTGCCTAATTTCTTAAAGCATTTCTTCGTAGCTCTCATACTTGAAGTACAAAGCAAGTGAGCCACACTAAAGACAGACTGAATCCTGACACAACGTCAAAACTGCCCATTAATTTTGGGTGACAATTTGTAAAGCTCATTTTTTCTAGGATACACATCAGCATATAAAAATTCGTATTTACAACACAGCTACCACTGAGTTCAGATGTAAAAGCAATTCTGATAATCAGACCATAGTTAAGCAACCTGAAATAAAGAACAGCGACTAGTCATAACTGCAGTGTAAGTATCTGAATTACTATTACCATTAAAACATGGTAAACATCAGCATTGCATCTTAATTACCATTTGCAACTACTTAGCAAAAGCAGTGTTCAAGTGCAATTCTTTAAGGTAGCATACTTAACACTGACATCTGTTTTTCTTTAATAAACATCATCTTCTGCAATAACTGAAGCAGAGACTATGGAAACACAATAGGTCCTTCCTATATAGCTCCAATTTATCACTAAAGCAAGTCTATCTCAGAACTAACAGAGGCAATGTCCTGTGAGGAAACTAGAGATACAAATGTGCTTGAAGATAAAATAAAATGAAAAAAACTCCTATGTACTTGGGGATTAAATTCAAAGCTGTACAGGCAAACAGCTTTGGGATTTTCTAACCTTTTATTATCTCATTTTAACTTTTAAAATCAAAGTAGATTTTGGTGTAGCTTTCTACCTGTTTTGCCATGGGATTTTTGATTTATCATCTTCAAACTTTTGTTCAATGCACATCTTTTATACACACTCTTCCTGAATGTAGGTGGTGACATCCAGGGTCACTACACGACTCAACAAGTTTTTGAAAAGACTGCACGGCTTTTCAGACCAACAAGCTTCAAGTCCGCTAACATTACCCAACATTGCAAGAAACTGCATGTTGAAAACATGACTAAGGAAGTAAAAAAAAAAAAAAAGCTAGCTGAGCAAAGAGGATTAGCACGAAGTGTGGAAAGCCAAACTGAGCAAAGTTTGCTTTTGGTTGTACAGGAAAACCAAAGGGGTTGTGGTTTTATTTTCTTTGTTGTATTGGTCTTTTTCATTTGCTCAGTTTTGGGGAGGCTTTTTGGTGGGTTTTTTTTTAATATTTCATAAAAGACACACAATTTAAAATACATTTATACCAGTATGGAGAGCTATTTATGTTAATTCGTATTATTTGTGTTTCTACTTGCCCTTAATGAGGAGGAGCAGTGCAACTGCTTGTGAGTTCACCAGCAGGAAGTTAAGACAAAGTTCCTAACTTACCCTCTACAATGATCTGAGAGCAGTTTTTTCATCTTTTAATATAAATAAGCTTTCTTTAATATTTATGATGTGTCACACACACTTCTCCAATACTGCTACTTAAAATAACTTATCCTAGTCTCCAGAAATGTAAGATCCAACATCTACAATCATGTACAAAATCTAGATGTAACAGGAAGAGGTAACACAGGTAATGCTCTTAAAGTTCCTGCTTACTTTAGTTAAATCAGTAGAGGAAGACAAGCTTTTTAGCTTACAGAATGTTTGTTAAAAGGCGCTCTATGGGGTTTTTTTATTCTACACTTGTGTTGAATCACTACACTTAATGTCAAGAAATTTAAGCACTTCCTCTGCATGTTGTCATATGAATATGAGTCCCCAACATTATCTATTCTGAAGAACTGAAAAGTCATGTTTGAAGTTCAAGGTGCACAAATTACAAATACAAACCTACACCCCAGAGATCAATAATGTAAGAGGTGGAAACCTAGTGACAACCTTGTGGCAAACTTAACCCCTCACACACCTATTCCCAAATATAATACATTTAATTTCAAAGAAGAAATAATGACACTTGTATCTGTTAATGAATATGTTTGCACGGATGGTTGCATTAAAATTAATCTTTTTAACACTTCTGATTGGAAAAGAGCCAATTAGCAGTTACACACTTAAAAAGTCACATGGATATCATTTTGTCATCAGACACTTGAACTGATACCCTACATGAAACCTTTTTACATTCACCTGTGTAGCTTCTCTAGGTTTTAAACAGAACTGAAGACTCTCAGTTTTACACTACAACTACACAACTGTTGTGTAAGACACCTAGCTTTAAGAAACAAAGTACAAATATTTTCTTTTGAACAGGAACATTTATACAAAATCAAACCAAAACCTTTGCAACATCTCCCTGCAGCTAGTTACCACTGCTTTTAACCAAAACTTAGAACACAGAAGCTTAAGAAGCACAACATGCAAAAGCAGAACTGCCAAAATTTTATTGCATTGACAAGACCATTTCATTTTGCTACCAAAAAATGCTAAACCCAGTGCCTTACACAATTTCTGAAATACAGACAAATTCTCCATAAGAAGATTCCTGGAAAGATATGGTATGAAAGTAATACAAAGGTGAAGTATCCATGTGGAAAACCATAAAGTTCTTAGGATAAAAATTGCAAACATCAGTTTAACTAGAAAGCAAGAAAAAACCTACCACAGCAGAAAGTCTCCTACTCTTCTCAGGAAAGAAGGAAAAAAAAAAGAAACAACCAACCAAAAAACACTACACCCCTCTCCCCATCACTTAAAGCCTAGATGGTTTTGAACATTAGTCAGGTTAAGCATGGTTAAAGGTGCACACACAACCTGAGTGATGCTTGGACATGCCATTTCTCAGCCTACCAAATGGGAAATTGTGACCTAACTATTTTCAGTCACTAATTACTAAGCCTACAAATTCTCAGCAAGAGCTGGAATGAATAGTTTTTAGCTCATGCACTTACATAAGCAATGAAATCTGTCTTCTAACACAGAACATACTTTGCCAAACCAAACAGCTGAAATATTGTTCTTCTGTATTGAGCATCTGTATCTCATTCGTGTTCAAAACCTGAGAGAAGAAGTACTTCACATGCACTTACGGACTAGCACTATCATTCTCCTCACTGTTGAGGCATTTATAGTTTATTTTCACATGCCCTGACACTGTATTAAAAACCATACTTGAAAGATACCCCAGCAGAAAAAAGCAGTCTGTTCAGTCCGTATCTTCAGTATGCAGCTGTTTATCACCATGTTATTACACACCTTAATAAAACCTACAGTTGCAGTGATTACTTATACTTCTCTGATTAAAAAAAAAATCAAAATATTGGCTCAGAGTATTATAACTTACTGTGGATATTTAATGAAAAATATCACTAATGACTACTTCTGAAGAACAGAGATGTGGGCAGCAAAGGAAAAACAATGAAGAACAGATCTCCAAGTTACAAACTTTTGCTAGAAAATAGTGCAGAAGAAAACAACACACAATTTAGGAAAGAAAGTAAAGCCCAAGACTTCAGTGTTGTGGTTGCATTTATTAAAAAAAAAAGTCTGAAACTAGCCTGGAGAAATATTTACAATTATGACAAAACAGTCACTACAACCATCTGAAAAGCAAAACACCATCAAGGAGGGAACAAGCAGGACAATAAAACCATCTGGTTTGAATTCTGAACCAAGTATTTTTACAGACCAGCTTGACAGTAAAATTTTTATACTAAGGCTAAAGATAAAACTAGGAGTCTTAGTTATTCTACTTCATTGTACTTTCCACTTGAATTATTCCACTTTTAAAAACATTAGGCTACTCACATAGACCTCTTGAATATAATGCTGATGGACTTCAGGTCAGAAGAACTAAAGCTAAACCTCATCTGATCCCCTGCCCAATACAGACCCTATACCCTGGGATTTGGGTATCGATACCTAGTATTATGTTCATGTAGTAGACAGACGTTTGTAATTGACATTAATCTGTATTAAAGTTAGTTCTGACTTTGTATTTAGGTTTATTCACCTTAAGGAAAAGTTGCTGTAAATCTTCAGAACACAGCATTTCCAGCATACGTGGCATACTATGTTAGTGTAGCATACACACAACATCATGACTGCATTACATGGCCTTAACTAAAAAACCAAATGTTAATTAGTGGCCAACTTCAATACATTCTGAAGTTTCATCTCACAGCTACATTTTGCAGCAATGTGAGCAATTCCATCACAGCTCAGAGCTTTCAGAATTTTCTTGCTTATATGCATACCAATAAACCCAGGTACATCTACAAAGTAGCATGAAGATGCAGCTTCATTTTTATCTAGTATCAAAAATTCCTATTCAGCTCCTGTTTGAGATGAATACTTAGCAAATACATGAGCAACACATGTCAACAAAATGGAACCACTATTCCCAAATCAAGCAAAAGTCATCTAATGAAAGCCTCTGTATTACCCATAAATACCAAAAAAGGGACAGAACAGGATCAAGTCCCCACAAAATTAACTAAAATTTTGCTTTACTAGAAGTGGTTAACAATTAATAGATGCATGACTCATTCCAAGTGTTATTTCATCGGTAAGTTCCAAAACTGCAGAAATTCCACAGTAGCCTCATATCATTCCCAACACTGTCTACATCTTTAAGTGTCTAAAGGTAGCTATCCGACCTCTACTGAGATGACAAGATATCCATCCAACATCAGAAGGAACTCTGCAAAACTCAACCTTCACACAAAAAAGCTGTGGCAGTACAGTATAATGCTTTCCAAGTCAGATATTGAAAAGGGCTAATAATAAAAATTCTGTCATGCTTGAACCAAATGTCATGTGCATTACAACTCCGCTAGTTAATATCTAAAAAATTCAAGTAATGGAATACAATCTTTTGCTTCCAATAAAGAATCTCATCCAGAAGAGAGCCCTTTCTACAGCTGATCTGCTTACCTGGGTCCAGTTACTGCTGGATACATTAATAGAGATAGCCAACACACATGCAACCTGATCACAGGAACTTCACACATTTTTCAGTTTCTACCATTTCTAAACTCCAATTTCTCATGCAAAACTGTTTGGTTTAGTCATTTGAGCATGAACTGGTAGATGCACAGAAAACAAGATCAGAAGCCCCATCTTCTGTAATTATATTAATTCTATCTGCAGGAAAACATAGCAAAAACTAAAGCCATCAGAAGCGTGGAACAGCTCTACAACACAGGCAATTGAGTCATGACATAGACCATATGCAGCATCAGCATAGTAGGAAAAAGTAATATATTGCTAGCAGCTGACATGACCATTGGCTGAATAACAGAGAACTGAATTTTAGTAATTGCAGGCAGACATGCTAAGCCTGTATGTACAAATACACACAGACTGAAGAGATGAACAGGTTTCCATGTGTCACATGAAACACAAGACTAATCCAAACTCACAAAGCCCTATTTTGCCTGCCTGTAGAGATGTACTGCAAACCTCAAAACACAGAAAACAGTATCAGCTGTTACTTCAATATTGCTATGCAATGTACAGAAGGAAAAATGCATCACACTACGTGCAGTTTTATTTGTATCTCAAGAACTCTAAGTAAATAAACCTTAAATTACAGCAAGCTGTAAAACAGAGTAGCAACTTAAAGGGCACATCTTTTACAGTTAATATAGAACTGGAGAGAAGATTTGACTTTTCAGGCCAGCTCAAGTGCACAAAACATCACTGTGTTATATACAGCATTATGGCGGCTCTTTAAACAGTTACAAACAGCAATCCAGAAACAGCACACATCTGACACAAATGAGGCACAGGACAGTGCAAAGGGGGTATTTCCAAAATATCACTAGACATCTGAACAACTTCAACTAACCCATGACTCATCAATTCACTAGCTACTTTTGGAGTCTGAATAGTTAAACAAGGATAACTACTGTAAGACATCTTCCATTTTTTGTTACACATCCACCACATACACTTAACTTCAGAATGTTCAGATGCTGTTTCTCTGTATTTTGATGAATTGCAAATCCTATTCGAATGCACATACTATCTTACAGCAAGTGAGTCATTCACCACTTCCTGGCATAATAATAAAGAAATGAAACTACTAAGTTGTATCTGCAGAAGTGAAATATGTACAAGTTTGTATAGCATCCTGCTTAGTGGAAGATTAGTAAAGGCCATATCCATTACGAAACACATTTTAGTAGTTACACAAACAAGAATGTACTTCTTAGTTTAGTCCCTAAAGACTGAAGGATAAAATGAAGTTATAATTACTGATTTAAGTCATATTTGAAAAACAGGAACTGAAAGTTGCTGACTAGAAAAGAGGAGGTGGTATTAATATCAGTCTTTTAGTTATCCAGTGTGCACCTGTTAATTATTTGTTTCAGAAAGTTATCATAACCAATCACAGACATTTAAAAATATTTATATAAAATTATAAAACAATCCT
>NW_008239553.1:11275407-11278264 GCF_000691975.1 Corvus brachyrhynchos
CTACTTCTAAAAATCACATCCAACCAATATCCCTTGATCTTATGAAAATCCAAACTGTTTATTCTGTAATTCACCTGCAACAATAATTTCTTAATTCTCTCCAAAAAATTCTATACCTACATACATATAACATGTATTTATATTACACATGTATGTCTTTAAAAAACCTCCCAAAAGGTGAAGAAAAGTAGTAAGAAATATTGGCTATAAAGCAATTAGATGCTAAAGAGTTAAAACATTTTCTCCCATTACTATTAGTCATGGGTAAGTCTAAAGAAGAAAGCCACCACTAAAGATACACGTTACAAAACTTGTAATATAAGCTATAAATTTAGGGGAAAAAAACCCAACAAAACACACACAAGAAAAACCAGTAAAGAAGGACAGTATGAAGGAATTTGATTGATCATGAACAGATAAATGCAAAGAAATCACTGCCTTGGTGCTAGACAAGACTACATAAATTTAAGTAGTGCTAAAGAAAAGTAAGTCATAGTTTTGTTCTGCTTTCAAAACATTCATTTCTTATAGTCATAAAGGAAATACTTCCTTTTCTCTTGGAAGGAATAAACAATATACAGCAAGTGTTATTAACTATATCATGTCATCAGATCTGGAGAACTTGATTCCACATTGTTTCTTAGAGACATTCTACAACCCATAGAGAAGTACTACTTGGGTACTTGCCACTTATTAAAAATACTAACAACTTCAAAATTACCATGTAAAATTTTAAACTGGAAATTGATGAGGCCAGCAAAAATGACAGCAAGCCTTTCCTGCTTAAGCTGCTATAGATTTGCATCTTTAAGATTGCTTTGAAATGTGTTAAGGTTCGTCTGCCTCACTATTTCACTCTTCAAAAGTGCAATCAAAATATTTCACAATATACAGCATCTGTCTTACATTAATTCTTCCAGATTACTGACAAGTAGTAAGTACATACACAGTCTGACATGTTCTGAAAGGTAAGGTATGTTAATCCTCCTTTGCACATAAAGAGAGAATCTTAACAGCTTTAAGCAGTAATAACACAAAACAAAAAGAAATCAAATTTTGCGCTAAGGAAAGCATAGAGTCAAAATGGCAAATACATAAAGGAGACCTTTCATTAGTCAAATTACTCTCAGTAGACATGAACAGCTGTCACTTTAACAAGGCCTTAGGAAGAATGTGCATTAAGTATTTAGCTTGTAGAGTTAGTACTAGAAGAGCAATCTTGACTCTTTTATTAGAGCTACTGCAGAATCTGTTACTAGGAATAACTGAGAAAGCAAAAAAAAAATCTGCATACATTGGTACAGTGAAGGCATAAAAATAGGTCTGAACTAAATTGTAAACCAGTCAAATTTGATCAATAGTCAATACACAGCTGAACTTCAGTGTGGCACACTTTTTTCCCTCCCCAGAAATTAACTGTACTGATTTTTATAGTGCTTATGTTAATACTGGGGGACACACCACAAAAAAACCTCCATAAAAAATGCCCAAAAAAAACCAAAAGAAAACCCCACTATTGGTCATACATCTTACCTCACTGTGGGCTGGAAGCCTTTCTTTTTAAAACAAATCATTATTTTGTTTAGGCAGTCTATATAATAGGAACAGTCAAATTCGCTATAGCTTGTTAAAAATACCTGTCTTGATCTAAAATACAATTTTACGAAGAGTTTGTCCACCTAGATGTAAAGATCCAGATTATCTGGCAGGTACTGGCCTCTGAAAAGTCCAGAAGTCAGACTGAGGTAATTAACAACCTCATACTGTTCTGAAAATGTATTTTAAGGACATTTATCTACCTTGACACAAGAAGTCTTCCAATTAAGGCAGTCAATATAACCAAGAAAAGAAACAAACATTGTAACAAACAATAAACAAAAAAACTATTAAGAGCTCCAAACTTTGTTTTAAATGCCACTACTAATCTATTAGTAACAGCTACCACAGGTAAACTCATTATTCACATTACACCAAGCAAAACAATAGTTAAGGAAAGTAAGAGGAAACTACATTCCTCTCCAGCACTGTAAGGTTATTGTGTTCACATAATGAAGACAAAAAAACCTGAAGTAAACAACACTGTCTAGCCAGCAATGGCAAGGCTAAGCAAAAATAAAATCCCTAGGAGAATTCAGCTTAGTAACCAGACCATTGTAAGAATTCACAATTAAAGGCAACACGGTAAGGGTTTGGGATTGGCTTTATTTCTTGATAGCACCTCAAGCCATCAGAGAGGCTGCCAATAGTTTCTAATACCCAATACAATGGAGCAGGTTTGATTTGACCACAAATAACAGTTTTAAGATACAGCTCTAATTAACGAAGACTGCTGGTAACAAACCCCTAATACCTCTACTTAGAGATTTTGAAAAAGCTGTTTGAATTCAACATCCATTTCTGTAGATCTTCCAAGATATTATGAAGGAAATGCTTTTTCAGTTTTACTGGGCAAGAGTGAAGAAACAGGAGGATGCTTAAAGTATAGTTTTAACTTAAGTCATAGATACCAGACTCATTAACAAAATATGACAAGGTTCTTCTGGTAGGTCATTTACTTACCTCCACTTGCTGACTCTTGCTCTTCCCCTTCAGGAAATGTAGCCTGGCTTGGTAAACTATTCCTAGAACGAGTGACTGACTCTAAGTGTGAAGCCCTTCCCAACAGAGATAGCTCATCTAGCACCTCTCCTTCTTTGGCTTCCAAATCAGATTTTGAAGTGGTTAGCTGTTTTATGTTACCTGGTGCCATTAAACTATTTGGGTCATTTAAACAAGCTACAGTACCACTGTCCAGGCTTAACACTCTGGCACGATTCTTGGCACTGTTTGTGCTAGAAGTCCGTCGTGTAGCACTCTG
>NW_008239553.1:11278284-11284233 GCF_000691975.1 Corvus brachyrhynchos
AGATCTTTTTTTGCTAATTCCTTCAGAGCTTACATGGGTTTTGTGAGCATTTTCAGAGTCTGTGCCCCCACGTTCTTTAGAAACATATTTGGTCTTTAAAGCACTGTATTTCCCCTCAGGAGACTGGCATGAATGGGAGGTGGTGCTGGAAGAGCTATCACTGCTGAACTGGTGAGCTGACTGCATGCTTGATGTCCTGCTCAAGTCACTTTGATCACTGGAGTCCTCATCATGACAAAACACAGCACTGTGAGGTTTAGTACCAGATACACCTCGGAAGGAAACATATTCCCTGTGCCGACTTGAATCAAAACTACTAGCCCGCTTTTTTCCTGTCCTTCTCCGGCTGGACTTGTGGGTAGAGGCTGTTCGATGTATTAAACTAGAAGATTTTGGTCGAACATCTCCTTCTTTTTGTTTTCCACTAGTTTCTTTAGAAGCTCTTGAATCTACTAACACAGCTAGTTTCTCACTCTGCTCCTCTCTCTGTTCAGCAGCCTTCCCAAGCGGCCTGTCAGCTTGTGTAGTTAATTCATTGGCATGTGGGTTCTTATTGGCCTCTTCTGAAGCAGAGGCACCAAGACCTTTCTGGCTGAGCATCTCATCAGATGCATTAGAACCCTTTACCTCTTGAACACCACCCAGAGGGCTCACTTCCACAGCAGTCCTTTCGCTACTAGTCCTTTTGTCAGTAGTAGAACTACTGTCATCCTCTGAGTCGACACCACAGTCTTTTTTCTTACCATCCTTTTTCTCTTCTCTAGGAGACTCCTCCTCGTGCTCTGATAATACACTTTCTATATGCGTTGAGCTAGTATGTTCACTTTTATAGCTACTGATGGTACTGTTGGTGTCACGATCAGTCCCACTGCAGTAGCTTTCTGTTGAACCACTGCTTCTAGTACTCAGGCTTCTCAGACTGTCCATACTTTTGTCGGCTTTCAAGGATTTGCTCTTCCCACTCTTAGTCAATGGTTGAGGGCTGCTACTTTTCAGAATGTCATCTAATTGAAAAACTCCTGAAATGCAAGAGTTCTCACCCAAAGACTCTCGGGATCCAGAAGGGGGCTTGGAAGCTTCTAACTCACTGACAGGATCTAGTCCTCGTTTTTGCTGATAGAGGGGGAAGTCATTTAGTGAAGCATCTGGAAAAGCAACAGCAGAGCTAGAAGTCCTTGGTACACCTCGTGGTCTATGATCCTTCCTATAGGAGTGAGAATGCAGAGTTACAAGCGAAGCTACTTCTGTGTCACATGCACTGTTTTTAGACTGGTCCACAAGCTGGTTGTTCGAGAGGCACACTTTGTCACTGTTGTCCCTTGGCAAATCCTGTCCAGAGGACAATGAAGGTTGGATGGAGACAAACGAGTCGTTCGACACCAGACGAAAAAGCTTCCGATCAGTCGCCAAATCTGTTGAAGTACATATTTTAAAATATTAATGAAAAACACTCATGTAAGTTATACAACTTGCTTTGAAACTGTTTATATCAGACAAAGTAAATTAACTGAAAAATCCAATTGCAAGTACTGTGAATGCATCACATTACCATTTAAAAATATTTTATAACATCTGGGCAAACATGACAGGCTTTTTTTAATAATGAAAGAAATCATCAATACCAGCTTACCCCAGCAGCTAATAAGACAATGCAATTCTGACAAGTCC
Source organism: Corvus brachyrhynchos (assembly GCF_000691975.1). Lineage (NCBI taxonomy): Eukaryota > Metazoa > Chordata > Aves > Passeriformes > Corvidae > Corvus > Corvus brachyrhynchos. The sequence continues at coordinate 11,279,953 of NW_008239553.1, forward strand.
TCAACCTCCTCTATTGCTTATGTGTCTCAGACTTAATATTTTCACGTAGCCCAAAGTTTCTTATAAAAGACTACCTTGCCTATTGTTTTGGTTCCTACACGGAGTAAACAAACTAAGATTATTAATAAAAACAGAGTAAACCCCACTAACTCTGAAGTCACCAAAACCACAACAAAAGTCACCTTTCCTACCAGATACCAAGTAAGCTCACAGTTAGCAAGGATGCAGTCAGTGTCACAGGTCTTTTTGTACCATATTGAAACTCCCTATGAAGTCACTGAGTTTCACTACCCCTATAAAACCAAAAAACCACAGTAGTTTCTGCTGTTAAAGCAAACCATGACGATTCACTGCTAGCTCTTGATTAGAACAATCGTTCCTCTTACCCATCACAAGCAGTCTCCTGTAGAAGTGTCCACCTGCAGGCAGTACTAAAAGTCAGACTACTTTCCCTTTTGGTACTAATCACTAAAAATAGAAGATCTGGAGGCCAAGTTCACTTTCTACAGTTGCTAAATTTCTGTAGAGTGTATGTGAACACACGCAACTTAAGAGACTTCACAGTTACATTACTCAGCTGAAAGTAGCAGAACCCTGCTGGCCTATTACAATAGCATGGCCACCTGTGATGGTCTATTTCAAACACACTTTCTGCACTGAAACACACATTAATGACAATCATCCATCTAATGGCCCTAATCACCCACTAGTGATAAGACTGGAAAAATGAAAGGTGATATTCTCAGAGTTAACTTCCTCCTTATCACCAGGTACTTGAAAAATCAGAAAACAAAAGATTTCCCTTTGGTTTTATGCTGTTTTAGTCAGAGCAGGTCTTTTTCTGGTAATGAAGTGAAATGAAAAATTGTCAAGTTTTGTTTCAGAACACAAGCAAACAGTTTCCTTAAATATTAGGGAAAAAAAAGAAATCACCAAGCTCTAATAACTTGCACCTTGGAAGCAGTCTATAGCTCTAAGAACATACAGCTCTGTGTGGGGTTATTTACTTTATAGAAATGCCATTTCCATTTGTCTGTACTTGTAAGCAAAGCAAATTACAAGCCCAGGCCACCTGTAGTCTGAGATACTGTCTAAAGAAATTAAGTTAGCTATCTTTCAGCAGTAAGGTTACAGTAAATATTTACTACCTGCTGGAAGATGCCAGAACAAGAAACACATAGTCAAAGAATAAAGTTAAAAGCATTCAAATTATGCTTCTCAGAAGCTTGAGTAATTAAGAAAGGAAACAGGGAACTTCAAGATAGACTCTAAGAAAGGGTATCAACAAACTGCATTAATTTATTTAGCATATTAAGCAAAAGGTCTTTGGTAACAAAATACCATGTTTAAATATGGAGAAGAAGAAATTTTACCTTGTTCTTCACTCCCTTCTTTACATAGGCTAGAACTCTGGCCAAGACTCAAACTGATATCATCAGAGGTCTTGGCAGTGTCAGTATCACCTGTGAATTTTAATAAATGAGAGTACTAGTGCTCAAAGTATTAACACATTCATCTACATTCTCACTTGTCATGAAAGACTGCTGCTTGTATTTCTTCATTTATAGGTAAGTAACAATAATTACATAATTACAATAACAAGATTTCTTTTAGATACAAGTACTGTCTACTCTATTTCTTTTATCTTCCACAGACCTCAATGGAAATAACGATTTTTTTTTTCCCCCCTTAGAAGTGTATCTATTGGAACATTTACTTTTGCATGGTTGCCCATTAAAAAAAAAAAAAGAGGGGTAGACTAAGAAAATGCTTGTAATGGTCAGAAAAGCAAGGGGGAAAAAAAATCAAGGTGACAAAAATTCAGATTCAAATTTTTTTTTGCCTTATTAGTGGCTGGATAAATTCACAAGAAATTGTTCATAATATGCAAAATTGTTATCTTTTCATTTTAGAGGAGTTCACAAGGGCTGGAAAACACTTTAGCTAGATGCCAAGCAACCAGGAATAATCAAGTCATTGATATACAATACCAGAATGGTAACTGGATGCACTGAACTCAAAATAGTAGAGAAAAGTCTACCCCAACCAACCCTTTGGCTCTGCATTTTATAGGCAAAGGGAAAACCTGTCATTACATGGGAAAAGGAACAAGAGCCCCAGAATATCCTCTCCTCATGTTTTGGTCATATAATTTCCATGTCCAAAGAAGACCTTCTCCAACTAGTAAATGCTGTATTTTGCTCAAAAAAGAAAAAAAAAAAAATCAAGATGAGTATGGTAGACAGTATTTGGAAACAACATAATAAACAACAGCGATTTGAAGTGCTTCTGCAAGATAATTTAAACAGCTAAAAATCTCACCTTTGATGGTTGCTGCTGTTCCCAGACGAGATAACCCAGATCCAACCTAAAAACGGAGATTTATGTAAAAAGCTGTACACTTTCAGGAAATAAAAAACTCTTATTCCCTATTACTGCAACACATGTATTGCCAATACACCTAGAAGAAGTTTTTAAAGGCACAAGAGCATCCAGCAGCACAGTGCTGTAAAATTCTGACTATGTGTCCACTGCAAGCAGAGATGACAAGTCATGTAATTAAGCATCCAACTATATCACACCACTATTCCATTCAAAAACCAATGTTTCTGGAAACTTTACTATGCTGATTTTAAAAACAGTTTCTAACCTAGGAATTCTCCTTACTTAATGTGGCAACAAAGTACAAGTGCAGTGTTATACTAATAACTGCTATTGTAAAGCTGAACATTTAATGCAGTGATCCTGGTTGTCTAAAATGCTTAAAGAAAACACAATCTTACTATAAAACTTATCTGTTCAACACAGTGAACACCAAGCTAAATCCAAAAACTGCTCCCATGTGAAAAAAACCCATATTTTTCCAGTTAATTTCACATTCAATGGCAAACCAGCAGGCACAGTACCTCTTCATACAAAAAAATGTCACCATTTAGGTTTGCAGTCTACCTTTCTACATATATCTTATAATCCACAGGAAATTACTTTACAGAGATGGTAAAGAGAACTTAGTCTTTCCTTCAATAATATTTTCAATACAACCTCTCTTAACTATAGATAGCATACAAAAATGCATGTGTCAGAAAATTAAATTACTCAGAAATAAGATAAAGAGCACTCAAAGGCAAAATCTGAACCCATAAATACATAAAAATTTGGGATGCTGTTTTCCAAAAATTCCTAGTTCAAGTTACTCTGAGGAAAAGAGCATAATTCTACTAATTCTTTTCTGTAAGCACAGCAATTGTGGTAACCTGAAGATGTGTGCAGATTCTATTCAGCCATACCACAGAAGAACAATGGCTCTGTTACGGGTAATGTGAAAAAGCAGCTAAGAGCTTGTTTAATACATTTTCTTCACTACATTGTCACACATACTTTTAGTTACTCATTTTGTCATGTTTCAACATTTTTTCCCTTCAGTAATATGCTTTGCTGAATTCTGTCACTGAATACAAATGCATCATCATAGGAAAGCTATTTAACACAAAAAACTGAACAGAAATCAGATGCTTACTGTTCACATTCCCTTTTGATGCTACACATTCAATCACAGGGGACCAGTGGATACTAATTTTATTAGGACAAATACATTCTAAACATGATACTTTCTGTCCCAGTAGCTTGAACTTCTTCACATGCTTTAATATTAAAACTGTTGTAAGTATGTTTGGAACAGGTTTATCCCAAAGACAAGTGAAAGAACTAGTCTGGGCATCATGTTTCCATCTTCCCACATAGACCATCGCTTCCTATTCCTTTGGCATTTGCTGGTGTTCTCTCTTAAAGGAAGGAAAATCTCTTAAGAGTATCTATGCTGCATAACTGAGCATGATTCAGATAAAACACCAACATTAGCATACCACTGCACTTTGTTATCTACTGCTTGCTCAGAGAGCTAATTAGAAGAACATGATATTGTAATACCACACCAAGGACTTCCATGTCATTCAAAGACAGGTTCTGTGTCTTTACTATGATGCTGCATTGCTCATTGTCAACATAACTGTACAGCCTGGCCAGACCATCTACTTGTCCTCATGAAGGGTTGATAAAAAAGTAGCCACAACTAGCTAAACATCACAACCCAGACAGAAGGAACAGCACATCCAATGCTATGGAATTTGAACACAAACCTGGTAGACATAATATGGAAACAGAGCAACTTCCCCAGTGAAATTCAAGGCAACTAGAGCATAATGCAGTTACATTAAAATGTAAGAAAGCCATGTTCTTCAGCACTTCTATCTGGTAGGAGTCCCTATTTATTGCTTTCTTCCC
>NW_008239553.1:11284379-11298964 GCF_000691975.1 Corvus brachyrhynchos
AGGACATCCAAAAAATAAGCAGTTTTAGTCTTTCCATTTCTAGCAGTTTATCTTTCTTTATACTTAAGCAAACTAACTGTTTCAACTGCAAAATTTGAACTACCAGGAATAATAACTTTCAAAAAGCTATTTACAATTGCAGGAGATAATCAGCAGTGGATACTTTCTAAGACAACAGAAGCCTCCTCAAATACAGCACTTAAATTTACCAATTAAGCTTTAAATGGCAGAACAAACAAAAGTAAGGGAGGAAGAAAAAGTTAGAACATAAGGATGAAGATACAGCTTGAGCTATCTAATGGCTCACCAATACCCAGAGGGACAAGGGAATCCCACTACAGTGGGTTCTTAGTATTTAGCTCACCATGCTCTGAGCCATTTTGATTTATTAAATCAGAAGAAAGCTAGTTGAACAAAAGTGAACACTTTCTGATGGGACAGTAGGCTCCCTTACAAAATCCAGCCATTACTAATTTAAGTACACGACGGGATGAGAGAGCTATGCTGCTGGGAGAATGCAATGCCTTACTAATAAAGCAGTTACATACAGAAAGATAAATTGTTTAATCTAATACAAATTACAAAAAAACCCCCTGTAAAATAATAGGAAGAGGTTATCTACAGATTGCAAAGCCAGCAATACTAAAGCAACAACTGCAGTAGCTTTAATTCTCACCTGGTTGTTTGGATCTATCCCAGCATAAGAATTGCGTGAACTACAGCCAACAGGGGGAGTTGCTTCTCGTATGAACTCTGACATCTCAATCCCTCCACCAGGGTCACTGAGAGAAACATTAAAAAAAAAAAAAAAACACAAAACACATTATCCCACCAGTTAAACAAAAGTCTGTCTATGTTGACTGCAGATTCAAAACAAGTTTTCCCTTCTCAAAAATCAGGGGCTCAAATATATTCCAGTATCTTGGATGAACACTGCCTGTTTGACACATGAAGCTCAGTCTGAGCTGGAGCACGCTATACACTGTCACAGAAGCTGCCACCTTAAGTCCATTGTCACCAGCCAACACAAACTGTGAAGACCTAGGTGCTATAAGACATTCCAAAATGCTGACATATTAAATTTTCCCTGTCTGTACATGTACACATGTAACTTTTGGATCATCTGTGCAACTATAACACCCAGAAATTCACCAATAGAAAAATGTACTACACAGAACTCAGAGCATGGAAAAGACTCCTGTTTTTTTCCTTAGACTGAATCTAGGAGCAAAAGCAAGGATGGCTAATGAAGAAAGCCACATGTAAAAGTTTTTGGACAGGCAGAGACATATAGGGCCATGGTATCTCTCCCAGGGATGCAAACCACATTTTCCTACCCAAAAATAACTTTCCTTCAGGTACTTTACAGTTCCTACCAAGAAATACTTTGAGGTACAACATATATACCATTACATCCTAGTGATTTCACCCTTTCTGGATTAATAACTATTGGTTTGAAATTATTTCCTAGAGCAACACCATCAAATTCAACAGAATTCAGCTTGTCAAAGGCAGATATTTTATGAAACAAGGGCAAGTTGGATCCATCCATTAGGAGAACAGGATCTGAAATAAGCTGAGGACTAGAACACAAGGATCAAACCTAGCACTGATTGTTAATTGCAAAGAGGAAGCAGTTGAGGCACTCTTCTTCTTATCCCATTACAGCTGTCTTCAAGCACCTTGATCCAGAAGACTTCTAAACAGAAGTAACTGCAGAGTAATTTGACACTGACCCTCTCTGCTTCTTGCCAAGCATAAACAACTGCCTCCCAACAAGCAAAGTCCAGCATTTTCCTGAACAAAGTACGCATGCACAACGCTCCTCCAGCTGGACCAAAGACACTAAAGACAAAATCCCCCTGAAGAAAGGGACAGAAATGGACAGAAGCACTGCAGGGATTACTTAATTGACAACTAGTCTTATAGGAAAGTCTCATGCAATAAGACCAACACTGAATAGGGTGGCCTGCACAGGGCCAGGAGTTGGAATCAATGATCCTGATGGGTCTCTTCCACCTCCGCATCTTCTGTTATTCTAATAATTTTTGTAATATATGGACATCAATTGAGGGCATTGTAAACAAACTGTCTGTACACTAAAGAACCTGACACATGATTCATTCTGCAGTATGACACTTCAAGATGTTCTCATCTTGGAGAGGTGTAAGGGCACAACCTTGGGAATCACTCTAGGTAATATAAGCAGCACATGATTCTTCCTACATCAAAGAGGTGACCAAAAAGAGGACACTTTGAAGTTAGGAATATATTCTATATTGCTTCAGTAAAAATAAGTTAACTTAAAAGACAACCAGCCATTAGATCACAGAACAACTATGATCCAACTCCAGCAAATTAAAAAAAATAAAAGTAGTGAAAAGCCACCATTTTGTTACAGCTCAGCAAACAGACAGGCACCCTCTTGGCAATGGAGAGCCCTCTCTGACCTGGTATTATCAATTATTCTACAGCAGGTAAGGAAAATGAATTTTAAAAGATACAGTCCCAGCTTCAGCCAAAATATTGCTTCTGTAAGCATTTTAAGAATACAGAAGGACATAGCATGAAATTAAAGACTAAAGTGAAAAAATCTCACAATGTTTAAGTTCAGCATACATTACAATGAAAACTGAAGATATAACAAAGAATGCCTTTCACAAAAAGATGGGTTTCCTTTCCTGTTTGAATAATTCATTGAGAAACACTGCATGTGATTAAAGTACATCCTATGAAGTAGAAAAATAAGTCATTGCAAATATGCTTTCATGCATAGAACTGGGTAGTTAGCCAGGGTAGAAGAAGGAGGCAATTTTGTCTAAAACTGAATCATCAGATATCAGCATGAATAACAACACAATCCATCACTGCCACTATACTCACAGCTTCTGTATTCTGTGATAGCACACACAAACCAATAGATGAACAAAAGCTAGTAACAAGCACCAACAAAGTCTGCAGGAACAAACAGGAAATACAGATTTCTAGGATTGACCACTGTATGCTTAAGTATCTGGACTTTAGCAACATTCAGAGTTCTTTAGAAGCTACTTGATGCTAGTGCTGTGGCCAGGCCTTTCTGATATGAAAATCCACAATTTGTTTCTTACAGCTGGCTGTCTTCATTCCCTAAAGCAAGTGTTAACACTTTTCAATTTGCAAACAAAGTAACTGCAGTGAAGTTACTACACAAATCAAGAAGACTGAAAACATTATATCCAGCAGTGGAGATTGCTGTGAAAGAGGCGTTCAAAGATGACATAAAGCAAACTAAAACTATTCTTTCTAATTATTAGTAACTCTTTCAACTAAAATTACTACCAGCAGGTATATTACATTAGCATGTCAGAGACTAACCAAAAGTCTGAAGAGGCCATAAGTCTACATGAATTCAGAAGTTTAAAATCTGACTTAGGCTGATTGACTACTCAAATCTGACATTCAGACCAGAACTTCAAGAGGTAACTGGAATAAGTTATTTTGATTTCTGGACAAAGCAGAGGAAAGGTTTTATTATTTTCCTTTGAAAATCATCATCTGTCCTTAATTTCCAATCAAAATAGCAGGGTAACAAGTCAGGAGGCTGCTCTCATAATACAGAAGAGCCACTGCATCTAGCAAATGCTAGTTCACAACAACTTCAAGTATTAAGACAAATTTTCTTTCCAGCTTGAGTCACTAATTATAGTCAAAAATACAAACCAACTCCAAACTCAAGAACAGGTCTGCCAGCCACAGAAAACTGCAAGGAGAATAAAAAGCAAAAGCAGGGCAAGAGTTTTAGAGATCACCTTTTTAAAATTTTATTTCTCTTGCTCATATTTAAGTAGACTGTAAATATTTCAAAAGATGCAACATTCTCCAGCTACTAGCTTTACTTGATAGAAATACATTTGAAATTTATGTAGCATCATTATTACAGTTCCCCCATGCTGATGGAGATCAGAAACAGCAACGTCACCAGATGAACGCTTTATGATACTTTGAACCATAGCAGTCACTGACAAGAAGCCATATTCATACATCCAAAAGAAGGATTGACTTAAGGGTTTTAAATTATTTATGTGGGTCCACTGATACCCAACAAAGATCGTGCTTGCATTGCTTCTTCTAAATTTCTACGAGACCAGCAGCCTATATCTGCTCTACTTGCTCTCATGAAACCTCACAGAAACATTACTATACCAACTACATGAAGTATGAAAACAGCAACTCACATTCCTATCTCTAAATTAAGACTAGCTTCTTTCAAAAGAGAAAAAATTAACTAGAGAATTTCAGCTTTAGAAAGAGGACAGCAAAAAAATAAACAAGGCATCCCTAAAGGAACAGTAAGTTGTTCTTTGCTTAAACATATTGAAGTTTCACGGAAACATTAAAAACCCCCATCCACAAACCAGTGTTGACTGAAGATAAATGAGCAGCTCAAGCAAGCCTACAAGTGACAGCACATAATTTAAGATACCTGAAAGCACCACTTTGAGGATAAACATCTTCAGAAAAAAGGAAAAACAATTCTTAAAAGCTAAACAGAACCCTCAACATTACTTCTACTTAACCCTACAAATAAACTAAGATTTGTATCTAAAGTGATCTCCATGAGTATATAATGGGCAGGGTAAAAACTCTAGGATGGCTTTGCAAACTATACTACATACATCTGTATTCAGTATCACATGCTGTAGCCTAAGCTATCAAAACTAATATTATGATTATGCAAATATTTCAGATAGCATCTCTGCTCAAATCTCCCCTATATCCACCTTATATTAGAGGAGCAGAATTCAAAAAGAAGAAAACCCTACCTACACATTCTCTTCCCACACAGGTTTGGGTTTTTATTAGTGTTCCAATTTAACTTACTAATAAAGTTACAGCTCAAAATTAAACACTCATTCTACATCCCATCTACTGGTTTGAATGTTATCCCAGAGTTCTTGTAAGCTTCCAGGCAAAGATTAGTATATACTGTACATCCCACTTACCAAAAAGTAACTCCGTAATTTCTGCATTGACCTTGTTCCCAGTTCTAGTTAAGAGACCTGAAAGTGGGAACAAGGATCATATAAAAGTTAATGAAACTTTAGTTGGCAAGCAGGACACACAGCATCAAACTAACCTCTACTTCTGAGCTCACAATGCCTATAATGTAGTATCTTGTCCCATGTCAACTGCTCCCTAGACAAAACAGAACTGAAACATCCAGAAGTAATTCACAACACTAGTAGAAATTCCCTTGCCAAGTTTGGGCCACTGTTTTGGAAGCAAAAGCTACATGGCAAAAAACCAAAAAAACAAACAAACAAAAAAAAAAGCCACCAAAAACCACTCAGAGACAAAACATCTAAAGGTCACACCTAAAACATGCATTACCAAGGTTGCATGAGAAAGAACAGACCACTAGTTTATTTCCATGAATTTTATTAAGCAGAGTAAGCATTAAGATACAATTAGGGAAACAGAATGCCAAAATACCTCAGTACAGTTTTAGTAAGGTATAGGGTAAGCTAAACGGAGTCACAATTAAAATAAGCAGCTTCAGTTGCCAAACACATCATGGAAAAAGGGGCAGGTTTATAAAAGATTGATACAAGAAGTTACTGTATATCAGCTTTAGAGGAATCTAAGACACCGTTTTTGCCAACAATACCTGAGCTGAGAGAAGACAGAGAAGAATCTAGGACCCATCTCATGAGAAGCTACCCCATATATACACAGGAAAGTCCTTTCACTTCTAGGCTTAGCATTTTAACGAGCAGCAGTTTAACACTTCCTTTCTTTAAAAGCATCCCAATAAACAGACTCAAGAGGCTTCTTTCAACTACATTTCCTTAGTAAGACACACAGCCTTTTAAGAGTCAGGATAGCATACAAATCACCTCATTTTGAAAACTACTCAGGACTACTAGTACCGGAAACTCAGAGACAAAAGAAAGGTCATCTTTAAAAGCTAACAATTCAAGGTTGATTTACTTCATACAGTTTAACTTTTAAGATGGCCCTAATTATCTAAAGGCAAGCAGAGGCTTTGATAATAGAGCTTGTAAAACATCCACAGTCTGATCAAACTGGTTAAGCTGGCCTTGCTGATGAGTCATCTTTTGCTCTACTTTCTCCAAACAGTCTGGTCAGAGGAGGAAAACCTCTGGTGTTTTTTTATGCTGGCTACAGCAGAGGTCTCTGGAAAGGAATCACCTCCTATTGACAGTACTTCAGAATCATTAACTTCATTACTGAGCAGAGCAATTCCAGAATTTCCAAATTCACAGGAAAATGTTCTCCTAAAGAAAGACTGACTGGAGTCAAGCATTGTATCTGACTCCTGTTTTTGCAACACTAAAATTGAAACCACATCAGACACTCCTCCTAGTGATAAAAGGATTAGCATATAGTATGAGGACTTTGAAGCTAGATTTTTAATACTACATCTACTACTGAAATAAGATTACTTGTACTAATTATGTTCATTAAGTATTTTAGTGACCTAATCAGCTCACATTTTTCATGCTATTGTTTCAGTGCTTCCAGCATGTTCAATATTGTTCTTGAGCTCCTTCGGGAGAGGAACTAGGAAATTATTGTGAAACCATCATTTCAAACCTAATACATGAATAAGTCTGCTTTTCAAGACCAGACTTAAAACCATCTTTCAGAACTACAGGTCTGTATCTGTATTCCTCAGTGTTTAATCTCAATCACCACTCCAGTTACACAGATGAAGACAGGACTGTTAGTCATTTGAAGCAGTATGCAAACATCAGCAGACAACTTACCTGGGCCCACTGCTGTCTTTCCTCTTGGCTGAAACATTGCTTTGTTCTGTTTTTGCACCTCTGTCCATATGCTCACTGGCATTCCTCTCCACAATTTCTCCCTCATCCAGTGCCCTGTGCAAACGGTAATTCACCATCTTCAAAACGATAAAGAGAGCTGCAATCACGGGGCAGTAGACAGCTACTATCATCATGGAAGAAGGAAGAGCCTTCCAAAAAAAGAGTAAGAAAAAGTTAATGAATACAAGGTCAAATATCTGTAAGAACACTATCTAGATTTTAACAGTTTGTTTCATGGAGAAAATACGATCATTCTGAAAGTTACACCACCTACAGTCGGTCTTTGTGTGAAAAACATTAAAAGTCTAGCAACACAGAAAAAAGAAACAGCTGGACTACCAAACATACCAAATCACCACAGCACCATGCTCAATAGATTTGTCTCACTGAAGCCTGAGAACCAAGCTCAACTCTTATTCTCTTCTTCCATGCTTTTGCAATGCAAGACCTAGACCAGGAAACTTAGAGCTAGCCATGTGTGACACCCAATATTTTTGATTAACTGTTATGAGAGAAGAAAAAAAAAAAAAAAAAAAAAAAAAAAAAAAAAAGGCAAGATTAAACCAAGCAAGCATGGGATGGGATGAGATCTTATTTCAGGTCTAGTGCACAGCACCAACTCCGTTTTGGAAAAACTTGATGCAAGTTTGACAGCATGGTTGGATGGGAAAAAACCTGCTTAGATACCAAACACTGGTGTTTTGACTCTGCTTGTCAGCTTCCAACAGCTACTGCTGCATGACAAGATACTGATCAGTCACAAAGGCCAAACTTTCTTACTTGCATACATAAAGAGGTTGCTTACATGTGTGACACACACACACTGCATACCAGAACACAATAACCTGCAAGACCAGAGGCAGCAAAGATTTGTGCTAGATCATTGTATGCCCATGGAAAGGTAGCCAACACATGTTTTGAAGAAAAATTTTCATCTGTATGAAAGGCAACCAGAAGCCACATAAAAAAAACCCCTCAGTCCTGAATTCAACATTTGAAATTCCAGTCAGAGTTAAGAGTTGTCATGCAACTTTTGCAGAGGTAAGTAAGGCTTTTACAGATCAATCACTTCAGCAATAGGTATCGATGAAGTCCAGCCTAACAGCTATTTAGGAGAAGTGTTCAAAGTACTGGTTAAACTCCAGATTTCACTTCAACACTTTCATCCTTCTAAAACATGTTTTATTCATGTTTTTAAATTTTGCCATTTCCCTAGGCAGTGACTAAACAAAATGAGCTATTAAGTCTCAGTATTCATCCACAAATAGACCATTTCCCTTACAAAAGCAACAAAAGTTTAGGTTCTGAAGTATTTCACTGCACCACTATCCGTTACCCTGCTCACAGTGTAGTTTGGGATATACTTCCAAAATATAAAAACACATACAGACATATGACAATCAGAATTAAACAGCTGATATCCAGCTTGAACATTAATAGTAAATGAGTAGAACAAATGAACTGTCTTTTTAGACCTCATGGCTGAAAGACAATTCCAGCTCATTTCCATACCTCCCTAGAGAGGCCATGGGAAGAGAAAAGTCATCATTGATAAAGTCCCAGGAACATCTTGCAGAGTCAAAACCACAAAACGATCAAAGTATAAGACAGTAATGCCTTTAACCAGCACATAGAAACATTTTGAGTCATTTAAAATTGACTTGCTGACAACATAGCGCAACATTACGCAATGTAACGCAACCTCCTACCTGAAATTATTTCCCTGAATCTTAGAAGGATTTTAAGTAGCATAACCTAACCATAGTTGTCAGCCAATCAATTTTAAATTACTCAGCCTGATCATATGTGCTGAATAGAGAAGCCTCCTTTTCTTTTTCTCTACTCATTTTCCCCTTCTGACTCTTCAAGATGTCCCTGGAACTTTGATCACCACGACAACTCTTTGTAACCCAGCATGGTATCATCCAAAACAAGTCAAGTCTGACAACCATCATCAACACGTACCTTTCCCTCCAAAAAAAGTTAAGTCAACACTGAATATAACATTTGAAGTAGGCCAGGCAAACTAAGCTGAAGTTTTCTAAGTTTCATTTCACATGCTGAGCTGGACAACATCATGATGAACAGATATTCACTCACCAAGCACCAGCTAAGGAGGAGAAAGAGGAAACCAAGCTACTTAAAACCAGCATCAATAAGCAAACAGGATCCACAATCACATAGCATCCCTACAACTCATGAAGCCATGCTAGAATGGTTTCCTCAATAAATGAGGTGTTTCTACTTCCAAAAACTTCAGAGTTGGTTCCCTGCAGACAAGGGCCAGCCCGTTAACTTTGACAAAACACATGAGTTGCTTGTACCTGCTAGGCAGTCTGCTACCCCATCTCACACAGCTTCAACTTTCCTCTCCTTTACAACACCTAGCATTCAGAAGCCATTACCAGAAGAGTCAGACTAACACTAGGTAACAAAAGCTAGAATTGCTCCATAAAAGACATGCCTGTACTTTCCTGTCTAGAGAGCTCTTTCTCCCCTCTCCTCTGTCAGCGGGAAGGTCACAGTATATCCAGTTTATCTTCCAAAATCTACACATCCAGCTTTTCAAAGGAAAGCTTTAAGAAAAAGTGCAAGAAAAAAGGCAAAACACCTCATGTAACTTGCAGCAAACCTAACAAGGAATTCAAGATTTTTCCTCACATTCTGTTTTCACAGAATTGCAGAAAAATAAAAAAATAAGCTAAGCTAACTGACTACTTTTCCTTCTTCATATTTGTAGTAGCTGCTCATCTCAGAATAGGGCACATACTCTGGGAAGGAGATGGCATTCTACCTAGCTTAGTCTGCCATATGAACATACTTGACATCAAGTATCATGCTGTGGGCACAGCACTGCCACCCATGGTACCAGCAATTTGTCTGCGGTACAGCCTGAAGAGGAAACTTACTGCAGCCTAAGCTAAATCACTTGCACCTTCTCTGTTTTTCTTAGCCAAACTTAGAAGCACTCAACATCCATTTGGGGTCTTCTCCCGCACAAAACAAAGCAAGCTAAAAGCAAGATTACCATTTTAAACCATGCTTAGCATTTTACCACATTTGAGGAGAGACAGATTTCTCACCAGCATCCTGTGTGATACCACCTTCAAAACTGGAATACAAATCTAAGTCATGCAAATTTCCCACTATATTACATCTCAATACAATCAAAATAATTTCAAATACTAAAGCGTTTTTATTGAGCACAGCATACTAAAACCCTCAGGTTAGCACTTGTTAGTAGATACCAGCTGGCCACAAGTCTACAGCTGCAACAACATTTCAGAGAACAGCCCTTTTTACTGCACATTTCTAATCACTTGCATTAGCACCGAAAGAAAACATACTCCACAGCAGTCATCACAACTGAAGCTCTTGTACAATATAAAGAGCTACCCAGAACCATATAAAAACTGTTTTTAATTATGTTCTGTTGAAAACTTCAGTTATCTAATGACTGAACAAACCCAACTATTAGATAAACTCCTACCTGAAACTATTTCTTTAAAGGGAAGCTAGAGTAGTACACTCAAATATGGGGGGCAGAGAGAAGGACACTGATTTTCTACCACCTTTGCCACAAGAGTTACGTTCCAAATTTAAAGCTTTCAAGTCAACTTACCAAATCCAAGATATACATATGGACAAAGGTAAGATGCAGGAACACGAATGCACAGTTAAGGAAGACTACCTCTTCTGACACCTCCTGGTGGTTAAGTCAGCTCACCTTCTATCACAACACACCTCTTCTAAAAAAGTAGGTAGAAAAAGGTTTAAGCACTTCTAGATTCTAATAGTCAAAATAGAAAAAGAAAGCTCCCACCACTAGTTACAGCATTAAAATAATTCCTAACCTCAAAAGGTCACTGCATCTAAACTGAATGTTTCCAGCACATATGTGCCTGGAACCAGAGGAAACTTCATTGATCAGAGGCTGTACAACATCCTTATGAAGAAACTAACACTATATGGATCCTACCTAATCTAATAAATTACCTATCTTTAGCTAGGCCCTACAGATGCAATGAAAATTCCAGATTATTTTCAGAAAAAAAAAATATGCATAGCTGTTACCTGTTGAAAACAGTCATAGCAAAGTTTTCAAAATCAAATCAGATTGCAAATCCATACATAAAGGTGATATCAACTAAACATTAAGAAGTAACAGCCATCTTGTAAAAAGACTTAAGAGTACAAGCATTTTGAGCCCAGTATTTTATAGAAACAGTTTTACTGGAAAAGAGGAAAGATCAGGAAACAACAGATACAATTTTGTCCCCAATTCTTGTTTATGGACAATCAGAGCCCTTAAGAACTGCTGTTATCTGGAACAGAGTTCAGTTACAAGTCATGTAGGTTTTGACTGAAACCTCAAACCATACAACCGAAACTTGAGTAGCCAAGAAACTAGAAGTGTCTTAGAACAATATGGCATACCAGGCATTACGATCACAAACTGAATTTCAATTATTTAAAATCTTATTTTAAGAAACAGGACATATTTCAGGAACTTCAGCTGGATAAACCTCCACGTGAAGCTACATTTATATGACCTACTTCTATAACTATGTACACAAGTCAGGAAATTAAGTGAACTGTTGTCTAAACGAGCTTGACTTTGACAGACAAGTTCTGTAGGTACATATGAGCCCATCACCCCAAGCAAGGTACAGCCCTGGCTCCTCTTCAGTCACTGGCAAAATTCCACAAGTGCCAGAGCCAAGACTTCACCCCCTCATGCGCACGTGGTGGGGCTGAAACAGCATTCCGACTAGGGGAAGTGCTTTGGCAGCCTCCTCTTTCCCCTCCCCCCTGCAACACTGATGCATAACATTAGCCTCTGCATTCAGGGTATTTTTTTCAACTCTACCACTAGATTTTACAAAGTGACTGGACAGCTTCACCATATAGAAAGCACATTTTCTTCTCCCAGTTCCAATTTTGCTTTAGAGTAAAAGCAGGGATCAGCTCTTACAACAGACAGGCACATCAACAAGCACAGTTGAGTCTGTTACTGAATACAAACAGGATACATTTAACTAGCCTAGAAATCAAAATTTTTATATGCATACTGCCAAGCCACAAATCCAAGAACAGACTCAAGCAGCTTCCCTATACCAGCATTTCTTACTCTAGACCCCAGTTCCTTCATTATCTACACTTTTATTTTTGCCACGCTTCCAACAAGCTCAGTTTAAGTATATAAATACACGAGAAAAAGTAAAAGTATCCAGACTGGTAAAACAGATACATTTATGTATACATCCGTCATCTTCACACAGGGTAAAACCCTCACTTGCACGTGCTTAAGCTCAGAAGGCAGATGCAGTACCAAGGAAGAAAGGTTGCTTACTGACTACTGCTAATTTTTTCAGTAAGTTTGTACCACACATTAAATCCATCAACTCTAACAGCACTGGCATACACACACAATGGAACACACAGATTTATGGCATTACTTGCTGACCACAACCATTACCAGATTCCATTCTGAAAATACCAGATCAACAAAACAAATGCACAGAAAAAAGATTAGCAACGTTGGTTGCACTAAACCAAGTCTTTAAGCAGTAAGTGCATCTAAATTCCCATATCCTAAAGTGTTCTATTCCTGTTGGGGGTTAAATAACATTTGGAAAAAAAAGTGATTAGCTTTCTATTAAATGCATTCAGCCTTGAGAGCCAGCTACAAGCAAAGTTCTTAGGGGATTCTTTTGTATTTCTTGCTACAAAAGAACTTAGAAATAACCACAGTTATTGATGATCCAATGCATAAAAGCAATGCTATGATCTCATAAATCTTTAAATGGGGAAGTTTTATAAGTAATATAACACCTGTCAGCAGTCTAAGTCTTTCTATATACCTTGATTTTTTAAACACACAGGGTTGTCTGCCAGCAACAAGTCACTTGAAGCTAGCTTAGAAACTCCCTCCTACACATCAGTGAGCCATGCTCAGAATTCAGATTACAGTTACCTAAGACTTTTTAAGCAAGTTCTGCTTATTTATGCATGTCCTACAGCAATGCAACACTTACTGCTTTTTATTCTGAAAAAGAACTTAAGAGATGCTAAAGAGCTAAGATGACCAACACAGTTCTGCCTGTTTAGTTTATGTCTAGACAACACTTAAACTGCAGAGGGTGGAAAGAGGGAGAACAGCCAAATATGATTCAATCTCCTTTAACTTGTGACTAATCTCCCTACTTATTCTCAGGGAAGTTGGCACTTGTTGCATCTTTAACTTATCCAGAGCTAGGAAGCAAGAGAATTTCTCTGACCTCAACAAAACCCAAAGCAGTTTGCTGTTGTCTGTCTTTTCCCTTTGCACAGGAAAAAGCGTTTAAGCAACACTGAAGTTTACCCCATTGTACGGGTAACTGAAGCTTACCTACTGCTTTAGGAGCAGCAGGAGACTCAAATGCTGGCCCAGATTTACCATTTGTCAAAAGACCTATGTGCGATATAGATCAGCCCCCTTCAAAAGTCTCCTGTGCATGCAGGATGTAGATGTTCATGGTGAGCCTTCTCAGCAAGGCAGTATTAATTAAATAGACTGTTCTGTCGAAACAGAAGAGCAGTGCTATTATAAAAAAAAAAATTGTAAAGCTATATTCAAAACCAAAAGGTACCTCTTCTGCCCATATTCTGCAGAACTTTAAATACATACAGATTCACAGTTCTCATACAAAGTATCTGCTTAGTTAAAAGTTTTATCTAGCTGTTCTCACTTAACTTCAGTTTTAAAAGTAATTTGTCTCAGCCTTTAGTTTCCCTGCCAGTAGCCTAGAAGTTTTCAAACAAAAAGCCTTAGAGTTGCCTTTTCCAAGACACTGTAATATGAATTAAAAACCATACAGAGCTGTAACCTCCTTTTCCACATTAGCTATTTCTTAGTATGAAGTGTCTCATACTGCAAACTTACAAATTGCTTTTAAACAGAGCAAATGCCTGACCTCAGAGCTCTCAATTTCTGCAACTGCACTTGCATACCATTTTATCTCCAACATTTCATTCACTAACTAAATTTTCATAAGGCAGCTTCTACTTAAGGTTGTCACAGCATCTGGCAGTCTTGCAAATGATGTTCTACCTCATATACACAAAACTGGTCAAAGCACACTATTATCATCACACTTTTCTATTGAAAAACCCAAAGAAAACTATTAGCATTTCATAAGTTAAACACAGCTTACACAGGGAAAAAAACTACTGGCCAACAGGAAACCGCCCCCTTTTCTTCTAACCGATCACATCCCTTCTCTATTTGTTCCCAAGTCCAAACGCCAAGAAAGTTTCTAGGTTTAAAGGTTAGTATTTTAACAGCTTTGATTGAAGTGTCAGTTACAAAGATATATAGGACAGGAAATCTCACAAACCGAGTACACTGAAATCTGGACATTAACAAAAAAGCCAGACTAACTTCTTGTCGATAATACAATCCAGATACACTGCCAGCGAGCACACCACACCACATCCAAATAAAACTTCCAGGTTATGGAACCACATCCCTCCACCACACTCAAAACTCAGAAAGTGATAATGCTGCCAGTCAAAAACACTGGATAAAACAGACAGCTTCTATAGAAACTGCTTTTTACTAAACCGTCCGTATATCGGCAGCGGAAACTGACAGAGATATTTTCAATTTCAAAAGAAAGAAAACAGAAAAACGAAGGCAAAGTGCCAGCGCCTATAGCCCTGCCGCGCCCCGATAGCGCCCACCCACAGATTGCCAGTAAGGGGTCGGTG
>NW_008239553.1:11299587-11317413 GCF_000691975.1 Corvus brachyrhynchos
CGCCTTCTGAGGGTACTGTGGAACGTGGGAAGAGACACAGCCCTGGGAAAGGGGTTTTTCAATCAAAGAATTACGAAATCAATTCGGTTAGAAAACAGTTCTGAGCTAACCGAGGCCAAGGTATGGCCGAACACCACCGTATTAACCATACCATGGCATTATCACATCCAGTCTTTCCTTGAAGGCCCCCAGGCAGGGTGACTCCACCTCATTCCAATGTCTAATCGCCCCTTCTGTGAAGAAATTCTTCCTGATGTCCAACCTAAATCTAAATACTGCAGGCATTGGTGTAGACGGCACTTCAGCTGGGCTATCAGCATTGCCCCTAACTCAGACACGCCATCTTCAGGCTCACGTCTAAGGAGCCTGGGCTAACCCCCTTTCCCCTTCAAACCTCCTTTCTTTCCTTCTCGCAGGGCCTGACTCCTGGCAAAGTGCTGCATCCTCACCTTGCAGCAGGGCAGGAAGACATTTATCAAGCCTCTCAAGTACACTTTAAGTCTCCAAACTTACAGTAAGAAAATAACTTCGCCATTTTTGAAGCCCCCCCATTTACTCTCAATACATAGTGTTGCCAAAACCTTGGCATGCCTATCCCCACCAAAGGCTTTGTTGTAGGTTGCAACACCTAAAAAGCCAGAACCATTAGGGTTTACAGAGAGAACACAACACAGCAAGCAGGCCGTGGGTGCACCACGAGTCTCTCACAAATTTAAATTTCAACTTCCACATTCACCTGTCTTTAAAAGGTCACCAGTTCTCATCAAGGGCTGGCTTTTCAAGCTTTCCCTTTTAATATGCACATCCCAAATCTCACATGTCATTTAGAAAGGGGCAGATTAGGGAAGGAGTTTAGACAGTGCTCTCAAGAAGGGACAAGAGGAGTCCTCTTCCTACAAACACTATGGGCTCCAAAGATGGTGAAGAGGAGAGCAGAGCATCTCTTAGAAGGAAAGGTTGAGGGAACTGGGCCTGTTCAGTCTTGAGAAGAGATGACTGAGAGGGGACTTCATCATTGTCCATAAGTACCTAAGGGAAGGATACCAAGAGGATGGAGCCAAGCTCCTCTCTGGGGTGCCAAGCAATAGGACAAGAGGCAACAGGCAGAAACTGATGCACAGGAAGTTCCAGTGGAACATGAGGAAGAACCTCTTTACTGTGCAGGTCACCACACACTGGAACACATTGTCCAGAGAGGTTGAGGAATCTCCCTGACTGGAGATATTCAAGAACTGTCTGGGTGCAATCTTGTGCCATGTGCTCTAGGAGGTCCCTGTTGGGCAGGGAGGTTGGACCAGATGACCCACTGTGGGGATCTCTTCCAACCTCACTCATTCTGTGACTCTGGGTCTCTACTGCAGAAAAACTGCAGGAATGAAATAACCCAAGCACTCAGCCATGACTCATGATGAGCATGCATTTGGGCTGGTATTTTCAAGAGGCTGCATTAATTCCTCAGTCTCCGCTGTCTCCCTGACAGTTAGTGAGCCAATGGCAGCATTCGGCTATTCTTGGAAAACCAGAAGACAGAAGTTACTGACTCAAAGCAAATGTATTTCATCTATTTTTTGTTCCCCCAGTGAGAAAGTAGGGAGAAGGGATGGACATAAAGCCTCAACCACAATGGCTCTGTCCCCAGTAAAAAAAATAAACCTTTCTCAGACAGTGCATTTTCAAATACAAAACTGGGAGCAGTATTTTACAAAAGAGCATTTTTTTTCACTCTGTCAAACAGGATTGAGATATTAAAGGAAATAAAGATGCAGGGAAGGGAAAAAAAACAACAGTGCAAAACTACAGAGGATTATCATGGATGAGGAGGGGGAATTCCCTTTATCCTTTTGCATTAAAGCCAAGCATGACAAACCTCACAGTTACAGTATGCTTAGAAAAAAGAAAATAGTTTCAACTGCATAATTTGCCAAAATACCATTAAAAACTAAAATTATAAATACAGCTGTTCAAAGATTAACTGGTTAGATTGTGTTATCCATACATATACTTTGATACTGTAATGATCAGGATTATGAAGTGTTAGTTCTTTCAGCAGCTGTTTTATGAATGTTACATAAAAGCTGTTCACCTTCACAAAGGGAGGCAAGGGGGATAGCATTCACTAATAACATGTCTGAAGGCTACAGTAAATGCTTTAGAAATCTTTATGCTCCTGTTTACAAGCCTTTAATTAAATCTGGCCAGATGAGCCTCACCGTCCTTGTAATTATTCGTATTATACAGTGCCCCTATGTGAGAAGCTGGATGCTGTCGAAGCTTCTAGCTGTTTCCCCAGCCCCACTCCTAGAAGTTGTTGGACCACTGGACCAGCCATGATGTTGTAAAGGCTTGGGGGTATTGGGGGGAGGAAGGTGCGTGTGTGTGTAAGTTAAAAGCAAAAAATAAACAGAGGAAGCAAAACATAATAATACATGTACATATATGTATTTACATAAAATACAGGTAAAATTACAGACTCAACCCTGATCCAAAACAGCATAACCTCGTTCCACACAGATAGCCCTGTTCAAGTACACTTCATCGTGGGAGGATCTAGTCTGCATCCAGTAAAATAAGGAAGAGAATACCATGTGCTTGAGAGAACAATTAAAATTTCATTGCTTAGCTATTTAAATACAGACAGATTGAAAACATTAGGACACAAGAGGGGGAAATAATATTATTGGAATCCATCCATGCCCAAAAAGTAAAATTGATAACAAGTCTGGTTGTAGGCATCCTTAACAAAGCAAGAAAAAAGAAATCACTATTAGCTTTCAAGGGGAAACAAACAATCAACACCTAGATAGAAAGTAACAGCAGTAGATTCAATCTGTGCATGCCAGTGAATAAGGAGCTTATCATCTGCACTGTACTTTAGCCTTACAGTATTTCTTTAGGATGGGTACAGGAAAATAGCTTGCTCCAGAAAAAATAGAGCATGACAATTTATTAGATAAAATATTTGAGAGTGGGCATTAAATTAAGTGGTTAGAGACCAACCAACATGTACTATTACAAGAAGAAGTTAATCAAAACAGTAATAAAACACTGAAACTTGTCACAAAAAATGCTTCAACACATTGCTATTTCTAATAATAACATTGTGGCATGCTTTGCACCATTAGAAGTGCATTAGTCTCTCATCTTCTCATTCAAGGGAATGCAGTTCTACACTTTCCCTCTTGACATCTTTCATGGGATACCCAAAATTATAATTTTTAAATTAATTATCAAGAGAATTCCTAAGTTTTATGAGAACATAACTCATAATTAGGACAAGAAGTGAAACAGAAAGTTAAAAAAGAGTATTTTGCCTAAATTGGACAAAACTTATTATGTCCATAAAAGAAGCTTATAAGTTGGAAACTTCTGTTACAGTAAATCATCACAGTATGATATCAAACTGTGAGTAGCTAATAAAACACTCAGCAGAAAACAAGAACAGCACCAATTTACTCACTTAACAGTTGTGAAGGTTAGCACTTCTCTCTGTGCTGGATAAAGTATTTATTCTCAGATGAAGATTGACAAACTAGGCCTTGGTGGCTTGCTACCAACTTTTATATATATATATATATATCTTCCTATTGATCCCTTGACTTGGGATCTATAGTTAGGCAGCAGCATTTCAACTCCAATTTTTGCATCCTGCCGACACATACTACTCTATGTGAGTTGCATACAGTATCCAAAGCAACAACTTTAGCTCAAAAAAAAAAAAGGCAAAAAAAAGACAGGAGTTAATTCTGTATATAATTAATCAGCCTAGGAAAAAAGCATACCTACTTTTTGCTTTTCTGAAGAAACAATAATGAAATGTATACTTGCTACCAAGGCATTAAACCTTTACATAATTTTATTTCTTGACTTTTTTCCCCCCTACCATTCCCTATAATAGCAACCAAGTTAGAAAAAGTTTTATCTGAATTTGACCCCTTGTCATAAATAGTGATGATATGTTTTATTCTCTCATCTCATATGAAAATTAGGAAGTGAGTTTATTTACAAGGGAGAGAAAGGAGAAAGTCATTTTACAATGATATTTGCTAGCCTAGTTTCACTGTAAGAGAGCTAATTTTCTCATAAAGCCTGTCAGGAAGATGTTCTATGTTAACTTTTAATTACAGTAGAGTGGTTTTAGCAACTACAGGACTCTACATGTTGCCATGACATCAGCATCTTGCAGCAGCCTATCTGCTATTTGCACAGATTTTAAACAAACTTCTGAGCAAGAACGAGATACTCTCACAGACCCCACTTCATTTCTATAAGTCACACCAGATTCAGCCTTGCACATTAAGGGATTGTTATGAAATTATTTCACAAAATCTAGTCCTATATATTACCCTGACTCCCAACTAGAATACAGCCTTTAGAAACAACAAGAAAAATACGCCTATTCTCTAGTGTTTCAGCACAGACCAGAGAGGGATTTACCAGCTGCAAGGTTCCATAGCAGGACACAACCTCTCCATGCTGTGCTGGCAGGTTTAGCACAGACCCCACGTGAAACAGCCCCACCTATGTGCCCGGCTACTGCCTACCACCAATCACATTCCCAGATCCACCTGTGCTTTCAGGATACACCCTGCCCAGGACCTTGTGGGAAAGGCCAAACTATTCCCTCTCAGTAGAGGAAAATATCGTTCTTACCCTCACAATTAGAAGAAAGGGGAAGAAAGGTTTGGGGTTGGGGTTTTTTAAAATTTTTTTCAACTATCTCTGTGACTAATACAGCTCTCCATATTACCTCACAGTGCTACTGAGGAGGAGATAATTCACTGGGTGGAGGATGCTAATTACTCATCTGTAAACAGCTGAACTGTGGAATCCACAGTCCCACTAATCCTGCCCTTGCACTTTATCTCAGCTGCCTGCTGCACCTTTTGAGTATGTAAGCTCTATCCATACACTGTCTGAGCCCTGTGGTTTTCTCAAGACAAAATAAGAAGACCAAAGCAAGAGTCTTTCCAAATAAGAGCACTTGCATAAGTTTCTTATTATCAAGGAGTGCTGAAAGGGGAAAACTGCTTAAAATAGATCCACACAGACAAAGAAGTCCCGTGACAGCTAATAGAAACAAATTCTTACCAACTTGTTGATAGCAGCTTTCTGTAAGTTGCCACTTGAACAATAGTATCTTCAATTCTATTCCTTTTATTTCATGTTAGAATTTGTATCTATGCATCTTTCTGCTGTACACTTTTAACAGCTGTGTAGGCCACAGTCTCCTTACCCTAACTTCTTGCAGCTGCTTCAGCATGGTTGAAAAATCAGTCAGAATGGCTTAATAGTCCCATTGCTGGAGAAAGAGTGGAGTTTTACATGGATTTTCCTCCTAAAAATAGCTCTGTCAGTGCTTCTTACAAGAAAATTGTAAGGGCATCATGCACTTTTACATTGAAGGACCTAACTGTGTGAACATGTCCATACAGAAATCACAACGAGAAGCGTCATCAATGTCCCAGTGACCGTGAGGTCTCTCTGAAAAAGAGGAATTTGCTAACATTGCTGGTACATGAATTGCCTAAAAATGCCATGGAGAAGAAGCATAATAAACAAGGCTAAAATTGGAATATCCAAACACTCAGCTGACAGTATTTTAGCAGCACTTATACCACATTCTTTAAAGTACAGCACAGTGGTGCCTCACTGTAAGAGATTTCTACCAAACAATGATTCATGATATCAGTGGCATAAATTGCAATTTAAGATCTTTGTTTGCAGTTAAAACTCTCTGTCTGAAATACAAAGCTCCCACTGTAAGATAATGAGCCCCCAAAAGCATCTTCTCAAATTTGAAGGATTTCCTCTCTCTTATGGCTCTTCTTAGCCATTTTTCTAAGAAAGTTCAGCCTTTTGAATTGGTCAGTCCCTGCCTAGGAAACAGTTCTGGTTTCAAGTACATTGCTAGAGGCAGAATTACAACATATATTAAATGCCTGTCAATTTCAGGGTACTGCAAAGGTGCAAAAATTAGGAATTCCGAGGAGGAAATGTGGGCAGAATTTGGACAATAGTGTTAAGACACCTGGCTTATCAACAGAGAGCTGTGGAAATCTGTGGAATAACTAGTGGCATTGCAAGGCGAGAGTGTTGAAGTGAGTATGTCACATTTTCATGCAATTGCATTTCTTACAAGGATTTGCTTGGGAAAATTAGTTGAAAGGTCCTGCAAGTGTTAGCAGTTTCCCTAGAACTTTCTTGGATTTTAAGTTCGTTCTGAATAATTAGAAAAGTAACTCCATATTTCTGTCTGATTTCAACTCCTTTGCTAACTGTGTATGTAAGACTCCTCACTGAATACAGCCTTGTCTGAAGTGGAACATGGCAGTGAGTATGTGCTTTAGTAGGAGGTGTGAAGAATAATTTTGACATTCAAGACTATTGGAAACAGTATGTAATTCATTGCCTTGAGATGGAATGTGGCCATGGTTAACAACCTGAATTTGAGAAAAGAACTGCAGAATCTCAGTTTTAAATCCCTTTTGGAAGGTAGCATCTCTAGCCATACAGTGCTTCAGTGCCAATATAGGTCGGTCACAGGAGAAGCAGTGCCATTTTTTAAGCAACCAAGGTTTAAATTCCCAGAGATGTTGCATGATTTATATTGGCAAGAAATCTCAGCTGCCTCACAAGATCTGCCTATTCCTGTACTCTTCTTTCTGTTCTCTGGAGGTCTCGCAGATAAATATTGAGCAGGTCAGACCTGCTTAGTGTAGAAGAACAGATGAAATCATGCCCTGAGGTGTTGTGAATACTCTTTTTTGTATTTGCTTGAATTGGCAGTGTCTGGAGGTATAGTTGACAGATTTCAGAATGTGAAAATTATTAATCTGGGGGGAGTGCCCTGAAATGCTGCCAATTTATGGCAGATCTAAAGTAACTTGTGTTCCAGCAACCCTTTAAAGAGCTATTTAGAAAGAAAACCCACATAAGCTACCCAGTGAGTAACATTTGCTGTCCGAGACAATCGTTTCTTCTTCTCTAGGCCATGTTTTCTCTAAGCATGAGCTGAAGAAAGCCATCATCTTACAGTTGCATCGCTTCATGAACTAAATGAAATCAAGCATAAGTACAGTAGAATGATGGAAGCCTGAAGGAGGTGTGATGAGAGCTTTCTTAGAGAGGACATATGGCTTTTAAAGAAACGGTCTTCAGCAGCCAGCTGGGGATGGCATAAGTATTCATCAAGGAAACAAAAGCAGCAACAAAGGTCTTCTCCTTCTTGTGCTGGCTGAATAGATTTGTTACAGACATTCAATGGGCAACTGGTTTTAGCCTACCTCCGAAAACAGCCTTCCATGTTGAACTGATGTGGGAGGAAGACCTTAGTGTCTTAGCTATAGAGAAACATGGGCACACGTTCGACTCGTCTCTCTTTGCAGCCTCTGCCTTCAGCCAGCTCTTTGCTGTAACCCAGTAAGGCAATCCCTGTGAACAAAGAGCACATGTGTATATATGGCCCCATGTGTTCATGCACATGTATAGATATACCACAGGTTCTGAGACAGGGTAATTTTTCATGCAAGTCTTCTTTCAGCTGCATGACCTGATAGTCTTCAGCCTCTTCTCATATCAGACTGGGTTTCACTTTTTATATTTATCCTTGTGTCCATGAGGTCTGACATCAGAATTCTTTACCACATGAGCAATGTCACAATAGCACCAGATTGAATAGAGAACTATGTGCAGCCAAGAAAAGTGGACTTAGAAATAGATGAACTCTTTGCAACTCAAAATTTTCTGTTAAGTGGCACCGATACTAATGCATGTGTTGGATATATTTCTTTAATCTGGATGAAAGCAACCTGCAAAGAAGGTACCCTTAACTGCTTTGTACAGATGTTAAAACTGTTACCAATAGAGTGATCTGCTCTGGGTCATGACGTAAATCACTGGCAAATCCAGCATGTAGATCTCCCAAGTCCTGATCCATTAAACAGACTTATGTTTTACATGAAGAACATCTGCACAAACTGTCACAGCTTCTGCAGAGTCAGTGGTAGACAAGTGAGTTTTTCATTGGGTCAGAGACAAGGCAGTGGGATGAAACTAAAGCTTTCCCCTATACCTGTTTATCACATGAGAGTGTTCCCCAGCTCATATCAGCAGCAGATAATAACTGGCAAAGTAGTGGTGAAGTTCATGGGTCAGAGAATTGCAGGTGGATGAATTCCAGCTCTCAGCCAGTCTAAAGCGTTTTCTACAAATTTGTACCCTCAAATTTGCTCATTTGTCCATCCCTTCTGTGGAAAAGCCCACAGGATACTCTCTGAGAGAGTGCAAGCCTTTGAAGAGTTTCTTCCTGATCTTTTGCTCAGAAATGAGTGAATTTACCCATTATGGAACAGCCTATAAATCCCTCATGGCAGATCCTTAGGGATCTTCAGGCATCCAGAGGTGCCTGTATTTCCCAAGACCACTTGCATGGGTGCCTTGTGCAGCTGCTATGTTCTTCACTCCAGAACACCGTCCATATTAATAGCACTAGTCTTGGTGCATTCTTTATTGGTCTGCAGCATGGAAAGATATATTCAACCCTTTGGGAAATGTTTGATGGATTAAGCAATGAAAAATGATCAGGGAGAAGACTATTGTAGGTGTACAATGCTGATGATAGTCATATATTTCTGACCACATCTGCCGAGGAAACATAGAATCTTCAGTTTTTCATAGGCCTTTCCAGAAGAGTGGTGGCTGCAAAATGGTCTGGAAACACTTTTTTGGAGATAAACAATGGAAATGATCTAACATTAAAAATAACCCTAAAGGCAAAAAAATCAGAAACCACTTTGAAACAAAGGAAGGGTGGAGTAAGCAACCCTTTTGGAGAGACTAGTTCTCTGTTTTGTGCTGCTTACAGAACCCAGAAATGCCAGTGAAGGTTGTGTCAGAAATCTGTAAGCACTGCCTATAGCTGTTATGTACAGAGTTCTAAACATTATAGAAATTAGGGATCCTGTTATGAAATTTACAGCAGTTAAAATTACTTTTGGAGTAATTTATCTTTTTGCCATTGTTTCAGCATGTGCTGTGAGATGAAAAGAGGAAGTTTTGTTGCAAACAATATTTTAACCACAAAAAGATATTTTGCAGTAGAACAAGTATTCCCAAGATTTAATTTAATATTGAGTGTTACACAAATCATAGAAAAACAGTTTCAATGTGGTAACAACAGAATTAAGTACAGGTGGCCAGCGTAATTTGACTCTTGGACTGCATTTTGAATTTTCTGGTACACCCTGATGCTTTACAGTTAGGTTGTAGCATTGGAACTAAATGCTTTCTTGTAACTCTTTAAATGAAATATGATGGAAAACAAGCAAAACATTCTAGAATTTTTTTTAAGTCAAAGTTCCAGGTGTAGTTTTGAAAGCTCTAAATTGAAAAGCATCTTTATTCACAACTATTACTTCTACTGACATCAGGAAAACTGTGCATATCTCTGCTTTTCTTTT
Source organism: Corvus brachyrhynchos (assembly GCF_000691975.1). NCBI lineage: Eukaryota > Metazoa > Chordata > Aves > Passeriformes > Corvidae > Corvus > Corvus brachyrhynchos. The sequence goes on from NW_008239553.1 coordinate 11,309,046, forward strand.
AATGCAGAAAGTCTCTAGGATCTGAGTCTTACAAATAAACAGTTCAGAACTTATAATTATCCAGCTCTTCACTGGCCTCCCTTCTGCCTTACTTCTTAGCACAGATCTAAACAACACACACTTTCTCAAAAAGACTTCTATGTGACTGGCAGGCCTGGTAGGAGCTTCTGTCAGATGCTATTCTCACTAGCTAATTTCATCTCCTGGTTCTGTGTACCTCATCATACCACAAGTTTTGAGACAAGTGCTTAAATTATCAGATTTGCTCATAAATACAACAGAGAAATTATGAGGGACTGAGTTTAATGGAGTGATGGATGAGTATCAGCTCCAGGCTAGAAATGTTTAGAAGGAGGGGGACTAATGTCTCCAGAAAATCCATCAAATTCAATTAGCTAGAGTGACCTTCAAGGAAATTCAGTATGAGGTGGCTGCACAGTCAGCATGTGTGGCCTTGTATAGTCTTCAGGAAAAGAAGAGATTTCATTATTGAAAGCTTGTCCTTTAAAGTAACACCTCATATTTTCCCCACCAATGAGATAGCAATGGCCATTGTGTTTGTGACCCATATTTCTTTCTAACACTCTCTATACAAAATAATGGATAGAAGTGAGCCAATAGTTACTCAGTCTTTGAGGGTACAAGCCTGAAAACCTGTCACATTCTCTGAATCCGTCAGTAGCAGAGCTGAGGAAAAAGCTAGAAGTCCTGGATGTGTGTGTACAGTTACAATTGAATTAAGACTAATTCAAAGTTCAAATGAAAGATAGTTAACCTGCCTCACCTCCTCCAGAGTTTTTAAGAAAAATAAGCAAGATTACATCCAAAATGCATGTTTCTTTTCTCTCACTCTTACATCACCCTTAGGATTGGTGATGACAGCCCTAAGATCCATAGAAGGTTAAAAGGGATAAACTGGAGAACAGGAAAGGACTGAAATCAACTGCAGTTTCTGATGATAAAAGAACTTGTTCTGAGGGTGAAGATGGAGAAAATATGGTAAGGGTAGTATGAAGCATGGACCATAAAAAGGGGTCTTCCAAGGACAAACTGGGTCTTTGGGGGAGCCTGTGGACCCAAGTCTTCCAGGCTACCTTGTGGACCTAGATGAGGCCAGGTTTCGTGGTGTTATTCATAATAAAATGCAGGTAAGGAGAGTTGATGCTTCTACTGAAAACAACTGTGATATTGTTTCTCATATATGCTAGGGGATTACTGGATACAGTCCTATTTTCAGTGCTACACCTCTGGCTAGGCTTACTGGTTGTGGGATGTAAGCAGGGCCTGGCAAATTCCCTCCTGGATGGTGCTAACTTCACCAGATGAAGTGCTCATGAGCGGGATGACTCACACTACCTCATTCCTTCACTATTACGCAACTTGCTTTTTTCCCACAGTAAGGTTTTCTTCCACATTTTTTTCCTGTGGGTTTTTTTTTTTTCCTTTCAGTAAAAGCGCCTGCCTTTATCATGATTTCACCCTGAAACAGGCAAGGGAATTCAGTAATGCAACCTGGCAGGGTGTCAAAAGTCCATTTTCTCAAGAGGAACAGGAAAAAGGTAATAATGGTTTGAGGAACTGGAAAACAAATACGTCCTATGTAGACTACAGTTGGTTCATCTACGTGAACAAAAACAATAAGCTCTGAGCCCTGAGGAAACAGCGCAAGGCTCCAGCAGGGCCAAAAATAGCCCGGACGAGGATCCCTCCGTTTTTAAGCGCGGAGTGGCCGGAGGCGCTGCGGCGGGCGGGACCGCGGGCTGCCGGCGCCCCCCGCAGGCTCCAGGGGCCTCCCCGCCACCGGACCGGGCAAAAGTTTCGATCCTACCAGCAGTGGAGCAGGAAGAGTTATGGTCAAGCAATATATATGTGCAAACATCCTGTCATTCATACGCTAACCAATCTTATTCTCACCGGCTCTTTTAGCACCATCATTTGGAGGGGAAATACAACAGCACGAGAAAGAAGAAGGCATGTATCCTTCATAAGTTAGTTATGTTTCATGTTCTCTTTTGAAAACTGTTCAAGTACCAATTAGACTCAATGACGCTGACCAGTCCGTAGTCTGGGACTGAACTGTCTAGTCTCACTCCATGAATCACATTTTCCTTGTCCTACAAAAGCTTCAGCTGTACAGTGAACTGTGCAGTGCCTTGACGGTGTGCAGGACCAAGTCCACTAATTAAGACCACCAATTTGAGAAGGAAAATAATGTAAACAGATAACACAAATTAATTCTGAATTGTAAAGGCAGACTTCTTGACATGGTTTCAACCCTGTAACACGAAATCCCTGCTCAATGCATGTCTCTGGCTGTCTGTGGACCTGGTGCTGCCAGTACTGAGAGATAGCATCACAATAAAAACATGTGTCTCTCTGCCCGCACTTAACTAAAAGATCAAAACAGACTTAGGTCTATTTTCATGTAAGTATGAGGAAATCTCCTAGTTGCCTTATGAAATCTAGAATGGATACAGTATTATATCTGAGCTTAGTCACCAGGCATAGACACTATAAGGGGAAATCAAGACAGAAAATTTTCCAGAAGTCATCCACTTTTTAAAAAGAGGCTCCTCCAACTGATTCTGCTAAGGATTTAAACTGGGATTGTAAATAAAAGGAAACAGCAGGCAAATGTCACCTGTTCTCTCGAGACAGTGTGTCAAAAAACAATTACAATGAAGACTGAGGGAGAAGACTCTGAGAAGACCTCATTGCAGCCTTCTAGTACATGAAGGGGGCTACAGGAGAGCTGCAGAGGGTCAATTGACAAGGGCAAGCAGTGATAGAACAAGGGGTAATGGCTTTAAACTGACAAAAGGTATGTTTAGATTAGATATTAGGAAGAAATTCTTTACTGTGAGGGTGAGACACTGGAACGGGTTGCTCAGGGAAGCTGTGGCTGCCCCATCTCTCGAAGTGTTCAGCGCCAGGTTGGATGGGGCCCTGAGTAATCTGGTCTAGTGAAAGATGTGCCTACCCATGGCAGGGAGGTTGGAATGAGATTATCTTTTAAGTCTCTTCCAACCCAAGCCATTATATAATTCTATGATAATTACTACTGCATTGACCTAGTTGGTCTTATTTTAGATTGAGGTTTATTATTCTGAATAATAAGTTAACTCAGTAAATAATAATTAGGGAAAAAAAGACATCAGCCTCAATTGACAAAATGATTATGCCACTCCAAACGAAAAGGTTATCTATTCTATGTCCATAACTTTATAATGACAAATTTACCAGAGTTAGAATTTGGGTATGAGGCTATGATTTGCATACAAGTGCTGGTATCTTGTGGATGTTGTGTCTCTGTATGTTTAGAAATGAAGTTTTTATCTGTATGGTTTGAACTCAGATGCAGGATTCTTCATTCTTGTGTTGTCTTTCTGAAGATATTCAAGGGTGGCTTTAGTGATCTGAAAACTGTCCCAAAGGCTTTGTTTGACAAACTTAAAACCTAAACAAAATGCATTGTTTTCCTTCTTGGTTTTGGTATTTCCAAACAAAATCTCATTTGTCCTCACAAACAAGGGAGACTTGGTTGTTCCATGGGCAGAAGGCCTTGAATGGGAGATGAGGTGCTGGAGGCAGTGCAGAGTACTCTGAGTGAGTGCTGCACCATATGCTGGCCGTGACACTGAAGGGTAGTCTGCTGCTGCTTTATTTTCACATGAAACATGAAAACAAGGATCAAGGCTATCACCACCTATAAAGATCTCAGAAACGTTAAAAGTTTTCTGTAGTGTCTTTGCTGAACTCTGGTGAGAGCATTTGCATTGCACTAATCACAGTTCCTCAAATAAGTTAAATATTTCTTCCACACATTTGCGAAACTGTGGCACAATGTTGCCAGTGTGGCAGCATGGTTCTGATATTCCTTTACAGGAGCAGCAACTCCATCTATGACTAATCAAACAAGAACTATATGTGTGGCTTGGATTGAGCTAATACACGGTGTGCAAACGTTAATCATTACTAAGCCAAAGTTAACCGTTATTTCTGTTAGGTGTATATCTTTTAGTGCAGACAGAAATCTCATTTGAAATTCTTCCTTTGTTTTATTTTTCTTATAGGGATGCAGATGTATGAATCATTCACGTTGCATGTGAAATTATACTGTGACCTATAATAATAGGCATTGCTGTACTTTGTTATGAAACCAGATTCAAACTAAATTTAAAATCCAAGTCTGTCTGTAAAATCTACTGCAAGTTTCCAGATTTTGGCCCAGAATTCCCACTCTCCAGTGTTTTTAGTCTTTTATTTTTCCAGGTCATCTGTTTTATGGAGAAAGAACATATAGCCATCTGGGAGATTAGCATATATATTTTATGAAGCAGAGTAGAGCTCTCTCTTTACTGACTCAGATGCTAAAGACCCAGATTTGCAGCCTGCCTCCTAGCTAGCACAGCACAGTTCATAAAGCTTCTGTTGCCAGCGGCTTACCCCTCTCCCCCTCATCAAGAGCAAACCTACACTAAAGTGATGTTGGCAAAGTGGTACTGTTCTAAAGTGGGGGAAAAGACCTAGTTCAGCTTTACAGCCATGTAGAGAGGCAATTTTTAATGACAGAAGAATCCATTTGTCAATAAAGCTTACATTGTTTGAGTAGAAATTACCAGCAACTGATCAAACAAATCTGGCTACTGGAGTGAGATTCATCTCCAGAGTGGTATATATGGCTATATTTGTGGATAAAAGCACAGAACAAATCTGTGGTGTATCCTCTGAAATGTATAAAAGCCAAATGAGAGTGTTAGTGCTGGGTTAATTTAAGATGCAATATAAATTACCACAGGATGTAAAAGGAGTGAGCTGCAATAGATGTGCCAAGGGGCATCTCCTTAATCTTTTATACTTTCTCACTGTGCTGGTAGGGATGTGCTTTCATTGTAGCTATAGTTGGAAGTACAGTATGTTTCTAGTACTGCAGTGTAGCTGGACTGTGACAGTACTCCTTCCTTTTCTCTGGACATTCCTCTTTCTTTTGCTTTTAATACTATTCTCTTTTTCTCCCTTTACAGAACACAGATACTCGGAGCATAGACCGCCAACATTTTGATATCCAGTGTAGATTTATAACTATGGACTGCCAAGTTTTAAGAAGTTATAGAGCTGCTAAGTCCAGTGAAGAGAGAGGAAACACAACCACTGAAAGAGAGAGTACTAGTTTGGTAGTCTGCACAAGCCTCTAGAAAACACAGGGCAAAAGCTGAGATCATAATCCTAAATTTGTATTAATAATGATACTGAATAAGCAGAATACTTTCCATTGCTTCTTAAAACAAAGACTGGGAATAGACTGGCCTTTTTGTTTACCCTCTAATAATTTGGTGGTACTTTAGAAATATATATGCAAAAATGAGCTTGAATTAAAAGCTTTGGTTCAAAGCTCCCAGTTTGAAGGAAGTTTGAACTATATTCAGAGTATCATCTGCATTTTTCAGGTTAGACTCTCCTTTTTAAACAAATTATAAGAAAAACCATGTCCAAACTTTAAGAAGCACAGAGTGTGTATTCAAATACAGACTTTAAGAGCTGGATCTGTTATATCTAAAATCTGATTCCCATTATTCAGATCTGCTGAATAATAATGGAAACAAACACAGTCTTACTAGAAAATGCATAAGAAAAAAGTTTCAATGTAGCATTTGGGCTATATGTTCATCAGAAAGGCATGGACCGTTTCAAAAATCTTTCTGTATCTTGCCAGTGCTAAAATGCCATGTTTCAAAGACAGCATGCAGACAGTCTTTAATGTTCTTTTCTTCTACCTTTTGTCAGTTACTGGAACATGAGCTTGATATTTACTGACAGTTCTATTTACCTTGATGCTAAGAACAGCCTACCCAATCTGGCCAGATCTTTTCATTCAGAAACCAGTCTCTGACATGGCTGGTAAAAGGTGCCAAGAGAAGTCTATGAGAGTGGGAAGATCCTATGATGGCTCTTCAGAGTATTTCCCTGGACACTCTCCCAGCTCCAAGCACAAGTGGCTTCCTGAGCCAGTCACACCACTTCTGTAGAAACAAACATATAATCACGGTAAATAAAGAAAAAAAAAACCCAAACGAGCAAACAAACCAAACCAAAACAAACAAAAACCCACAAACAAACAAACAACAACAAAAAAGGAAGGTGTCTTTTGAGCAGCAAAGCTGTGTACTTTGATATCAAGGCATTCCACAAGATGGCAGGGTTCTGTCTTGGCAGGTCACTACAGAAGGCAACCTGAGTCTCTACAGAAGCAATCTTTTTCCTACCATAGCTTTCACCATCAGTAATACAACTCTCTACTTTAAACCTATCAGTGCTCTATAGCAGTGATCAAAGTAAGTGGCAAACAGCTGAAAGACAGGAGGGCCTCTATTTTCTTATATCTCACTCACATTTTTTATATTACAACATTTAAAGCACCATATTCACATAAAACATAATTGTTTCTCACTGTGTGAATTAAAGAAATAATCTTTTTCTACATAAAATTAGACAGAAAATTATTGCATGCAACTGCAATTATTTTAACTAGGAAGATTAACAGCAACCCTTCACATTCCATCTCAGTCATCTATTATTTGAACTCCAAAAATCATAAATACAGCTATTTGTTACCCCTTGTCTTCACGATCAAGACAAGGTAACCTAAAGATGGGATGCTGCTGAAAGGTGGCTGTCCCTTTCACCTGTCCTGCTTCCTTGTGCTTTAATGTCTGTGTGTACAGTCCTAATGCAAGTCAGATCAACATTAAAAAGCTGATTGAAAACTAGCTGCTTCTACTCAGAGGCTTAGCTTTCAGCTAGAGAAATGAGCTGAAATAACTCCACAGCCACACAGTCACTGCTGTTGCAATCAGGAAAGCAGGTCAAGCATGTGACAAGGGGCAGGAAAGTCCCTTTCAGCAACAGAGTAGTATTGGATAAGCTTACACTAATTGTGAAAACACACCCTTGAGTAACAAAGGAATAGTGGAGAGGATGCATCCTCAGTTCTGCCCTCGATGACAAGAGGCAATGGAGAGAGAGGAGAGAACCTGAAGCTCAGTTCTTAGACAAGTTCAATTGAAAACTTGTGCTGGAGCATGCCTAAATCTTGCATATGTCACAGTAAAATGTTAGTTCTGACCTCAACTAGATGCATTTTGCTCTTTGTTTGTAAAATAAGGATACTAATATACCAGCTCTTTCTAGACCATTTATGTTTGGTTTCTGTGAGAAATAAAGGCTCTGAACTTTGGGGGAAAAAAAAGAGAAACTAGAACAATTGTAGTTCCCTGTAGGGTTCTCTGCAATACTTGTTACTAAGTTTCAGTTAAGTAGAGGTGTATTCCCAGAGTAAATTCAAGTAAATTCAAATATTTTACAAACAATGATAAGGATTTTGTATGAACTCAGAGCATGTTACACTTAAGATCTTCATCATCCTTTTATGCTTCCTATAAAGGTGCTACAGCATAGTGCTAATGAAAAGATAGATAAATAGATAAAACCCCAACACACAACATTAAATAATTACTAGCAGCTACTCTGTACATAAGCCAAACCAAAGGCCTCACTCGGGAATGGAGAAATTTTTAAAAATCCATCTTGCAGAGAAGAACTGTGTAATTGCATTTACTAAACACTGAAGAATAACTTAACTCTAGATTTTCTGTATAAGTGGGAAGACATCAGGTGTTGTCAGGGTGCTTGGGATTCTCATTTGGTATCAGTGGGTATGTGAAGATACTCTGAATATAGTTCAAACTTCCTTCAAACTGGGAGCTTTGAACCAAAGCTTTTAATTCAAGCTCATTTTTGCATATATATTTTTAAAGTACCACCAAATTATTAGAGGGTAAACAAAAAGGCCAGTCTATTCCCAGTCTTTAAGAAGCAATGGAAAGTATTCTGCTTTTCATTGTTACGATTCATTGTTACGATGAAGCATGAACAGAGATTTTTCATTTCCAGGTTCACCACTGAAATTCAAATGAGGATGAAAAAAAAAAAAGAATGAAGTGAAACGTAAAGAAAATCTCCCAGTAATATTACCAAGTGCAAACAAATTCTATTGACAAGATCTGGTGTCTCCACAAGCTGTGAAAACCCTGGTAGCAGGGAGAAGGAATTAGGATTTTCAGGACCAAGCAGCTACATGCTGATTGCAAGAGTGAGAAGTAAATTCTGTTAATTTTTAACAAAGGCATTCAGCAGGGATACACCCATGACAACCTCGTGCAGAAACCATCTAACGCCCGCGCTTAAGTTCGGCTCGATTATGGAAGACCATGGCCTGACAGAAGACAGAGACTGTGGCTGGTTTCCGGCGCAGGCCCGCGCTCCGGGTACACGGGGCAGGGACGGTCCCCGCGGGGGCGGAGGGACACCG
>NW_008239553.1:11318834-11332916 GCF_000691975.1 Corvus brachyrhynchos
TGCTCCAGTGCCCTTCTGTCTTCCAGGCTAGCGCGCTGCTCCCGGGGAGGCAGAGCCTCGCTCAGTGTGTTTTTAGCGTTTCACCGACGCCAGGAGCAGTTTCCCATTGTTAAGACCTGTGTTTCCAGGGGCTGATAAATTTTCATCAAGCGACAGAATCCTGGCGGCTGGGCAGTGGCTGAGTCACCAGGGCTTTGGTCATTTTCCCTTTAAGAATATTCTTAAAGGTTGCTGAAAGGGAAGCAATTGTTTCCTGAAGTGTTGATTCACTGCTAATACTTGTTCAGTATCATCCTGCTTACTAACCAAAAGCTTATTATTTCTGACTGAAAAATTCCTAAGTTGACTTGTGTTACCAGGTTCCTCTGCTCTCTTACAAATTCTGTCCTAAAATACCTGTGAATGAGTTGTTTCCCCGTTTGGATATCTGGGCCTGCCTGAGGGTTGCTTGACTATGTTGTGATGCTGAAGGCACCGAGGGATCAGTTTGTTTCTGTGAATTTCTGTGCAGTTTTGAAGCCTTTGTTGGAGATGGAGAATAGGGCTGTTTCATCTCTACATTTTTTTAGTCACTGTACCATTGTAGAAAGAGAAACAGCGTGGAATGACTGTTTCTACATCCTGTTTATCTATCACCATTGACAGTTCAGGCAAGGATAATGCTTTTTTTTGGAGGGGCAGAGAAAAATCTTCAGACTAGTAGGCTTTTCTAGAAAGTAAGAGTGAAAAGATGGTTTGTCCTATCTAGGCCGTATCTCCAAGGAATACAACTAATAGCTTTTTTTCTTACTCTGTATTCTGCTTGAAAGCATTTAGGTAAAACTCAGTAATTTGTACCATTGCCCTTGGGCTTGTGAAGGGACTAGGTGCTGTTCCTTTCTTTCATGCTGCAACAGCATTGGTAAGTTATTTTTTGCCCCACACACAGAAAAAGCTTTGAATGAAAGCTTATTAGGTTTTGTTTTTGAGATACTTAGGAGAACCATTGCTGTAGAACTTTTTGAACCCTTGGCTCCCATTCTGTTTTGAGTTTTCAAGTTCAGGCTTTGTAACTGTGGATTCTTCTGTCTTGCTGCCTCTTCTATGGTTTGATAGTTCATAAACAGTTGGGGAGTTGTACCTTCCCCCTTTGTCTTTGCCTTACTCTTCCTGTGCCACAACAGGGCTACACTACTTCTCTTCTGTCAGGTCATCAATCATATGTTCATGACAAAGTAGAATTTATTGTCCTCCAGTAGGTTTGTATAATGCCTAAGGACTATGTTTTTGTTGTTGGTTTTGTTTTTAAGAAACAGTGCAGTTTGGACAGGGATTAAAGTTGGTTGCCATTGAATTGGATTTTCAAGTTGAATATTAGAAATCCTTTGCCAGGAATGCTATCCACTTTTAGAGCTGATGATGTTAGTTTGATAGCTGTATGGAACAGGAATCACAGTCTACTGTGTAATACTTCATAGTCCAGTAAGTCCAGTTTTGCAGGAGTGATGCAAAGTGTCGCTCTGGACATGCACCTCTTCACAGAACCTATTTTTACTTGCTTTCCTAAAGGTTATTTTCATATTTAATGGAAATTTAGGAGTATGAGTTCTAGGGATTTTGCTTCTACTGAGAGCTGTACTAGTTTAGCTGGTAATTTTAGCCATCCATCTAGTGTGCTTGATTCTTGCCTCAGTGAGGGTACCATGAATGATAAGAGGAGCCTGTTAGAGGCTGTCAGCAGTGGGCCGACTTGAGGGACTCTCATCTGCACTATGGGCTCTTACACACTTCAGACTGAATTAAATAGCTTAATCATGTGGTCTAATGAGGGCTGATTAAACGGCACCTACTTTGCAGTTGTCAACATGGCCACTGGTTCATGGTGTACAGGCTCTGTAATTCCTTACCGGCCCACAGAGGAATGATAGCACTTCAGTTCTTGAATTCTGTACAGTCTTGTACAACATGTCTGCCAAATTACACTGGAGTTCAGAGGTGGGGTTAGTGTGTTTAGAAATGTAAAGAAAAACAGGTATTTTGTGCCCTAATGTAGCTGTATAACTCAAACTATGAAAATGAATAAACTAACTCAGCAGAAAATACTTTTTAAAAACCCCAAACAAAACGTTTCTAAGAAGTGACTTTTTTTTCTGAGGAAGCTACCCACGAGGGTGAGCTGGCCAGTTTGCCTTATAAAAATACACATTTTCAAACTAAAGCTAAGGTCATACTTCCAGATAAAAGAACATTCAATGTCACGCATTAGTTTTCATGTGGAAGCTGAAGTGTCTCCGTTTTACATCCCACCCCTATTAATTAGTGCCTCCAGCAGGGATGTGCTTTTTTTTATTGAAAATGGGTGACAGCACACGAGGTGTTCTACTTTCCAGCCTTTCGGTTTCCTTTGCCCATCTCGTTCTCCTGCTTGCCACCTTACTGTCGCCCTTCTTCCCAGCACCGGGGCGGGGGTGAGGGGAGGCCGGGGCGCTGCCCGCGGGGCCGTCCCGTCCCGTCCCGTCCCGTCCCGTCCCGTTCAATCCGTGAAATGCCCTAGCAGAACACTCGCTGTGAACAGCACCTGAACGCTGTGTGTCTGGAGTTGGCAGGGCAGGCAGTCCCCTGGTGCTGTGGGGGGCGTGTTTGTTCATTTTCAGTCTTTTGACTGACCTTGTCCCTAGGAGCAGGTTAATTGAGGATTGTACCAGTATTGAAATTCTATCAAGTGAAGAGATAGGACTCAACATCTGATTTCTTTAGGTCTTTTATTAGTAAGAAATGCAAGAGTGACTCTTCGTGTATTCTCAATGGCAGGGTAGTCTCACATCTGGATTTATTGTCATTACAGACTTGTTCTAAAATTTAGTGTTTCTGGTCAGAATCTATTCCTTTCATGTTTTCTAGTAATCTCTCTCTCAAGTATTTGAACACCAAGGTTGCTGCTGTAGGACTGAAATCTTCTTTGTTGTGCTAATCCTTGAAGTTCAGAGTGTTACCCAAAATATGTATTCACAGTAGGAGAAAAATAGATTGTCTTTGGGACTGGAAAAGACCTTTTCTCCTTCTGGAAGACTTTCTTGGTCAGTTTTCTATCTTGTTTCCCATTAATCTTTTGTTCATGGAACACTAGGAAAAGCAGCACAGGCATCCTTATTAAACTAACTCATAAGTTTGACTAATTTACAAAAGTAAGCCAACTTCTAAAAATCATGTTCAGGAAAGATGGAGCTCAGACAAAAAAAAAAAAAGCCTTCAGCTGTGGACAGAAGAGTTTGTATTAACTCCATACAGTTTTGTGATAAAGTCTTGTACTAGAGGAAAGACATTTGATTGGAATAAGGAAACTAGTTTACTCAAATGGGATCTAACCTGCTCCCTTACAAACTTCATTTCCTTTCTACCAGACGAAGCAGGGGAACAATGTCAGATTTGGCTTTTCAAATGCAGGAAAGTATTAAAAGTCTTGGTGACTTTCTGTTTAAATCTTGCATTATGGTACTCTTCCTTAAAAACTTACTAAAATTTCATTGACTGTAGTCAATGAAACCACACAACTATCAGACAGAGTAGCAGCACTGGTAGTCTACCACTGCTGTAAATTGAGCTGTGTCAACATGTTTTCATTGGTCAGTATGTGGAATTTTCATTCTACATTAGTCAGTGTTGGATGGGTTCTTTTGGCCACCAGTATAAACTGTGTTTAGTGTACAGTTGTACAGGATACATTTTCTCATTGCTTTTGCTCCAGGTACAATTTGTATACTGAATTGAGACATCTGCATCTGTAGATCTTTTTCCTGTATGATGCTGATTAGCCACCAGCCTGTAAAGTCAGTGTATGGGAATAGGAAGTTTTTGTAACAAAAATGCAGTGTGCGTTAATCAAAAAATGTTTTTCTTATTGCTTGCTCTGCACACTCAGTATGTGGTTTCATCCATCTGTTTGTCACACTGTTGTCGGTAACATCAGAACTGATTAACAGATCTCTTATGGGGAACAAATCTACAAAGCCTGTAGAGGTGTGGAAGAATAAGTGTGATTTGGGAAGGACTAAAAGATTGTTCAACAAGAGACATTCAGATAAGGGACAAGTGGAGAAGCAGATGCATTTTGTGTTGAGTTTTAGCTGTTTCACATTAAACACTGTATTGTGAAGATTAGTTGGTGAGTGTGTTTTTCATTTTTGGAATCTTGTACTGTCACTGAGAGTATATCCTTAAGGGGGGTAGGGGCAGGGGCATCAGTATTATAGGGGTTTAAGTGTGGTAAGAGGTATTTTATTTTACTATGTTTTACCATTTACAGTGAGTACTTCATACAGATTTTATGACACTGCAAGCTCTGTTTTACCATACTATTTGGCACTAAAAGGTTGTCAGAAAGGCCTACTGCTTTCCTTTGTGTTGTTTTGGAGTGAAAACTGGCCCTTCCTCCAAGGGTAAGGGTGAGGTTGGCCAGTGTGAACCTTCAGCTGATGTACAGGCTGCATAGTTGCTAAATGCTTACATCTTTTTTCTCCTCTTTCCCTAGTCCTAGAGATCGACTTCTCAGAGCTTGTTCTGGAAGAAATCATTGGCATAGGGGGCTTCGGAAAAGTGTATCGAGCTGTATGGATAGGAGATGAGGTTGCTGTCAAGGCAGCTCGCTATGACCCTGATGAGGACATCAGCCAGACCATTGAGAATGTCCGCCAAGAGGCCAAGCTCTTTGCGATGTTAAAACATCCCAACATCATTGCCCTCAGGGGCGTGTGTTTGAAGGAACCTAATCTTTGCCTGATCATGGAGTTTGCCCGTGGAGGATCGCTCAATAGGGTGTTGTCTGGTAAAAGGATACCTCCTGACATACTGGTGAACTGGGCAGTGCAGATTGCCAGGGGAATGAACTACCTGCACGAGGAAGCAATTGTTCCCATAATTCACCGTGACCTCAAGTCCAGCAACAGTAAGTGCCACACAGTGAACAGTCAGGGTGCTGGGATATGGTTTTGGGGAAAAAAATCATACAAAGTAAAGAAGGGAGTAATGTTAATTCAGTATCCTTTCTTGTGAACCACTGTATCCTCTAATTCAATCCCAGAAGGGTTTATTTTTGTACAGTATGGTGCTACAGATCACAGGAAACGTGTAAATGCTTTCACTCTTTAGAAGCAACTTAAATGATTGGGTGCAAAAGCAACTGTAAATGAAGCATGCTTCACTAGTATTTCATATAGTGTCTAGGTTTTATTGGCATTTTAGCAGACTTCTGTATGTTATAAAGCCTTATTGAACTTAAAATCTATTATTCTTCCACTTTTCGGAAGGATAAATGCTTCTTTGTAAAGGCAAATGCTCCTAAGCTTTCATTTTACTTGCTAGATTTTCATCTGTATAGATGAGATGCAAGCCTGTTTTCATTATGGGAGATGTAACCCATCCCAGCTGAATTGGATCTTCTCTTTATCCATCATAGAGCTGGTGTTGACAGAAACATTAACTCGTGAGTAAAATGTCCTTGTACGGCCAGGACTTCAGCTGATATTTGTGGTGCTTTACATGATACAGCTCACCCGTTAGAGAGCAGAGTAGTTAGGATTGTGGAAATCATGGTGATTTCAGCTGCTCTGTAGTACTGACAGCATTACTGTCTGTTCCTTGGGTCTTGTTCTTGTAGTGTGTCTCTTTTTGCAAACTTAAAACTTGAAGTCAAACACACACATAGAGCATTATTTATGAGTGTGGGAGCAAAGTGCTGCAGTGGTTTCAAGATCATCATCTCCTTTCCTGATGCCTCTATGCCACTGTTTAGCCTTTCTCTCTGCTTCTCTGTCTAGATGGCAAGAGCAAACATGGACCTGCATGTTGGCTGTGGTGGTTTAGATTTGTGTGTTAGTATGAACTCATTGTCATTTATGGCTTGAGTTAATAAGAAGCTCTAATAACTGGGTGTCTGGGATGCAGGCATATGTTCCCTTTTGCTTTGAGGGCAGGGACATTAGCAAAGAGGTCTGACAGATGGGAATTTTAATATCTTAAATAGATTCACTAGTGCTAGCGTTAACCATTGCAATGCTGTAAATTTCCAGGCCTTGCAGTATCTTCTTATGTTTTTTTGACCTCACATGTCGTAGTAGTGAATTTACTTAGTTGGTTGTGAAAGAGTAAAAAAAGTATTATTAGTTCTTGTTAATGAGTTTGCAAATAGGAACGATAAGAGCTTTCAAGTTAGTTTCTACAGTATTGTTCTTATAGTAATGAAGTTTCACATTTTGTTAGAATAAGGCAATCTTAATGTCACAGAATAACATATCTAAACCCTTCCCTTACAGATAGCGATATATATGGGCATGTTGATAAATGCTGTAAAATTAAGGAATGATTTGCTTAGTTAATGAATGACTGGCTGCATCTGTGAATAAGAAATAATTGCCTTTCAGTGTCGTACCTTTCCTCCTTACCTAAGAAAATATTTACTTGCTTATTTTGCTAACAGGCCATTAAGGCTTCCTTGCTAAGTGCTAGTTGAACATTTTTAAGGTTTAGAATGAAAGTTATTTCTAAGATAAAAAACTGTTAGCTTCTAGTATTTCACTGTTTCATTCAGATCAGAGACTTCTAGTTGTAAAAGGGAAAAGCATCAACAAGAGAACCAGCCCAACCAGAGGGACACCAGTGCACAGTGTTACCAACCAAACAGATATGGATGCTCGAAAACATCTGGGCTGTCAGCAGCAAGACTAAATGTCTCTTGTCACAATGAATCAGCAGAGTATAATTGTGCTGCACTGTAAATGGTTGGTGAGAAGTTGCTACATGTATTACTGTAATTTCCCCCATTTGGGAGGAAGCAGTCGTAAAGAAAGAGGAAGAATGAGTGGGAATGCCTCTGAAAGGATTCAGAGATGTTCTGTGTTTGAAGGGGAAAGGTAGAGAATTTACATGGTGATCGTGACCAAGATAGGATCAGATCTAGTAGAGAAATGATGGGTATAGGAAAATTCTATCCCAGATAAGGCTGGAGCAAGCACTATTACATTTGGGAAACTAAATAAATGTTGGGCCTGGTACTGGAGGGAAGGACTTGAGGTATTTTAAGGAAAAAGTATTGGTTTGCTTCTCTCTTTTGAAATAAGATAAATTAGTAACTTTGGGTATGGGCTTGACATATTACAACAGCTGTTTATTAAACAAAATGGAGTTCTTCATTCTGTGCTGTGTAATTGAAGAGAAATTTTTAAAAATATATACTATTTTAAACATTTGAAATACATGGTTTTTTTCTGAGTGTACCTACAGAGCAAGCATCATAAATATTAGATAATGACAATGGCGGAGCTTTTTTGTGGGGATACGGGATTGTAGGATAAACAACTTTGGACTGCCTAGGTCATGTCTTGATTGTTCTGTGACTGCATTGCTGAAATCCCTTTTCTCTTATATGTAATAAGCATCTTAGAAATTCCTCTGCTCTGTTTTCTGTGGAAAGCTTTTTACTAGTTTTGTAAAGATTAGTAGACTAAGTATATTATTGCATCCTGATTAATATATAGCTTACTTTTTTTCTGTTTTTCTGATGAACTTAGTTTTCTCAGTTGCTGTGGATAATGGAGAGCCAGTTATCTTGTTAGCTTTGTGCCTGTAGAATTACAAGCTTCCATCATTTTCTTTGCACAAGTTACCACCCACCAGGTGACAGGCAGTGATGTGTCTGTGGTGAGGGAAGAGCTTCTGCTTGCAAGAACTTGGAAAGGATTCTTGCAGATGCATTTCTTACATGTACTAAACATCTACAAGCACGGTAGAGCTGTCATGGGAGCATCAGCTGTATTGATTTACTGGTTGGTACTGCCTGTGTTGAGTAATAGACTGTGATTCTCCTACATCTCATCTTGCCTTCAAGCACCAGCTGGGATGTACACTGTGCATCGGAAGCTACAGGATGAGTTAGTTTGGGAGTTAGGGAACAAGATGGGGGAGTGGGAAAGAACAGAGTTGCCTTATTTAAAATCAGTTTTTCTACTAGAATAGAAGAAAATCAGAGAATGCTTTGTTGTCAGATGTCTGCTTATGTTTAGACAGACACAGAATGCGTAAGAACAGTACTTCATGATGAATCTTTTAAGCAGATCACGTTACATTTTGAACGTGTCAAGTGGACACCCTAATACAAGTCTGAGAAATTACCCCATTATATAAGGATTTGGGAAAAAAATCCTTTTTGATTTAAACTATTGCAGCTTTGTGGACTCAGTATATACCAAAACAATGCTCAGAATAGTTGTCAACATTTCTGGTAGTGTAATAAAGAACATAGGGTTTTGATTACTTTGGCAGGTAACTTCAGTTTTGTTCATCTGAACTGAACTTCAGACAATTATTTGAAGATACCGGGAGGTGTCTCTTTCTTGAGATACTCCTCATCAAAAAGCACTCCAAATCATTTGTCTGTTATCCATCTTTTTTGATTGAAAGAAGGAATTTTTTTCTGTTCTGTAGTTTTTCTTCTTTTCATTTTCATAACTTTACATTTAGTGCTAATACATTTGGAGTGTAGGAAAAGTGCTCTGTATGTTTAGTACCATGTTTGAGGAAGATGTATTGTAAATCTTGGAGGTTCTGGGGGCTGCCTGTTTCATTGCTTTGGGAATGTAATCAGGAAGTGAGTACAGAAAGGTCTTTACAGAATAAATTGCACACTTGTGATTTAGTTTTAGAGACTCTGAAATTACTTTGTTGAGTGTGAGTTCAGCTGGCAGTAAGTCTGGCAGACAAGTGTTTCAGTGGCATTAGCAACTCATATGTCAGTCATAAAGCTACACGAGAGAAAGAAGATTATTTAGGACAGCTATTTGGTTCTGCTGTGTGGGGAGATAAGTATTTCTCTTTTTATTTTGGGCATTTGATTTAAGGGATTCAATTTATTCCAAATGAAAATTAATCTTATTAATCTGACAGAATCCTCACTGGCTGCTGCTGCTTCTCTTCATCTGGTGATATCTCCAACCTCTCCTTCTTCAGCTGCATTTTGGTGAGCCACTGAGCATATGTTACAGAATCCTTGGTAGGCCTTTCCCAATGTGAAAGCACCTAAATAATCTAAATGCTGACCTATAGAATAAAAGCAACTAGAAATGCCCACTGAAGTCAACATCACTGCACTTAGAACAGCTCTTAAGAGTTTTCCTTTCTTTTATCTCTCATCTGTGATTCAAGTCTCATTTCTGGTCAGAGAAAAGTGCCTGGAATATAATGCTTAGGATCAAAAAGGGAGAGTCCTGTTGGTTTTAGTGAAGTATTGCAAATTACAAAGTTGGTCCTGTTTGTTTCTGTTTGTCTGTCAATGTTAGATATGCCAGCATTGCTATAGGAATAAAGCCAGTTAACTAATACTGTGGAGAACTAGCAAAAGCGTATTTGCTCTTTTTTGTGACTGTCTCAGCAAAACATGTTTGTTATTTGCACTGCATAGAAAGATTTTGCTGAGGGTGTTCATGCCAGTTAGCAAAATGCTTTTTAAAAGTCACCATCGTTGTGTTCCACAAAGTGGCACAGAAGATTAGCAGCAAAGTGACATTGCCAAGGTCAAAGAAAGAGGAAAGGACAGAGGTCAAAATAAACCCCAACAGTTCTGATTCAGGCAAGTTCAGTAGTTCTTCTCTTCAAGTTATTTGAAGTCTTTATCTCTCCTACTTTTTGGATCACCAGTGTAAGCTTGTGGTGTCCTGAGATTCAAAGCTCTAGCTTTCTAAAAGAATTCCAAACTCTGCTATAGCTTTGCTTATTTAATGTAGTTAAGTCTTTATGTGTTCATAAAGATGCCAGTAGAGCTGACTTTCCACATGGTCTATGGATAGTTGTTCCTAGGACTTAAAAGATTCCTTATTTTTTAATTTTAATCCAGTCATAGTTACACTCTTCTGTTGGTCTTTTCAAAGCAGGAAAAGTTCTTGTAAACCTCTTCCTCTGTCTGGCAGAGGTGTAGAGGAGAACTCTTCCAGGGTCTGCTGAATGTACGTTGGCAGAGCAGTTAGGAAGTCTGCGCTGTTATTGCTGCTTCTGGTACTCCAGTGTAATTTGCTGACTAACTCTCCAGTGTTGTACCTTCTATCAGAATGGGTTTCCTTTGTCAGTCCAATTAAATGACTGTGAGTAATGCTTCTTGTAAAATGTAGTGAAGCTATTTCAGTGATATCTGAATGCTCTTCACTGGGTGAATAATTGATCTGTTCTTAGTTGGGTTGTTACCCAAGTTACACTTGCCCTGTACGAGGAAAGTGGTAAAAAGGTGAATTTTTTTTGGGGGGGGGGGAGTGGTGGTGTGGAAGACAACAGCTGGAAGATGAATTTTCAGGGAGCAAAAATCAGTAAAACTCCTTCTTTTCTTTCTTTTTTTCTAAGTTTAAAAACTGTGTACAGTAGAAATCAGGCCTTTCAAACAGCCTGAATATACTTGTAAGGCTGATGAAAGATGAATTTAGGTTCTGCCCTTATGCAATTACCTGATTCTGTAAACAAGCTGTAAGATATTGCTAATGGTGCATAACTCCTAGTTCTGGTTACTCTGCTTATATTTCTCTCTCTCCCCCCGAGTATCATCATTTGTGCTGATATCCTGGTCACTTCTGCTGTAGTTGAAAAATTCCAAATAACCATAATTTTTTTGCTTGTGGTAATATAATGAGGAAATTCATGCCATTAATACTACACATTTTCATTGAAAATAATGAAAAAAACCTGATTTTATGTACTATTAGTGCAGAAGATGTAAATTTTGCCTGGAAGTGTTGCTAATTTTTAAGATGTTAAAATACCAGGAATTCCCAGAAGTAGGGTGATAGTTTGTATGTTGTACTTAGGTACTTTCTTGGGATTTTTCTTCCTTAGCTTTTGTAAATTAGTGCAGCTATTTTCTTCTCAGAGAGGTTTGACAGATGCTTTCATGTTGCAGTCTTATTTTCATGTCTTAGGAGATTTCTGAGAATTCCAAAATAAATACGTCTTCTGTAAATTGTTTGTTTTAGTTGAATATGGATCGATATTATAACTAAATACTGTTAATTGCAAGTCAAAAGTAGGAAGTCTTTCTGAAATAAATTTGATGTCCACAAGAACACTTTGGTATCCTCCCACCCACACTAAGTAGTAAAAAGGCAACTTCACAGATGGAATCCGTTACCTTCATAGACAAGTACCTCTCATTTTTAAGAAATGAAATTTGTATATTACACTCAAAAACCTAGCCAATATCCTTTTCATGTAATTGAGCCGCTGTGTACATTTTTTGCAGGGTTCTCTCTGCTCCTAAGAAAAAATAAGAGTTGTGGTGTTAAGTACTTTATCCAAGCTGTGCATATGGAGGCATAGGACAGACCTAAGCTCTGTCGTGCAGCAGCTGTCTGTAGGCATCCTCTGAATTCACTGTCTGACCATCTGTGACAGAGCTGGGAAAGATCTGTGTTCTTCTGAAATTTCTAAGGAGCCAGTCAAGAGTGAAAACAGCCTTGTGGTATTTCTGGGAAGCTAGAATAATTCCTTGATCTCCACTTTTTTTTTTTTTTTTTTTTTTTTTTTTTTTTGGTGTTTCTTCCACATCAATAAACTTAATTTGAATTTTGACTGACATCTGTCAGCAGCTTCACGTTTGCTTTTCTTATCAAACAATTCTATTCAGAATTTCAACATATCTGGAACAAACTCGCTCTTGAAGCATCAGACATTAAACACAGTCTTGGTCTTTGACGTGATGATTCATCACCCAAGGTGATCCTTTAATTTTAAGTACTATCCCATTTTGAACACTGTGTATATTTCCTTATGACAGGACAAGGGAAACCTTAAGCTGTTTGAAAGAATGCGGGGTATAACACATGGTTTTAAGTAGCTGCTTTTTGGTACATGTTCGCTTTCTGATTCTAGGGTAGTTTGTTATGTTGGTGTGACTTTGATTGCCAAAAGGTTGCCAAAGTTGACTGGCATGTCTGCTAATTGCTGGTTAATTGTCCAACTGCTAATGAAAGGTCTTCCTCAGACCCGAGCTTTTTGCAAATATGAAAAAGAAATAGTAACAGAACCTCATGCACTGAGAAACTATTCCTATACATAACAACTCAGAATTATATTGTTGGGTTTCATCACTGTTTCTTAAGATCAGAAAGAAGAGCTCTTGCCCACAGAACAGTAAATCTGTGTCCCAGTCTGTAGAATAGTCATTATGGTGGTCATGGCAGCGTGGTGCAGCATCACTTAGGGCCCTCTTGGGGAGGGAAGCAGCCAGAGGACACGCAGTCTTCCTATGAACCATTTGTATTACTGCCACGCACAGCCCTTCCACTTTGCTTTCTAGAAGCATTGTTGTATTGCTCACACATTTATTGTAACACCATTTTTTATTTAAAACAAAAATACCCTCCCAAAATAGCAAGCATTGTCTAGTGCACATACGGGTTCCAAATTGTCTCTGAAATTCTGTATGTGCTTTGAATGCTGTATGCCTGTCATCACCCCAAGACAATGCCTTATGTCTGGGATAATTTTTACAGCTACAAGCCAAGCTTTTAGTTTTCTGTACATCCATCTCTGATGTGTTGTCAAACATGCTCTGGGAATTTGCTTTGGCCATTAAGAAATATTAAGATCTGCTGTTTGTATCACAACTGGAAACATTTAAAATGCAAGCACTGCTTCCTCCTTGGCTATGCGTAGATTAATTGTTGAGATGTGTAGCAAAGCTCCACTTATGAGTAACAGGTAAATACTTTTGCCACAAAGATTTTGTTTATCACAGCAATTTCTGTACTTAAGCTGGGGATTCCTGAGAGGTTCCTGGTATACTACAAAGAAATGCTAATATGAGTAATTGCTGTAAGGATGGTACATATAAGGGTGGTGGGATGTATGTGAACCAGGCCATGTGGTCCACCTACCACAAAAGCATTACAATTCCTGTTATTTCTCCTTTGTGAGTAGGGGCCTATGGAAAGATGTTAGAGAATAGTCTTTAGTTCCTTTTGACTTTGCACTGTTCAAGGATCCTGAGAATAAGAAAAATCCTGTCACTTTGATTAATAGAACTCAATATGCCTAATTCTGCCTGTTGAAGTGTTGTCAGTCTTGCCCTGGATTTATTGATTTGCTTTTTCTTGTTTGATGTAATCAGTCACATAATGTGTGGTTTTGATATGATTATGGTCATCTGATAACCAGGGAATATTGCTAATGCTTCATCAGGTTACTGTGTAGTCAGAATCTTTGATCACCGGGTAAGCTGGGTCAAAGAACCCTAATATAAATGTAGCATATAATAATTTTGTAGTTCAAAAAATGAACAGCTTTTTGATGGCTTTATTGGATGAGCTGTTATCTTGTGTGGACTTTCATGTACAACAGTGGAGGAATGCCCTCTTTCTCAGCAGCTGGCAACTTGTTCTGCTCACCTTAAGGTCAAACTCTGCAGTATTCAAGAAACTCCTGAGTTTTACTATTGTCAGCTGTAGCTTGGTGTCAATTGTGCATCTAAGAACCTTTTAACATTTTTTCTGATGAATGAAAATACACCTCTCTACCTTTTTACAATATTTTAAATAAAATCTGATTTAAAAACCCCATAAAGCACCCCAGCTTCTGGTGTGGATTGTGCTGCTGCCTGTGAGGTTTTTTTGTCTTTCTTACCTTCTACGTTTTGCAGTACCAGCTTATTCCATGAATGCGTTGGTGTTATTTACTGTTTCATAAAGATGTCTTCATTGAAACCAAAACAAAAACAGTTTGGCTACCTTTTTTCATCATGAATTTCATGTTTATATTTGCCTGGAAACAGCTCCCACTGAACTAGCATTATTATTAAATCTCTTTTCAGGTGGTCTCTTGAGTGACAAATGATGAATGTCATTCATGTGATTTTATTCTTCCCTTTCCTTTTTTTGTTGTTGCCTAATACAAGTTCCTGATTTGTTGCAGGCTTTCAAACTGGTACGGTTTGGCAATGCCCTGTGTTGAGTACAGATGTATTTATATTTTTGACTTGGAGCATTTAACTGATTATGAAGAGTATAATAATCCATGCCTGAGCTAAAGGTTGTTCCAATGTCAGCAGTATGGTAGGATTTAGTCTGAAATAAGAGCTGA
>NW_008239553.1:11333025-11373461 GCF_000691975.1 Corvus brachyrhynchos
CGGTATGTTAGGATTTAGGCTGAAACCAGAGCTGACCCGCTCTGTTTTTCCCAGGAACTCACCTGAGCATTCTCCAGGAGCATTCATAGTGTTTTGTATGGATCACTAAAGCGATAAGACTTTTTTCACCCTGCTTAGGTGAAAGGATCGATTCTAAATATATCGGGGCTTTGGAGGCCTTTCCTCTCCCCTCCCCCATTATGCATTAGCTCTTTAGAGTTACTGTACTGCATGGCTTAAAATCCAAGAACTGCTGTGCTGTCACATCCATCACCTCCTCTAGGTTGATAGAAGAGGACAGTTGTGCAGCTTTATGGATTTGCTGAACCCGGACTTGTACCCAGTAATTAAGAAGGTATAGGTTCCAAGGTATATATATTTTTTAAATGTGCTGTTGCTGAATGGTTAGTAATAAGAGAGAAAATATTTGCTTATTACTAGAGGCAGTATTAATGGTTTTTGGTTTTGCTTCTAAGATGTGAAATTTTGAGCGGGTCTTAAACTCTGTCCTTTCCAGGATCTTATGCAACACTTAGCCTTCTGCACCTCAAACAGATATTAGAATAAAGATGCAGTCCTACTGAAATGAGCAGCAGAGTACCCAACAGAAGGTAGGTAAAGGCTACATGCAGGAAGCCCGGACTTATTCCATGTGCAGATCTGTTAATCACTTTAAGTACTTTGAATGCAGGATCAAGAGCAGATTGCTCGTTATCTGGATACTTGCGAAGCAAAGCTGTGCTGGCTGACTATGGAAGGTAGAGCTAAAATTGCAAATTAGCTTCTGGCAAACTGCTACAATATGAGGTCTCATTTTGGAGCGAATTTTTGAAATCCTTTCCCAGATGCTTAGTTCTGTCCTCAAGACAGAATGCCAGTGTACTGCCAATAGGACTTAATAATTAAAAAAAGGATTGCTTGGCAATCTCAGTCCCTTGTTCCCTTTGCAGTACTGCTGCTTTTTGGACTTGTTCGACAAACTGCAGACTTAATAGCGATCTTCTGTCTCTCTGAGACAATGGCAGCAGCATGAAGCAGTATATTAAGGCTATCTTTTTATCTAGCATCCAGTATTTACCACCTCCAGCATCTGAGCTGACATGTATCTTGGGAAGTTTTGCTTATTTATCGGAGGGGAAAGTAGGATTGGAACAACCTGAGTAAGTTCAGTGAAACCATCTTCTATGCAAGAATATTTTTGTTTCATCTATGAATACTTGTGTCCTTGAAATAAGGACTGTTCAAAAGCTACAGGACAATGGTTAATACTTGTATTGCTATAGTACCTTCTGTTTAAGAACCCTGAGGATTTCAGGATGCACTGCATTTCTTCAGAGTACAGTGGAATTTTTAATTATTTTTTCAGATAAAAGCAAGTAGAAAATGTAGTAAGTGGCCCATGCAAGAAACAAAAGATGCTTATCTGATTTTTCTGAACTGGTCTTCATTTAAAAGTATTTCACAGCCTTGCAGTGGTTGAAACTGTTTGGTCTGGAAATAGATTTAGAAGGCAGTGAAAGGGATTTGTACAAAGTGCAAATTATACCTATATTGTGGAGAGACAAGTGAAAAATATTCTGTAGGGTGAAATTGTCTGTCCCAGTTTTGAAATTCCAGGGTCTTAGTGTGTCAGGGAAGAAATTAAAGTTAAAATAAAGCTTCTTCAGAGCTCTCCTCGCTTGCATAAGTATTCTGGGGTCTGAAAAACATCCCTTAGAAAACATACATGGTCGAGTAAAAAGATTCTTTGTTGAAAACAAAGTTTCCTGTAACAGATTGGCTCCGTTTTGGACATACTGTGCCGTGGGTGGGTTGCAGAGTCTGGATCCTGTGATATTACTCAGTCCTTTATCCTCTCTGGCAAACCTTCAACTTCAGTAAGCCTTTAGCTTTTTTGGGAAATTTGTGTTAAGCAATTTTTGGATAAATTTGGAATTGTTTGGAAATGGAAATATTTTTCAGTTTCCTTCAACTCTTGTACTTGAGACTTCTACTGTATTGGTGGCAGAAAGAGGCTTTAATGGTAGTACCTTCCCGTATGGGCCTGGATTGCTCTTAAATCATACCACGGAAACGACTTGCATTATTTAGAACTGAAACCCTGCTCAAGTTTTGCGTTTAAGGATCTTGGAGTGAAACAGCATTGGTTTTCATAAAGGTTTTTCTTCGTTCTTTTGGTAAAGTTTCTGTACCTGGGATTTGATGGACTCTGATCTCTCTCTTTACAGTACTTGAATTATCTAAATGAAGGAAGTAGATGGGCTGATGCTTATTCACCATCTGACAGCTTCTGTATTTTGCATTTTGATATTTTGCATTTTGGTCAGTAAAGCCACAGTAGGCTGTTCTGTTTTCAGGATGGAGGAAGAAATAAAATGCATCCAATATTCCCACCCACAATGGTACTCCAGCCAATGGTCTTTCACATTCCAGCTATGACAGGGTAAGCATTAGTTCCCTTGTTTATAGTTTCCAGTTAGCCTTAGTGATGTCGAAAACAGTCATTGTACAGTAGCAGATGAGCAAAGGCCTGTGGGAAAACAAATCTGGTGCTAGGCTGTTGTGTCCATTGGTGCTTCAGTTGCTCTGGAATGATCTGCAAAAACATCCAACTGTGTTAAAAAGGTGTGGTATTATTCTGGGAAAGAAAAGTTAGGCAGAATAGTGTCATTTCCTGTGAATTTGACTTCCCTTGCCATTTTTCAGCCTTTGAGGTCATAACTAGTGGTCCTCTCAGCTCTCTTCAATCTTAACAAAATGAGAATAGATGTGCTGAAGCATTGGAAGTAAAGCAGAAACCTTGTTTAGAGTCCAGATAAAAAGGGAGACTGGGGAAAAAATTTCACTGAGTCCATACAGCTAGTTAATGATTTAAATATTAGAATTGAATGTTTCTACGGGAAATAAAATAACAAAGATGACATATTTAGCTTATTTATAGTCCTCCTGTAGTCATTCCCACCCATTGCTGTTGCTGCCTTCTAGCTCTTGGCCTATGTCAGCAGCTGATATGGCCCTAAGCAGACAAAAGCACTACACAAAGTAATGGGTAGTGGCTGCTGGGAATGAGTGTGAGTGGGATACATTTACAGGCTGAGTGCTTTTGCTGGAGATTTTCCTCTTGTCTTGACTGCTTTCTGCCTTTGTAGAATGTTGGGTGGCGAAGCATTTGACCCACAGCAGAGCTAGTGTTGGTGGAGGCTGAAACAGAACTACTGAAGTGCACTGACACTTAGAGGTGTTCATGTATTTCCACCGCCTTTGAGGGTTTTAGGCCTTCTCAACCCTACATCATCAAGGTGCTGTGTCTGTTTGGTAGCTGGCAGTCAGGGCCTCACCTGGGACATCCACCACCTGCTTTGTCTCCAGGTGCAGGAGCTCCCTTTAAGCTCAGGCTTACTTGAAGTACCTTTATAGTCAGTTTTTCTTACATTTCTGGCAAATGAGCTTCTGGTATTTTGTTCTCCCAACCTGTTTCAAAGCCCCAATATCCACCCTAGCATGCTAGAAACACTATTAAATGGTACATGTCTCTGTGAAAAATTGATAAAGCTTAAAAATATAACAATAAAATACATGAGTTTATGTTGCTTTATCACTAGGTAGTAGCTTTTTCATGATCTGCCTAGAAGTGCAGTATTTCAATAAAAGAGTAGTAGTTACTCTGGCACTAAAATCTGACTGTACTGTCTCCATTGGAGAGAAGTTACATGGAAGTTAAGTATGAAGCCAGCAATCATCCATCAAGTTAGAATTATATCCTGGTGTATCACAGATGACAAAGCCAGCTCTTTTCCCCCACAGTAAGTTTCCTCATCTTCTGGCCTTCTTCCTTACATATTTCTTTCTGTAAGTTTTCAGTTTTCATTAGACTCAGTCCTGCTCTTACTTCTTTTTCTAGTTCTCCTTCACCTAATTATTGTGACCATTTCCATCAGGCCTGATGTTCATTAGCTAATAGCTTTCTATTCTTGTGAGCCAGGTTTACTGAGTAGCTTCATGCACCGATAATTGACTTGGTGTGAACTGTGAGCTGGACCACACAAGAGACTGTCTTAGATTTTTTTTCAATTTTTTCACATTTCTTAATACACACACACACATTCTCTGGATGGGGAAATGGAGCATTAAGTTGTTGATATAGGTGTTGTCCTTAGGTACAGGGGCGATAGGCATTTTGGTGGTTAACTCTTGTGGTGGTATTGCAGGGTAATCCTGCTTCCCTTTGTATTCTTGTTACCAATTTTTGCCTTTTAAGTCAGAAACTTCTTTATTTTCTTGGTCTGCTGTGTGCCACATAAATTTGGAATACAACAGCAGAGTAGTTGAAAAAGCTGAAGCCAGCTTTTGGTATGCCTGGCTGTTCATACGATTTTGTGCAGTAGGTAGCAGCCCCTTTCCTCTACTTCAATATATAAAAGTGGGATATTTTTCCTGTGGAAGATCACACTGTAGTAGTTTCTTCCTGAATGTTGTTCTGCTTCTGAAGTGATGAGTCAGCTTATAGTACAAGCAAAGCAAAGAAGTATTCTGTTCAGGACTAAACTGTGCAGATTAACCTAATCCTTTCTCTAGGCTCAGAAACCAGAAAAATGCAATTATGACCATATTTTCCTGCCTTGATACTTAATTTTGACAGTTGAGGAGCCATTTTCTACTATCTATCTTTGATGTTGCTAGCAACTGGATCAGAATATGATAAAGAGTTTATTTTTCCTTACTTGCTCTTTCCCATTGCTTTGGCTCACTGGACACTAAGAATGCTGTCGAAACTGTTCAAAAGTGTATCTGAAAACTAAAATAACTATTCCAAAAGAAACAAGCAAAAATCTGACAGTGATACTGCCTTCCAGGGGAAATATCTGTGTGTGAAAGGAGGTTATAATACATTTCCTCGTTCTGCTGGTGTAATGTGAGCAGAACAGAGAATTAAAGCAGCAGCTGTTAATTTCATTGCCAATTTTTTTTTCTTAATTTCCCTTGTGAAAAATTTCCTTTGGTGAAAGCAGTCTACCTCTTTAAACTATCTTTTTGTGCCTACTAGTAGTATAGTGTTGGATTAAAAATAGGAGGTATGTGACTGAGGTTTTATAGTGACCAACTTGAAACCTAAGTAAAGATTCATTATATTTGTTTTAGTGATCGGATTGAAAGATTTGGTGCAGGTGGTTTATCTGTTTTTGTAGGATAAAGGAGCATGTTCAGAAGGAGAGTAGATGGGTTTAAGAAGAAGAGAATTAAAGGAAAGGGGTAGAAATGTATGTATTCTGGCAAAAGGAAAGAGGTTCAGACTTAGTGCTTCTAGCATAATTGGAAAGAGGAAAAACATTGTAATACAAATAAGCGGAATGAAAGGTATATCAACATCGCAGTTATTTGCATTGCAACACTATAGTAAAGTTCAAAATATTCCCAAAATAAAATTGGATCAGCAGTTTTAAAGTTCCTAATGCAGTGGCTAAGAAGTAGGAGTGGTACATATGAGATGGGGTTTACCCAATCTCATAGGGTTTTTTAAAATATAGATACAAGTAGATCAAAGGATACACAGCTTTATGCCCCGCGAAGGTTATACATCTTTATACTCCTGTCTTTGTCTTGTCTTGGTGTAAGCTGCTCTTATGTCTTTCTGGTAGATACATGAGTGAAACCACGGCTGTATAATACCTGGAAATGACGCCTTCCTTGCATTAAGGCTTTGGGTGTTTGTCAGGGGTGTTCACCATTGACTTCTCAACTGATTCAATGGTTATTAAGGTGAGTGGTGCAAGATGCAATGAGAGATGACCTCCAGCTGGCTTTGTGGGCAAAGGGGCAATTTTAGAACTTATTTTGCAGTAGTACCAGTTTGACTTACATTAGCTGTCCTACTAATAGAACAATATGTTTCTGACAACTTAATGATGTTCAGAACACTGAGGTAATCTTGCAACGATAACTAAATTGGTTTTCACCAGATGTGTCTCTAACATCTTGTGTGTAGCGAAACTTCTGTAATTGAAACAGCTTGTTTATACCAGACCACAGAGATTCATGTGGTTTCAGTAAACACTTAGCACAGATATGCCTTTAGTTATGACAGGCTCCTGTGGAGGGTATATTATATATATACATGTGCATATATATATATATATGCACATGTATATTAGACTTACTCTTGGAATCCCTTTCTGTAGAGGCTTTGTCTTTTCTCTGACGGCTTGGAGCCTAGGAGGACTGACTCCTGAGATGCTGTGAGTTGGCTTCATGTAAGCCAGCTTTCATTGTAATGATCCATGGCAATAGAGGGGAGAGAAAGGGAAGGAGAAGACATTTACCTTTTGAACATGTAAGGCTGTGGCAGGTGTGCATCTGTTGCATGCATGCAAGACAGAATTTCATCTCTATAGTTTATTACTTGCCTCCAGGGCAACCGTTCTGTAGTTTAATCTGATAATTTATGGCAAAGTTGTAACTTGGCTAGCATTTCATCTGTTAATTTTTGTAACTTCACTTTGTATTCTTTCAGAGTTCATTTGATGATTTGGTCCTCTGTTTTGCCACTTAGAACTAATCAGTGGTTTTGGTACTGTACATTATGTCCTTAATAACAAAATTTTAAATCTGCAGGTATCAGTATTTTCACTGCAGTGATTCCTCCTTCTGAAAGGCATCTATCTCCATAATGGCTTGTGATGATGAGACAGAAGATCCAGCAGTAGGAACTACATAAAGGCTGGAGGATATGATGGCATTTTAGAAATCTTAACCAAGTTGGTTTTTGTATTGCTTTGAATATTAAGGCAGATGTTTTTTGTCTTTCTAGTGAAGCATAATAATTAGGAATTCGGTGGAACAGGAGGAAGAGCTGACTCAGTGTCAGGTAACATTGTGTCAGTTGTACTTCTGGGGATCTGTTCCTATGATGTTTGTTTTCAGTACAAATCTTTGTTTAAGCAACAAAAGCATCTAAGTTGGCCCTGACTCTAGAAAAGAAACCCTCATTCTTCTTGAAGCCACTGATACACAACTGTGACTCATGAAACTGAAAATCATATGCTTTGGGATCTGTTATCACTAGGATCTGGATGCTTCTACAGGCTTCTTAATGACTTTAGGTAAGACTGATGTGGGATCTGTGGAAAGCCTGCTAGCTATTAATGCACATACAGAATGATACTAATAATGGGGAAGGTAAATTGGCTTCACCTGACCTCAAGAAGTTGGTTTCCATTGCTTTCAACTCTGCTAGAAAAGCTGCTAGCTCAAATCACAAACAAGCATAAGAGGATCCTGGGTACATCATCCATTCTTGCTCTTCCATACTAACTAAGAAACCATCTTTAAATGGTACCAGCATTGACAGAGTTAACACCCTGTCACTCTTCCTACAGATTGAAACTGGCATGCCATGCAATGTTGCCTTTCCTCTTTGTTACTGCAGCTTGTTTTGGACAGAGCAGAAGCCCAAGCATCACATAGATGGAAACCTCTATCAAAAAGTACTGAAAATGTAACAATGACAAGTTAGGAAATTTTTCGCAAGAGTCTGATAGGAAAATACCTTGATGCTTCTTGTAGGACACCAAAGATGTTCTTTGAGAATATGGAGGAAGCTCAGTAGACATTTTCATTTCAAACAAAAAAGACTGGTATTCATCATAACCTAGATAAGAGGAGGCCCAGTGCTTAATTTCTGCCTTTATATCTCAGCTCTCTAACATGCCTTGATTGACTGTTGTCTTTCAGCACTTGCAGTCTGCCTGGGTCTCAAGGAATAAAACATTGGGGTCAAATCAAGGGTCAGTAATGACTCTTGAAAGTCCATGTGGTGATCGAGTTCTTAGTACACTCTCAGTGGTTTAAATTACACAGCTAAATCATATGTATCTGTATCTGGATGACTGCCTGATCTAGGGAAGGTCTTGCTGAGGGATACTACAGCAAGTTTGGTCGTATTCATTCTACACTGGGACATGTGGAGATATGGAAGAGCTGTCCTGCTGGACAGAACTTCTGTGAGCTGTAATTAATTTCTCATTGTCACATGTTTATTTTCTAGAGGACAAGTTCCAAGTCCTTCAGGAATACATGAAAGCATATGTGAGCACAAATGGATTTTTACTCCTGTAAGGACATGCATGCATGGTATGCTTCACTGAAGGTTGCTAACCATTTTAATGTTACTTTAAGCCGCTGTGCTTTCCTTTGCACTTGCAGTATGCAAAGAGCATGGTGATTTGCTATATTAAGTTGTTTATCTGCAGCATTTGGATGCTGAAAGCTGTCTGAATGTGTTTGCAATATCTGATTTGCTTCACCAGTCCCCTTTGCACACTGCTGGTTGGCTCCTACCATGCTACTTAAGATCAGCTTTTAGCCTGTGCTACAGAGGAAAAAGAGGAGCAGTAGTACATAGCAGACCTTCATCTACAATTTGGCTGGCTCTGTGCATGCACACAGGAAGAGATTTTTTACATGGGCCTTGCTGAAACAGGGAAAGGCTAATCCACCCCTAAAAAGCTGACACATTCTTCATATTCCACCTGCTGGTTTGGATCTTGTTCTTCCTTGGTTGCTTGCAGACTAGGTTCAGTGTCTCTCCTGCCAAACAGTCTCTCTTTTGAAGGCTGGGAATGTGAAAGATTTTCTATTAAATTTTCTACCTGTTTTAAACCTCTGTATCATGGGCAGATCTTTAAAATCAGCAGACAAGAATGAGATTTACTTCCTTGATATATTAGCTGTGTTTTGGCGTAAGTGCTTTATATTTGTGCCTGAACTTGTTTGTTAGTGTAGTAGGTTGACCCTGGCTGGATTCCAGCAACCCACCAAAGTCCCTCTGTCACTCCCCTCTGCACCTGCACAGGGGAGAGAAAATATAATAAAGGGTTCGTGAGTTGCAGTAAGGACCAGGAGGGATCACTCATCAAATACCATCACAGGAAAAACCAGACTTGAATTAGAGACATTAATTTAATTTGTTAACAAAAAAATCAGGGCAGGATAATGAGAAGTAAAAGATCTTGAAAAAGACACCTTCCTTCCTTCCCAGCTCTATTTCCTTCCCCCACCAGTGCAAGGAGACAGGGAATGGGGGTTGTGGTAGTTCATCACACGTTGTTCCTGCTGCTGCTTGGGGAGAGGAGTCCTTCCCCTGCTCTGGTGTGGGGTCCCTCCCATGGGAGACGATCCTCCATGGACTTCCCCAGCATAAATCTATCTCATGGGCAACAAACTCAACAAACTGCCGCAACATGGGTCACTCTTCCTGCACTCTTCCCTCATGGGGTGCAGTCCTTCAGGCACAGCCTGCTCCAACATTGGTCCGCCATGTGGTCCCAAGTCTTGCCAGGAAACCTCTCCACAGGTCTGCAGGTCCCTGCGAGGAGCCTGTTCAGTGTGAGCCTCTCACAGGGTCACAGCCTTCTCTCAGGCATCCACCTGCTCCGGTGTGGGTCTCCTCCATGGGCTGTAGGTGGATCTCTGCATCTGTGTGGTCCTCCCTGGGCCGCAGGGGCACCGCTGCTTCACCATGGTCTGCACCATGGACTGCAGAGAAAGCTCGGCTCTAGTGCCTGGAGCACCTCTTCCCCTTCCTTCTGCACTGATGTTGGTGTCTCCAGAGTTGTTCCTCTCACTCTCACTTCACTCTTCTCTTGATGCAATTACATTCTGCATGATAACTGTTTGGGTTTTTTTTATTCTTCTGAAATATGTTGTCACAAAGGTATTACCATCACTTCTGATTGGCCCACCCTTGGCCAGCAGCACATCCATCTTGGAGCCACCAGGGATTGGCTCTGCTGGACATCAGGAAAGCTTCTAGCATCTTCCGGCCCTCCCAATACCAAAACCTGGCCATGCAGACTCAATACAGTTCGGCCAGATGTTGATTGTCTGGCTAGTGTTAGCTCAGTCTCAAATCTGTTAAAAGAGGGAAAGGTACATTAACTCTGTAAGTGTAGGGAGTATGTTGCTTGTTTGTGTTTCATGTGTCTTGTTTGTTTTGTTATAGACTAATACGAGTGCAGAAGTAGTACTTGCAAGAGAGGACTTGCACTGAGAATACTAAACAAGGTGTAATAACTGATTGTAGGTAAAACTCAGAAGCAAATGAGACCATGTTGATTAGCATAAGCAAAATGCATTTGCAGTGTCCTAGCAACCTTCTATGTGTTCTCTGCAAAAGAGATTTTTTTTTTTAAAGAGGAAACTGAAATGAATTCATATTTCACCTATTCTTCATTGAAATTCAAGCAAACACAAGAGGGGAGAGTCAAGGTTTTTGGTTTGAAAATCTGACATATGGGCGAGGGAGGCTCCTGGCAGTTACAAGTGAGCCTGTTGATACTGAATAATATAATAAAGGGAACTGTAACAGATGCTGGAAAGACTTACCATTCTTAAAACTAATTTTGAAAAATTTGGATTGCAAGATTACTATCCCAAGCAATTATTACAAGTAAATAGAAAAGGAGCCAAGGATGTAAATAAGGAATCAAGGACTTGCAATAAATCAGTCTCTTTTGTTGCCCTTCTCTGTGATCTTTTGTCATGGTAATTTTTCTTACTACCCTGCATCTGAGTAAAGAACAAGTTCTGGATACAAAATGCCTATGTAAGTACTAATTATTTTGTTAGAACTTAATACAAATCAAGGTAATTAGATTTAAAGAACCCCTTACCTGTAAGGTATGTACAAAGTATGTGATATATGGTGCTCTGTCCTGCTGTTGAGCTCATTCAGACAGAATATGATCTGTGAACAGTAAATTTGTTTGTTCCTCATTGTGATTATGGAGGGAAGCAAAAAAACCCCCAACCCCCCCCAACCCCATACTTTCTTGTCTCAAAGTTTTACTTTAACTTTACAACATCACTGTACATCTCTATGTTACTGCATTTAAATTTAAAATTAGATTTTGTTATTCTGCCAGTTCTTTAGGCAGAATGGATACAAGCTAGAAAAAGAAGCACTATGTATGTTCTAGGAAGCTTTTCACTTTGCAATCAATGAGTGACTTGCTAGCAATTTCTTTTAGCACTTCTTCATCTGCTAGAAAGAAGTAGAAAAGTTAGACTTACTTGAAGAAAAGGCCCAAGGAAGGCACCTTCTGTACCTTGGTTTCGTGTGGTGGCTCTGTTGTGCACTGAAGTATTGCTCTAAAAATGCACATGCTTTTGCCAAAATGAAGAGAACAGTAACTCTAGGCCTCAGTCTCTTTTCTCTGTAATTTGGAAATGGAGCATGTTAGAAGAAATTTTGCAAAAGAAGCAAGAACCAGGAGCTTAACCACAGGTGTAGTTTCTTCACACCTTAAGTTGTCCCACAAAAATATTTGGAGTAGTATTTTGTGAATTCTGAAGCCTTGTAAAAGGGTAACTGACTTTTTTAAATTTTCAAAGAACAATTTCTTTAACTTTATTACTAAACTAAAAGCAGTTTTTAAACATTGTAAATGTGTGTTACTTATTATGTAGAAGGGTTCAAATAACACTTATTTTTTATTTTGTAAGAAACCCCATTTTGATTATTGGAAGGAATGATACTCCCCCCACCCAAAAAAAAAAAAGAAAAGAAAAAGCTGTGTTAGACATTTGAGTCTTTTCATGGACTGCTGAAAATGGTCCTGAAGATGATTTTTTATATATGTTCTGTAATTTTTGCAGCATGTTTGCCTTTCATAGTGGTTTGTTTTTTTTTTTTTTATGATCCACAATTGTTTGGTTATGGGGTTTTTTTGGTTCAGTTTGGTTTTTTTGCAATTGATGTATCCATAGAAAAAGGAAAAAACATTCTCATGTTTTCTAAGAACCTCTGTCTGTAGTGTCTGTAATGACATTAAAAACGGAGTAGCTGCATAATGATGGTGTGTGACTGGCTTGATGATTTTTGATGTGAAGTCTTTAGAATAATAGTAATACAAATACTTTTTTCTTCACGGTGCTTTACAAAGTGGCTGAAAATAATTTCGGGGTCTTATGGTTACATTAGTTATGGAAGTTTAGTGCCCTCATATTCTGTTGCTTTGTTACATTGCTTAGTGCAAAGTTTGGTCACTTTGCACTAAGATAAAGAGGATAATGAGATGCTGCTAAAGCAGAGTGGATACTTGTGGGCTCTGGTTTACACTCGGTGGTGTAACAGTACAACTTCCCGGCTACAGAGGAAAATGTCTTATATCACAGCATTCTTGAGTTCTGCCTCAAGGTGTTTTTAAAGTTCTTGGGTATGGACTCCTTTGCCACTGAAACAGAGCAGAAAAAAGTAGTTTAATAATGATGGGGGAGGGATTCCGTGGGGAATTCCGTATATGAATTCTGGAATTGGGCATGTTATTACTGATCATAAATATATTTTTTAGTAGTCACTTAAAAGAAATTTGTGCATAGAGCTTCTACTCCTAACACATTTACATGAAGATAGGTATATCCTGCCTGTGTGTGTGTATCCGGATTTTAAAAAAAAAAAGTCCTCTAAGCAGTTCAAGAAAAAGATGCTATTACTGGCTTGCTGAGAGAGGATTAATTAGGAAATGTCTTCCCTTATCTGGATTTCTAGAAGTTACAGTGGTTCACTTCCTCTTAGCAGAGCATTATTATACAGAATGACACTAGGCGCTATATTAAATAATTATCTTATTACGTATTTGTTCTGTGGGGCTTGGTACTTTGGTTAAATTTGAAGTTATTTGCTGGAGAACTGTTCAGTTGTCAGATGAAGGGATCAGCCTGAAATAACTTGTAACAGGGTATGGTATGTTTGAATAATGAAAAGTCAGGGAAAATCTTGAAATTTGGGGATTCTCCAGGAGAATCTTTTTTTCATAAATACTAGCTTTACTCTGCATACCTTTTATTCCCCCCCTCCCTTTTCTCCAGTACTGATACTCGAAAAGGTGGAAAATGGAGATCTGAGCAACAAGATGTTGAAGATCACGGATTTCGGCTTGGCCAGGGAATGGCATAAAACTACCAAAATGAGCGCAGCTGGGACATATGCCTGGATGGCTCCTGAGGTCATCCGCTCTTCTCTGTTCTCCAAAGGCAGCGATGTTTGGAGGTATTGATTTGGCGTTAAGTGATTGGATGCTAAAGAGTAACTAGACCTTCCAGGAAACCTCTTATGTGTAAGAATGAGTAATGGTGAACCAAATATTAAAATTCAGGTCTTAAGAACACTTTATCTACCAGCTTTCCATCTGTCAGACTTACCTCAGACTTACTGTTACTGTAGAAAGTAAGTGGTGGACCAGCTACTGCATGCCTCCTAACTTCTGTTGTTCTGTAAATTTTCATTCAGATTATTCTGGGATTCATAATCCAAATCCCCTCTGCTTTATCTAAACTAAACTTTTTGTGCTTATTTGGCTATTGGTTGACATAATCAAAGGCCATAATACAATCTGAGAAGTACTTTATTTTTTTACTGTTTTACCAACAAGATAATTTTGAGATATTTTGATTTGGTAGCAGTCTGTCACTGATGTATGTGTACACTGTACTTAATTGAATTCCTCATCCTGTTTCAATCCAAATACTATATTTTTTGCTTTAATAATAATTTTATTAATTATTTCTACCCTTCTAATCTTTCACCTAGTAGATATGTGAAAGAGATGGTAGATCTCATATCTGGGTCCATCTGAGTATGTAATCCATAAATAGTAACTTGCATGTATGTATTGCCTTTTTCATTCATGCACAGGGATTTTTGTGAATGAGGTAATTTGGTGGGGAGGAGTGTAAGGGTTGGCCCGTATCCTTCCAGAAACTGACTTTGAATACCATGATTAAGTGGATTGGTAAATATAGAATTCAGTAAATAGCTCTAGGACGGCGACTTTTCTGGATGCTGGATGACTTAGAATTAGTACTGAACATCTGAAACAGATGAAATAGAGAGAATTTTGTTTTTCCTGTGGAGAAAAAGGTGTTGAAATGTCAGGGTCTTTGTCTTTAGAGTAGTAAGATTCTCTCGCTGGCCACTAATGCTCCTGCACAAGTGAGTGCATGCTGTAAAACCTGTCAGGATAAAGAAATAGCCCAGATGGTAGGCTTGTCTGGCTGTTAGGGCAGATATTTGGTGTGGGGATTTTAATTTTCCTTGTCCAGTTTTGTTGAATAGATAATGCGTTCCCTTGTGATAAGTCTGTGAACTTGTATTTTGCGCACTGATGGTGTGGATAATATTCTGACTCTGTAATTAAGTGTGGTAGCCTCTGTAGTTAATCTGAGACAAAATGAGCAAGAACCGGGCTTTTATTTGGAATGAAGTCTGGCAGAAATGAAAATCTTAAGGATGTGCACCTTTTCTGTGCACGTGATGATAGTACTGGTTTGTACACAGCTTGTCAAGCTAAAATCTAGACTTGCTGTTCTCTGAAACAGTGCTAGGAAGGGCCTTTAAGGGTAACCTTAGGGAAAGGGGGAACAGTCTTACTGTAACTTTACTAACCCAGGCATGCTGTGAACAGATCAGTAGATGTTCTGTACCAGTATGAATTCATTTTTTAAAAGTTAAGAATTATTCAGTCAGTTGGTGATTTTCATGAAGGTAGCACAAGTGCCTTCTATACCTGTGCAAAAGTCATTGACTTAAGGACTGTGAATCACTTCAGGATTTAAGGACTCTAAATAACTTAAATTATTTGTTTGTTTTTCAGAATACTTTATTTCTACTTTTGAGATTCCTTCATCACTTTCTCTTGTTAGTTACCAGTCTTCTCTTGAAAACACGTTGAGTTCCTCATAATACTCTCCCTTAAACAGAGAGTCATCACCATTAAGACAACTTATGTACTGTCTCTGAATAAGCCTTTTCTTTTTGGCGGCTAAAACCTCTTTATTTGTAGTTAAACAAACTGCAAAGAACATGTATGCAGAGGAAAAATGCTTGCCAGTGCAATCACTGCTGGTCTGTCAATGATTCTAAGCCCTAGATTTTACAAAAGCAGTCATAGTATTGTATAGTAAATCCTGTCCCCACCCAAGGATGCAACCTGAAATTCTTAACAGGATGAACTTTTTTATCCTATTAGACTTGCCCCTCCTCTTGTCCAGTTCAACCACTTGGTTAATCACTGGAGTCATAGGGTTTTTTTTTGCCTGACAACCTTCCAGTTAGTCTATGCACCATCAACAGAACTGTCTCTAATGTTCACAAACCCTTTTATTTCAACACCTTTTCTTTAAAGTTTATTAGAATAATACTGCTGGCTGAACTGTTGCCCAGCCTTTGAACAAGAATCTTGTTCTCCTTGTGTTCTTGCTGCACCAACAGGTGAAGAAGATGCTGAAAAAGATGCATGCTAGGACTGAAATTTCCTGAGTCAGTCTTATTATAACTAACTGCTGCTTCATCTTTTCAAAACATGTTTCAAGCTCCATTTAAAAAGCTCTAGCTGTTTACTCTAGAGTAGGGTTGGCAAAGAACTTAAAAAGAGTGAGGAATGGCCACACATGGTGTTTGTCACCAGGGTCTGGGCCACTGTGAAGCTTGTTCATAGTACCAGTACTTAGTAAATCTTGCTAGTGAAAACTTGTTGCTGTGAATTTTACTGTGCCATACCCACAAGCTCTAGATATACAGTAGAAACTTTGTGCTTATATTGCACAGAGGACAACAAAACTACAGTTTTATTTCAGTAAGTCAGTTCCTGTAAATCTGTTTATGTGTTTGTATTTGCTTTGGATTTACAGGGGTAAAGTTGAAGCATGGATGTTGCAGCTTATTCAGTACTGTACTGTAAGCTAATGTTAGTAGGCATATAAATAAAATTTTCCTGTCATTTGACTGTTTAAATATATTTCTTGTTTGTTACACACTTCATTTTTTACTTGTGCTGCTTGAAAGATAGTCATATTGTCAGTACTATTGGTATCTGGAATATAAAGGCACCATACAACCTTCATCTGAGTTCTCTATGTTCCTCAATTTAGATGTTTTTAAGTTACATCTACTCTGAGACCAGTGAAATAATTGAGAATTTAATTTCCATTTAGGAATGGAATACCAGCTCTAGCTAAAACCATCAGATTAGCAGATCAGGACGTTTCAGGTATTCAGTGCTGGGTGTAGAAACTTCAGTCATTAGAATATTTTGTTTTAATCAGGTGTTGGTCAAGCACTTCCATCCACAACTGACCACTTGTAGGCTTCTGTAGTCTTCTGTGTGTAATGAAGCACTGGCAAGACTTTAGTACCTGGCAGATAAGTGCTGACTAGCAATATTAGCAGAAACTCACCTAGGAGAAGCACATGCAACTGATTGATGTGAAATGGGCAGGAGAGGTCGTCTCTGGAGCTGCCAGTTCATTAACATGCAAAATGCCAGCTGTTAATAGCCATAAAAATGTGATAAAGTTTGGGTTGGTTTTTTTCTTAACAAAGGTAATGTTCTATTTTCTCTTGGAACTGGGATCTCCTTGTTGGGCTGATAATTCCTTCCTCATGGTAAGTGTTGAACCTGGAGAAATGGGTAAGAGAAGCTTATGGCACAAATGCCATGGAACAGTACCAGTGAGAAAAAAAATAGTTGTTTTTTAAAAGTTCATAGACTAACAAGGGAGGTGGCAAAATCACATGTGAAATCCTGCAGACCTCCAGCCTCCCTCACCCTGAAAATCCAGTGTGTAGGATTGAACCTGATGTTAAATGGCTTAAGGGATTACTGGATCACTGAAAGATGGTTAATTATTCACACAAGTGTCAGTTGACTGGGATGCATGGGTTGTGTCACATGGTTCATTTCGTAATTGAAGTCCAAAAATTACTACTAGGTGCTGGAAAAATAAATGAACTTGATCACTTCTTCTTTCTCCCCACTGAGAATGAGTAGAGGCCCTTGTTTCTTTCTTTCTATGCCTTTTTTTTTGTAGAAGTCTTCTGGCTCTGGCTTTTTCCTTTGTACTTGCCAGTCTTCTGCTTGAGAGTTAATATAAAACACTGTGTTCAGCACCTCTCTTGGTGTTTATTCACTTGGGATTATTGTTCAAGTGCCACAAAGCAGTATTCCCTAGTTCTGTGGAAGCAGTATTCTCAGCAATGAGCTGTAGGTGTGGTGGCATTGAGCTTCGTCAGAAGCAAAATGACCTTTCCTGCAACATACACTTCTAGTGTCACATTAGAAGAAACACCAATCTGTCTATTCCTTTTTCCTTTAAAAATTACCCTGCAGAAGAAGTGCTTTGAGCGCATCAGTAGTGATTTATCCAGTACTAGTGTTAAAGTAATAATACAACTCTTTGGTAGATTTTACTACCTTTTGCTATCAACAGTCATATCCAAACTGAAGAGTAACACGAATGATCAATCAGATTTAGACAGTTCAAATATACATTCAGCCCAGTTTTCATTTTCTTTGAGTGTTTTATAAATCCTAGAAGGCCAAAAAGAAAATGGGAACTCCTTAGACTCTTAATTTATTTTTTTTCAAATAATGCTCTTGAGACAGTAAGAAATAATAAATTATAATATCAAGAGTATGAATTACATAGGAAAAAAGCAAAAGATCGTGTAGGTCAAAAAATATTATATTCTGCTTAATAAAGTAAAATAGCTGTGTTAGCAGCAAAGGTTGGATCTTTAGTGACTAAAATCCAGTATCTAAGTGGGAAAAGTGCTGTTAAGGATGTCCATCTAAGGTTAGCAGCAGTTACAGTGAATGTTAAAGGTGTAGTGGAAGGGAGATTGCAAGAGTACAAGTTGTGATAATGTACTCCCAAAAGGATAGGGAAACGGTTGATTTGAAACAAGAAAAGCTTAATATTTTAGCTTCAGACTGTTTCATGGAGCAGCTATTTAAGGAGCTTGTAGGAAGAGAAGCAATTTTTCATTCCATCTTCAAGTGTGCTTAGGAGGCCTTCAAGGTTGCATAGTATGACATGGTCTAAATATATGTAACTTAGATTTTATATCTTTGCAAGCACAATTAAGAAAAATTAATCCGTTACAGTAGTGTTTAATCTCAACATTACTGACCTTGGGAATTTTGTGTAAAAACAACAAAAGGGGAACACGCAACATGGATATCTTTTAAGGACACTGTTTAAGTTCTGAGTGAATGTATGGGAAAGCCTTTAGAAGAATGAAAAAGACAATGTGAAAAAGACTACTGAAAGACATATTTTTAAAAGCTCAATCTGTATCCAAATGAGGAAAATTATGCATGGACTTGAGCTCTGGCAAGTTGAACATAAAACAAAGAAGATAAAAGGGTTTTGAGGAAAGTCTTCTTAAAAACTGAATCACTTGCTTTCAAATGCAGCACAGGTGAGAACCCTGCAGGAGAACATACAGTCCAGAGGAGAGCAAAATGTAAGAGTGCAAAGAAGATGAGGCTATACTAGAAAAAAACATCAGTGACTTGTGTCTGCTAGAATAGAGCAAAGAGAGGCATTTTAAGCTGAAAGTTTCTCTTTAAGGGAGTCAAGCCTGGAGGACATATCTTACTGAAGTAAAGTTCACACAGGTGTTAAAACTGACTGATAAAATGAGCAGTAACATTTCCTGAGATTTGCAGTAACACCCAAGATTTCTACAAGAACATGAGAGTCAGCTGAGTTAATGTCTGTGCTGTGTAATCTGTTGCTTAAAGCTGCTATAGTACCAGAGAAATGGAAGGCAGCAGACATGGTGGCAGGTCTTAAAAGAGCTTCCTGAGGATTAGCAAGTGTGATTTTGAGTTCTTCTAAATGGTAGAAGCAGCCCTAAAGAGTAGGGAGCTGGTGGACATGTGAGCACAGCTGGGGAAGAGTCAGCTTTTGTAGAAGAAAATGTAATACCTTGTGAAAAGTGAAAATGCTTGAAGGAGATATTGACTATGTGGATAAGTGGTGAGATTGCTTATACTATATTTGGATTTATAAAGACTTTAAGCAAAATCTTTCATCATAAGCTTTTAAATAAAGTAAATTGATGTGAGAAAGGAGTGCAAGTATTTTTCTTGTCATTTAATCAGTTCTTAATTACTAGAGGAATAAATTAGTTTTCTTGGTGGGGAATTCTGTGTTCAACACAATCATAAGTGATTTGAAAAAAACAATAAATTGTTAGGTAGCATGGTTGATGATAACCAGGTTATTCAGGATAAGAAAGATTAATCTACTGCAGAGAGATGAGGAAAAGTTTTACTATAATGAACGATAAAATAGGTGGTAGTGGTAATAAATACAAAGTAGTACCCATGGGAGAATTTCATATGGGCTCTAAATTTCACTATTGTGGTTCAGTAAAAACACATTGGAGCTACTATGCATAACTTAGCTGATTTTATAAAGAGTGAGGCAACTGGCAAATGAAAATTTAATAGGAAAGAAAGAAAAGAAGCAATACTGCTTGTGCCTCTCCCCACATCTTTAAAACTTCGTGATTTTGCTCATTCTAACAGAAGATGTCAAGGTTAATGAAAGATATAAAATGGCTTGTGTTCAGGATAGTAACTAGATTAGGACTTATCTATATTAGGATTTGGGGGTCTGGAAAGAAGATGATTTAGGCAGGATGTGTAGGAGCCTGTGAAATCATGGATGGCAATAGAAGGAGCTAATAGGGAACATATGTTTACTCTTTCCTGTATTGAAAGAACTACAGGGAAGCCAATGAAATTACCAAGTGACAAGCTCAAAACACATACATGAAAGTATTTTTTGGCAATGCATCATTAAATTTGTGGAGTTCACTTCCTCAGAATATAGTGGATGGTAAATGGGTTCAGAGGAAAGTAAGAGATCAATGGAAGAAAAAACTGTCAGGTCACTGAGTATGAAGGAGCAGTTTCTGTTTTGGGTTTCCTAGAAGCAGAAAAAATATTCTGAGGTTATGTTTTTCCTTATATACTTTGGGGGAGAACACTCCTGGAACTATTTCCATAACTTCGTAGGTAGTATTTTGTAGAACATCTTAAGAACAGCTTAATTCTGAAGAAGTATTTTTGACTTATTTTTAGAAATCACAAACTGCCAAACAAGCCTTCTTCATATTTTTGGGTGTTTTCAGAGCTTCTGTTTTGAAGCTAAATTAGAAGATTTACGGTTTTCAGATTATTCCCAGTTTTCAGAGAGGAAATTATTTTTGCCTAAAAGGTGAAAATGTCATCTTATTTCAGACTTACTAAAAAAAGCAGGCAAAATAAGGCAGATCACCAGCTTGGCAGTCATGATAAGCTTGTTCTGAAAACTGCAGTTTCTTTAGGGTACCAAACTCACAGATTCAGGTATCTTGTTGCTTAACAAAGACTGTGTTAAAGTCAAACACCTGTTCTCTTTTTTGTTTCCTTCCCGCTAGTTATGGTGTGCTGCTTTGGGAACTGCTAACAGGAGAGGTACCATTCCGAGGAATTGATGGTCTTGCAGTAGCATATGGTGTTGCCATGAATAAGCTTGCCCTTCCAATCCCTTCCACATGTCCTGAGCCTTTTGCCAAACTCATGGAAGGTAAGCCAGCTGTGGTGTGAGTGTGGTTTGTGCTGTTTCTAGAGTGCTGTTGAGCATGGTCTCTTTGTGTTGGTTTTGTTACCTAAGAGCACAGATTTCTCCAGTGGCTTTATTCAATGCTGCAGGTTATTATGGGAGCCAGGCTGGGCTGGGTAGTGTGCTGTGACAGCCGCTCTACTACCAGAGTAGTGGAAGAGATTTTTTTATCAACTGGCTTTATAGGAAAATGGGGGCTATTGCTGTCATCACTTAGCTTGTTTTCTAGTAGTTAAGACGCACCAACACCAAAACTTCACTTACTTTGGTCTAGTTTGAAGGCTTTAACTTATTTTCAAATTCATAGGTCGAACATCTTGCTAGGTAATGTCAGATTGGTTTGAAACAAAACTTTATCCTACTGATACTTCAGGGAGACGGTTTAAATGTGGCTTTGCCGTTCCAAAACAACCCATATTTTCTGTCAGATTGATGTGATTTCCTGCTTTGCCTGTGGAGGTAGTTAGTGCCCAAGGAGGGCTACAGAAATATAGGAGAAAATCTGAAAGAAATATAGGAGTTAGTCATCAGAGCTACTGTGGTTATTAAAAAGGATTCTATGAGGTAGCTTTCAGGTGTGCTTATGTGACCTGGTCTGCTGGCCATTGCAACTACTTTCGTGTGTCCTGAGCTTCAGTTGTTTCTCCCTCCCTCTCTCCTGCCCTCTCTCTCTTCCTTACCTTCAGTACTTTTGTCAGTGTCCCTCTTCCCAAGGATTTCCAAGTGTTTATATAAACATTTTTATACCTATCT
Organism: Corvus brachyrhynchos; assembly: GCF_000691975.1. Lineage (NCBI taxonomy): Eukaryota > Metazoa > Chordata > Aves > Passeriformes > Corvidae > Corvus > Corvus brachyrhynchos. Next base: position 11,354,233 of record NW_008239553.1, read on the forward strand.
GGCAGAAAGGAAAACAGAGGTAAAGAGAAATCAAACTTGGTTTATAGTCTTGGTGAGCAAAGAATGAGTCTCAACATAGAACTGATACTCTGTGGCCTCTGGTGGTGCTTTTAGCCTCAGGAAAGGGGTATGAGTCATGAAAAAAATGTTTCTGATGGATTTCCCTGTTTTTGGAATACTTTTGCATTTCTCTGGTCTCTTCTTTAGGTTACAGGCTTCAGTCAAGGTAAAGTAAAAAATTTCATGTATGTTCTGCTAAAAAAGAAACATCCTACTGGATAGTAAACAGCAGTACAGTTGCAGGTAGAGTAGCTTGGAGGCAGTGTAAAGTGAGAAACTGCACCTGAGAGAGTTGATGGAACTACCAGCTCCGTGTTATGCTCAGGTAGTTTATTTTGACATGCTTCCCTAAAGCAAGGACTCTGGATTTCTTAACTATGAGTGAGTATTTAAAAATAATGCCCTCTATTGGGAAAGTTATGTAGAGGCATATGGCCAGGGCTTGAACCCAGCAGCACAGGGGTGAGCACCCACGTGGCTTTGGAACACTTGGCTTCTCCATGTGCAGGGCGAAGGCGAGAACAAAAAAACCCAATTGCTTTCTGCCCCTTCACCAAAACTATCTTTCAAAAGGCGGTTTCCCATCTCGGGTGAACTCTCGTTTCCCTAATGCTGCTTTTACTTTTGAATTACTGCCATGGTGGTCTTCACTGAGACAACAAAGCTGAACTTTTGCTCTTCACAGAAAAGAGTTATATGCTACAACTGTCCTCATTAGTGCAAATAATGGCTGATCTAGGCCTGGGAAAATAAAAGCCACGGGCCACCTGCTAGTTATCCTGTTCACTCATTCATGCATTTGGCTGGTTGCAGCATTTTGTTGTACTTTGGGTCATGTTTGCTTTGCCATGCTTAAAACCTGAGGTAAAGAGACAGGGATTATGGCACTGACAGTCCGGCTGTAACACCCATTGCTACTAATTGGCCAGCAGCAGGGGATCGTCAGAGCACTCTTTAACATCCTCAGTTCTCTAAAGAAGCAAATTGAAAGCTATAAACACAAATGCATTCCAGCTTGATACCCACAGTTTTGAAAACAAAGCTCCCAAATGCAAAATCTCAGTAACGCTAAAATCGAAGGAAAGACCTGCAGAGCCAAGCCTTGGCTGTTGCACAGGTTTTGTGAAGTGATATTTATTTTTAATTACAGCTGCCCCTTGGCGTACTTCAGTTCACAAAACTGATGAATGAATGTCTTTTAGGACATCACCAAATATTTTAAGAATGTTCCCTTTTTTCTGACTTCAAGGTCTAGAAAACTTTTAGAACGCTTTTATAACTCTTGTCTTGTGCTGCAGTAATGTGTGTCTTGTAAATCCAGTGACCATGCAGAGCAGTGCTGTATGATGAGAGAGACTCATGTGTTAGTTACTTCCATTCATACAGAAAAGGTGTGTTCCTTACAAATACATGTGAATGTTAAGTTTTTCTCTTTGGTTGCTCTGGAGTTTTGGCATGCAGGCACCTAGCAGTACAAAAGAGAGTAAGGACACTTGTTGAACAGGAACCTGTGTAAGCGTAGGTACAGGACAACATAGAATGAGAAAGTGATGTTATCTGCTGGAGTAGAAATGAGGGGGAAGTAGGAGGGAGGACTGAATGAGTGTGAATTTCCTATTCAAAAGTGTTGTTAAATCAAACATATTGACATAATGGTTTGGGGGATTGTTTGTAGCTTGAGGGGTTACTTTGTATTATTTTCTGTTTCTGTTTTCAATGTTCAGTTCCCTTCGCTGTAAAACATTTCCTTTTGTACTGTTGCTCATTGAGTTGCCTTATGTGGTAAGACGGCTACCTTCAGTTCTGTGTTTTTAGAGCTCTGTAACTGGCTAAGTAATTGCATTAGATTGTAAATGAAATAAACTTGCTTATCTGTGGTTTTGCCTAAAAGCAAAAGAAAAAAGTCTGATTAATTTTCTCTCAAATAGTAAAAAAGGACCTGTAAAAACAGGAAAACTCTAAATGCACTATTTGATGTCATTATTTACTTAAATCTCTTATTTTCAGTCAAGTTATGCCCAGTTTGCTTTGCAGGAGAGGTTTTCTATTCTGAGAAAAGATTCATAATGACTCAGCTTAGTATTAGAGTTTGGCATTAGAAAAAAACCCTGATAGAGATCGTCCTGCTGCAGTATGGCTGTTAACTCTGCAGTGTAACTATGATAAAATAAGTGTTTGCAAGAATCCTGCATAGTATTTCTACTCTGTGAGCACATAAGTGCATCTTAAAGCAAAATATTTAAGGAAATTATTTGTTATTTTTTAAAAATGCTGTAAGATGTAACCTTCTGTACCATGAATAAGCCTGTATTTTACTTGACATATTATTGCAATAGAACCCAGAGACCTAGATAATTAGGTAGTTCAAGATTTGAAGTTCTGTTGGATATTGTATAAACATGAAAGCATGAATTCCATACTTGACATTAGTCAGTGCAAGTGGGCAGTGGGAAAGATGGAGTAACACAGATGGTGTGTATGCCACTCTTAGCCACTGGGGATCAGTAAAGTACTATCCAGCCTCTCAGACCTCCATACTTAGAGATCCTTGACAGTTGCTTGTCTTTGTTCTGTTCTAGATTGCTGGAACCCTGACCCACACTCACGACCTTCCTTTGCCACTATCCTAGACCATCTTACTGCCATAGAAGAGTCTGGTTTTTTTGAAATGCCCAAAGATTCCTTCCACTCCCTGCAGGAAGACTGGAAACAAGAGATCCAAGAGATGTTTGATCAGCTCAGAGCCAAAGAAAAGGTAAGTAGAGAACAATGCTCCCTGCTTGTGCTCTCTGGATTGTAATTTCCCCATTTCGTGGTTCAAACAGGGATTATTGTTTAGTGCATCCCAGAGCTAATTTTGTCTGTGCTTTACTGGAGCTTGTATTAAGTCCGTGAATCAGTGACAGGTTATGATGCGCACAAGGGTAGAATCACAAGAAAATTAAATATCCGTATCCTGAGCTGCTGCTCTTTCTAATATTGTAGTGAGCTTCCATTATACTCTGTGCAAATTGCTGTGATGAATTATCTTGATTGTTTAGTGCATTTGGTAACTGTCTCACTATTACCATCTTAATTGAGAAACCCAATGAAAGCTGTTAACAGGAGATGTAGGAGGGGTAGGTTCAGCATATATACTCTAGTAAACATTGCAGCTTTGGTTCTGCTGGGTTTGCGTTTTCAAGGTTTTGAGCACAACCAAAATGCATAGAGTTTAATAAACATGAGTGCTACCAGGGGAAGGATCCAGTAACTGCTATAACTGAAGTCCATCTGGGTAAATAGTAGGAAACAAAAATGCTAGCAGGAATAACAGGAATGGTGACCAACAGCCTTGAAGAGGAGATGTGAAAAAGCTGAAGTTTTCTTCTAGCATACTTGCAGAAAGCACAGCTCGCTGCATCTAATTTAAGGTCTTTACAGAGACTGTCTTTAGTTGTTGGTAAGAAAAACTGCAGCAAAATCACTAGCGTAATAATACATTTGTAAGTTCACATTCTCTTGCCTGAAAATAAACTCTTAATAAGCAACCACCTTGATTTGGGCTCAGAGGTTGGGTTTAGGAGGCAGAGAGAAGGAAAAGAAGACTTTGGATCAGAGGAAAGAAGTCAACTTCTACAACAATACTTAAAACATTTCTATTCACCTATTATAGTAGCTTTTGGGAAAAATAAATTAGCTTATAGGCATTTCCTTGCTACTGTTGTCCCATGGCATAACTGTATTGGAACAGTTTTTGAAAACCAGAAACTTCAACAGACAAACAGTCAAACAATGCTAATTACACTGCTCTCAGGCTGAGTACTGTATTCCTCTTTAGCAATGGAGAAATAATTTTGTATGCTGTTCACCTATTGAGTAAAATGTACCAAGTCTCCCCAGTGATGAGCCAGGTAACAATGACATTATTAAAAACATCTAAACTAAAATCTGTCTGATTATCTGTCTGAAGTTTAACTTTAATTCTTCAGTTTTTACCTTCTGCACTGGAATTGGCCAGCTGAAGAAAATTACTCTGAGTGCTGAATTCTTTTGTCCTTGGAAAGGAGCGCAGTGGGATTTTGGGATTTCAAGGACAGTTTCAGTTAATTTATTTTGTCAGCAAGGGATAGATTGAAAGGTTTGCCATATGCATCTTTGCCAGGACCATGTCGAGATGGCTTTTGAGTATCCCCAAGGAGGAAGGCTCCACAGCCTCTCTGGGCAACCTGTGCTAGTGCTCAGTAATGCAGTAAAAAAGTGTTCACAGGGTGTCCCCTGTGTTTCAGTGTGTGCCCATTGCCTCTTGTTCTATCGCTGGGCACTGCTGAAGGAAGCCTGGCTTTATCTTTTTGCCACCCTTCCCTCAGGTTTTTATATGCACTGGTAAGATCCCCCTTCACTCCACCCAAGCCTTCTCTGTGCTAGGATGAACAGTCCCCTATGTCTCAGCCCTTTCTCGTAGGAGAGGTGCTCCAGTCTCTTAATCAACCTTCATGGCCCTTCATTGGAATCTCTCTGTGTAGGAACCCAGAGTGCCGAGAATATTTCTCTGCCTGTTTTTAACGGTTCTTACCCCCCTGAACAACACTGTTTTAACCTCCAACCTTGGAAAAAATTACCAACAATCAGACAACAACTAGAAAATACAGTGGTGTGAATTAGGTGATAGACTACTGTGTAAGATTGTCACAGGGTGAAAAATTTAGAGGTTTTGGGCTTCTCTTTGTAGTAAATAGGTAAGAGTAAAAAAATATCAAAATGGAAGATTGTTATTGTTCTCTAAACCTTCTTCTCCTTCTTCTACTACTCCATGTTCTGCAGTAAAAGTAGTTTGGAATGATTGGATAGAGAATTCCGCAGTTCCTGCCCGTGTTACTGAATAATTGGTAGGAAAGTGAAAATAATATATGTTTTTAGTAACTATTGGTTAAAATATCTTTAAAAGCTGTGTAAATCTTGATAATTGAGCTCACTCCTGCTTTTCTGTCTTCTATGCTGTACCTGGGTCACACTAGTGGCTCCGTTCCTCTGATAAGACTTAATAAACAACTATCTGGAAGCATTGAAACTAAAGGAAAAGTCTCGCTTTTCTTTGAAACTCCTTGCAAGGACTTTCAGTAAATTCTCTCCCATCAGGAGGGACTTGATTTACGGCACAGTTCAGTGTCGCTCCGGTATGTCCATGTTTGTCTTGTACTGGAGAGCCTAGAATTTGACACAGGATTTCAGGTGTGGCTTCACAGGTGGTTATGTCTGATTTTTAATACTGGTACGAGGGGCCTTGAATGGCAAGCATTGAAGTCCTTGAGGAATGTTTTTGGCTCTCAGCTGAGCCTTTAACCAATGGTGTTAGCAGTTCTGTGAGCACAAGTCATTGTAGCTGTACCTTCAGAACAGGTAGTGTTAGTCTTAACCCACAGGTCACAAGGTAGCCTTTTGTTTCTACTTATCTCCCTGCAGGAGCTGCGCACATGGGAAGAAGAGCTGACTCGTGCTGCTGTTGAACAAAAGAACCATGAGGAGCTGCTACGAAGGCGGGAACAAGAGCTGGCAGAACGTGAGATTGACATCCTGGAAAGGGAGCTCAACATTATCATCCACCAGCTGTGTCAGGAGAAGCCTCGGGTCAAGAAACGCATGGGGAAGTTCAAGAGGAACCGGCTCAAGTTAAAGGACGGCAATCATATCAGCTTGCCTTCAGGTTGGTGCCGTGTCAGGCTGTGCCAGGTGAAGTGGGAGCAACCTGTAGATTTGAGAGTTCCTTACGAGTGACCCTTACGCATTAGAAAGGATTTGATGGACTTTGGGAAAAACATACCTCGTCAGGATCAATAAACTAAGTTTAATGCTCTTGTGGCTAGCATTGCCCAAAGTCCCAAGGTGAAGGCCAGAAGTAAATTTGAGATGTTACATGTTTGTTAGTCATTGGCTGTATATGGTTTATTGTAAAAATGTGGTTGCAGTTAAACATGTTAATACGCAAAATAATCAGCTTTTTAAAGGAAGTACATAGAAAATGATGGAGGTTCATGCTCTGGGAATATTTTACATAATGCTGCAGGAGAAACTGTAATCTACTGGATTTTTTTGGTGTAGGAATCTAAAAATTACCAAAAATACATTGATAACTGTGAGACTACAATACCTAGATTGTTAATTCATACATGAACTCCTATTAACGTGCAAGTGACTTCCAATACCACCCTTCTGGAAGAAATGTTAAATATTAGTAAGGTGTTGACGAAGTCACTCTTGAGAGTGAAGATGATGTGCAGAAATACTGAATTCTTAGCATTTCTACTGCAGATCCTTTGTGCACATTTAAATTTGTAGAAAACAAAAAGCGTGGGGTTTGTAAATCACATAGTGTTCGTCATTACATCAGGGATGATGACTTGCACTATATTCTTTTTTTTCTGGGAGACACTGGCTGTTCAGAAGAGAAACTATGATAAAATTTGTATGTTACTTATGCCTTTCTTTTGGTCTGCAAATGCCTATTTTTGGTGGTGCTTAATAAACTAAAAGGTAGGGTGCATGGATTTATACAGGGATGTACTTTGGCATGTCAGTCAACACAAGGTCTGTGTGTGTATGTGTTTCACACATACACTGAGAAGATACATTTTCAGGGCTGAGTGCACATCTTTGTTCTGAATTCTGTGTGTACAATGGGCAAATAGCAATTAGCTGTAAAACTTCATTTCTACATAGATCTACATGTGCTCTTTGAAAGTTACCGTAATATTTTTTTTCTTACATTAAAAAAAAAAAAAAAAAAAAGATAATTTTAACTGTGTCTTTCTGCTTTTATTTTTTTTTTCTTTTTCTAAACAGATTTTCAGCATAAATTCACTGTGCAGGCTTCTCCAACAATGGACAAAAGGAAAAGCTTAATCAGTAGCTGCTCCAGCCCTCCTGCAAGTCCTACCATTATTCCCAGACTCAGGGCCATACAGTGTAAGGAGCTCAATGTAGTATTGAATTTGGGGAATGTGCAGTCTGTCAGTGTGGTAAGATGCCAAGATTCCATATCTAGGACAGGACTGTTAAAGAAAGTACCTAAAATGTTTGCCTTGTGTCTTGTATGTATGCATTTAGAGAGACAAATGGAGTGTCTTGGTGATGGGGGGAGTATCACCTCCTTTGGAGCCAAAACCATACTTGCCCACGTTCTTGAAATACTGCTGTTTTTATAGAAAATATGTTCCTTAGGTGTACAAGTTAATTTTTAAAAATACTAATTTGCAGAGTAGATCTGTGAAACATCGCTATAGTGTATTAAGTGACTGTTTTAAGGAAATAAGAACAGGGGCACTTGTCATGCAAACAGTGTTCCCATTATAACACAGGATTAGGCAGACATACATGTATTAGAATTATGAAAGTCATGTTAACTAATGTGTAGTGTTTGTAATGGATAGCCCTGCACTTGTGCATTTGGTTTCAAACTGGTGGTTCTAAAGAGAAAACTAGTGATGGAATAAAGCTGGAGAGGCTACCTATACTTGAAAGGATTAGGTAATGCTTTTATTTGGCATTTGGTTGTTAGATCTGTGTTGATAAATGGTCAGAATTATGGCAAAATCACTTTTGTTACTATTCCTGCTCTGGTCTATGTTTTATTCTTTATGTTGCCGTGGAACCAATTATTTTTAATTTTTGTATCTGTTTTTCTTTCCCATTTTCCACTGTTCTTTCCACTTATGAAGTGACACCTGCTGAAAGCAGTAAAACGTGGGGACGAAGCTCAGTCCTTCCAAAGGAGGAAGGAGAGGAAGAAGAGAAGAGAGGCCAGAAGAAAAAGGGACGCACTTGGGGACCAAGCTCACTTTGTCACAAGGAGCTAGGTGCAGGAGAAGAGGGGTAAGAGAGGGCCTGGAGGCAACTCGTGTCCAGGTTCTAAAACTGGTCATGAGCTGGCTCACAGGAGATTTGCCTATCTGCTTGCAAACACTTTTCTGCTTCCAAACTTATTTCCTGTACCAGAGATGTTAGAGATTCAGAACAGTTTAGAAAACTGCATTCAGTTCCTTTGCTAGTGACTGATGTTTCACTGTCTGCTATTAAGTTATTAGGTGTATTTGTAAGCAGTTGGACTTCTTAGCTGTACAAAACTCTCTCTAGTAGGTTTTCTCTGTTTTAAGGCTCAGCTTTCTGCAATTTTGTATCATATCTGAAACTGCTTCTCTCTTAAAATTCTCAGATATGCTTTTTCTTGTCTTAGATGCTATTATATAAAAAAGTATCTGATAAAGCCAAGCAAATATCTTCTCTTCAGTCTTTTGAAAAGGACATGTACCTTGAGTGAATCAATCCTGAAAGTGATTTTTGCAGAGATACAGGTTGTACCTCTGTTTCTATAGGTCATCGTTCTGTGGCATCTTTTTTTTTTTCTTTGTGTGTGTGAATTATTTATACCAGGACTCCAGTGAATCATTGCTGGAATGCTGCTTTAAACATAGGACTTTTTGGCCTTCTAAAAGATTTTGAATGCTTGGTAATTTTTAGTGGAGTTTGAGCATCTTCCCCCTGATAAATTGATGGTTTGACTCTTGCCGTATTTTTTAGCAGGGAAAATAAAATAGTTGGTTATAATCTTTATCTTTACTATTGTGTGTTCAGGTGTGAAATGCCTGAAAAATTGATGTTTGCATAGTGCATCACTATTGTTACCCTCTGCAAGAGGGCCTGGATCTATTAAAATATGTTCTCTCTCTAAGGTGCTCAAGACATGTTGACAGGACAATATGGAAGAAGCTTCTTTGACTGCTGCCTATGCTTTACCTATCCTACAAATGAAGGATAGCATTCTACAGAATTAAAACAGATGTCACGCTTGACAATCATCAATTATGTAGAAAGGCAGGAGATCACTGAAGCTGGAAAAAACCACTTCTACCTTGAAATCATGTTAGAATTCTGGGAATAGAGCTCTTCTGTTTTCTGTTAATTATTGTACAGTCTGAAGCACCAACTGCTTTTGGACACAGACAGCTGGAATGGAGTTGCTTGCAAACTGTGGTTCTGTTCTCTCTACAACTGAGATGTTCTGTAGTATTCAGAATCTTTCCTAGGGAGACTCGATACAGATACACATTTTGCAGAGTGTCTGAAACACGAGAGTGTTGCTGAGAGAGCAGTATGGCTAACATACAGTGAACCACTCCTTGCTGAGATCGTGCCAGACTGCAGACTTTAATTAAAAAGGAGCAGAGTTGCTCCCTTTAAAGACTCAAAAGTTAGTTCTTGCTATTTTTAAGTATTTTTTAATTCTTATTTTACAGGGTAAGGAGATAAAATTTCATTGCATGTTTAAGGTTGGAAAAGACCTTTTGAGTCCAACCATTAACGTAGCCTCCATCATGTTTGCCAGTAAACCATATTCCCAAGTACCACATCCACACACTTTTTGAACACTTCCAGGGATGGTAATTCCACTGCTTTCCTGGGCAGCCTATTCCAATGCCTGGCCAGCCTTTCACTGAAGAAATTTCTCCCAATAATTAATCTAAACCTCTCCTGGTGCAAGTTGAGGGCATTTTCTCTTGTCCTGTTACTTGTTGCTTGGGAGAAGAAGCCAACCCCCACCTGGCTACAGCCTCATTTCAGGTGTTTGTAGACAGTGATAAGATCTCCCCCAGCTTCCTTTTCTGCAGGCTAAACAACCCCAGCTCCCTCAGCTGCTCCTTGTATGACTTTCTAGACACTTCCGCAGCTCCACTGCCCTTCTCTGGGCATGCTCCAGCTCCTCAGTGTTTTCTTGTAGTGAGGGGCCCAGAACTGAACGCAGGATTCGAGGTGCGGCCTCACCAGCACTGAGTACAGGAGAACAATCACTTCCCTAGTCTTGCCAGCATGCCTTTGGCTTTCTTGGCTACCTGGGCTCACTGCTGGCTCATGTTCAACTGCCTGTTGATGAACATCCCCAGATCCTTTTCCACCAAGCAGCTTTCCAGCCATTCATCCTCAAGCCTGTAGAATTGCATGGAGTTGTTGTGACCGAAGTCAACAGAACAGAACCCAACACTTCATGTTATTGTACCTTATACAGTTGGCCTTGATTCATCATTGATGCAGCCTGTCCAGATCCCTCTGCAGAGCCTTCCTGCCCTCCAGCAGATCAACACTCCCACCCAACTTAATGTCACTGCAAACTAACTGAGGGTGCCCTTGATCCTCTCATCCAGGACATAGATAAAGATATTAAACAGGGCTGACCCAAATACTGAACCCTGGGAAAATTGGGGTAAAGTGAAGAGCTCATCTTAGGATAGCGAGGTCCAGTTCAAGTGTTCTCCATAATGCTGTTCTGGTAGCAGAAGTGCTGCTGTTACTGCTGCTTATGGGACTTTGAGATCCAGGGAACTTTTATCTTCATAATTTTTATCACTTTCCATGTATTCCTCACAGGAGATAATTCCAAGTTTATGCAAGAATAGCATTGTGAAAATTGCAGTGGCCTATAATTAACATCAAGTAAAGGCAGTCATGAAAAGATGATACAGTGATTATTCACACTTCTCCATTTATCTTTGAACATAAAGAATATGCACAGCAGCTGAAGGGAGTTGTGCTGAATTGCAGAGACTGGATGAAGCTTTTTGTTGGACTAGTTCTGTGACAGTTCCCTTGTGATCTTACAGTATATTCTGAAAGATATACTGTGAAGTTTTAATTGTCTTTAAACTTGGCATTGATTAGTCACAGACTTACTATGGCACGGGTGATGGTCACCCTGCTTTTTGCACAGGTTACTAATTTTACGGAAGGTGACAGTGGATGTGACTTAAAATGCTTTAGCAGTTACCTCTTAAAATCTGCAAGCTAAGTAGGCAACAGACTTTTTTTATTCACAGCAGTACTAATGCCTTAACATGGTATTACAGAACGCTATTAAGACATTAGAGATGCTGTCTTACAGTTGTAGGGAAGTTTTTTGCAATTTGCTGAGCAAATAAACCTTGTCATCTTACCATTCCTACAAAGAGGTGCCTTTGACTTCCCAGTAGAAAAAGGCAACAGAAAAGTCACTCAATCATAATACAGCAAAGTAAGTAACAACCTTCTGGTTAGTTAATCTAAATAGATTATAGGCGAGAAGTTTTTAGGTTCCTGAATTGTTATGTTGGTGATTGAAATACAGTGTAAGTGCTAGTGCTTTCAAATCATTCCAGTTCCTCTTTCCTTAGGGCACTGACAGACTCTAGTAGGAACATTCTCTTAGGTCAGCATGTTTTGAATTGTTTTCAAATGCACGCCACTGCCTAATTAAGATGATGTGCAGGAATCTTCTGGACAGGTCTTTGAGGTCTGCTTGTAATTTGAGGGAAAAAAGAAGGAGCAAAAAATAAAAGGGAAGGATGAAAATTTTATAACCTTAAGGCAAACATAGCAGGCCTTGAAATTATTCTGGTAGCTATTTATCTTCCTGTTCAGATTGAGCTGCACTTTGACAGTAACAGCAAATCTTCAGTCTGTTCTTTGCAAGGGAAGATTGCCCTGAGAAGTCATGAGGAAGCAAACTAAGTTGAGTATGTGTTTTCCCAGCTCTCTGGAAATCTCACCTTCCTCAGTAGTTCTCTACCCATATTGTAAGAGCTTTGAGATTCAGTTTTGGAGGTGTTCACACTGCTAACGTGGTTCATCTTCACTCACCAGCTTCCCTTAATATGCATCTCTGTTTATAGTATGTATCCTAGGTAGGCATGTTGTACACCTGGGTTATTTAGATCTAATGTATGCTATTGGCGTGTTGTGTTACACAGCTGAGTATGCTGTGGAGGGAGTAAATCAGAACAGACCCACACACTGATTTGCATGTCTGTTATAAAACCCTATGGTTGTTTGTCTTGACAAATAGGGTTCAGTGCTGTGTTGTCTGGATTCAAGATCACAGCAGGGCCAGAATGGTTAATGAGGATGGACTTGCAGGGCAGTTGAGAACTGCACAGGATACTTTTATTGTAATGTCTGTACCACAGTCATCAACGAAATGATCATGTGCTGAATCAAGTTTAGATCCTGTGGCCTTGCTATTGCTGCAGTATAGTTTGGTGACAAGTAGAGCATCTCAATTGGGTAGAGAGCAGAGGAAAAACTCATACCAAGGCAAAAAAATACCCCAATATAATAACATTTTTAAATCATGGAATGGAAGCTGTCTTAGAAATGCAGAGTGATGGTGGTGGAAAATAAGAATCATGAGAGGTAACTTATATATGCTTGTATTTCCCTTTCTCTTTAAGGGAATGATGGTAATGAATTACATGTCTTACCAAAAAACAATGCAAGCTAGTAATGGAGCTGGAAGAGAGCTTATCTCTGAGTTTTCTGTTCTTTCGGTAACAAGTCAATGCTTTTGTGTTTCCAGTTGAGATCAGTCAATCTGCAGATCTTTTTATTCCTTCCATGTAATTTCTGCCTATCCTAAGTGTGTGTGGCTTTTCATCAGCACTCTAATGTTTCATGTTTGTGGAGAAAGGCACCAAATTTTCCAGTTCGGACTATGTTGATAAATGAATAATAAAACTTTCAATATTGATACATCAGGAAGTTGTGCTGCTAACCAAAGTTCTTGACATACATGTCTGATGTCATGAAACTAGTGCAGGATGATGGTAATGAAAACCTTTGAATAGGGATTACTAATAAGTTCAGGAGCCTGGTGACATATCTTCAGACACAGGTCAAACTAGGGATTTGGGTTTGGGTTCTTCTCTTGGGCTTTGTTTGTTTTTAAGTAAAAGAAACAATGACATGATTTATAAGTTTAGTTGCCTTTTTTCTGTAATCTAGAACTTGTGCTTTTAACTATCTGTACTTCAATACAGTGTTTCCTCTACAGGAAAAATATTGGGGTTTATAATATAGAGACACAGCTTTGCTGTTACAGTGACTTTAGCTTATTAGTGAGTGATGTTTGAATTCATTGTTCATTTGTGTTTCACATGGAAACATTTTTGGAGGTATTTTCCCCTCTCCTTGCTGAGCAATTTATTCTTTACCTGCCATGGTAAGATTGATTGCAAAAGAAATCAAGATGCCTTGATTTAAAAAGAAAATGTTTCATCTGATTTTTGTAGTGGAGCCTTCTATTATTCTGCTTTCATAGCTCGTTAGTTATCAGCAGAGGCCTTTTGACTGCTACAGTGTAACAAATGAAGGAGGGACCTTTTGACTTTTTTTTTTTTCTCTATTTTAAGGTGCTGTAAAGATGTCAGCAAATTTCTTGCTGTGGCAGGACTTCAGATCTGTGTAGTTGAGATGGATGCATGCATACCCTAAGTAGATCAATAGGGAGTATATGAGGGGAAAATGGAAACTGGTTGTGAGCATGGTACATTTTCTCATATCCTTCTACTATTTCAGTCTGAAAGCTCTGGTAGAAGGATGCAAGCAGTGGTCATCCAGTGCACCGAATCTTGGGAAGATCCAGAGAACTGCACCTGCTTTTCCAGGATTCACCAGCTTAGCAGAGATGGGTAAAGGAATTCCCTGAACTTGGTACTCTCATCCCCACTTCCATTCACATTTGAATGAACCTCTTTCCTGACCTTCTCCTGGTACCTTACAGTAATGTTTTCATTTTGTTTGGTATGTGGTTTTCTTTTATTCTTTGTCAAGTGTCCACTTTCTCCTTCTGGGTTTTCATCTTGTTCACCTCACTGCTTGTGCTTCTCCCTCTGTCAAGCTAACAAGCTTAATTCTCCCCTAGCTCCATGCTGTCTCTCAGCTCATTTCCTGTATAATGATATTTACATGTGCAGCATGCTTACACCTTCACTTGCAAGGAGCAATCCTTAAAATTCTCCTACCTTTTGGTCCTGACTCACAAACACATAAATTTACTCTAGAAGTAACTGAGGTGTAGGTTGCTTTTGAAATGCTGTTCTGCAATTAATCCCGAGTGGGTGAATGCTTCACTAATTTCTTTCACTTTGATAGTGTTTCCAGTTACTTGTCTCAGCCTATCTGCTTTGGAAACAATAGCCTGTGAGTATTTGGGAGTTGATGAATGATGTTTGTGATGAGAGCAGTTGCATCTTTTGAGGAGAAGCTTATTTTGAAGTATATCTGTGAGACAATTAAATTTGCCAGTGAAAATGTTACATTGATACAAAGTCTATTTTCATTTGCTTTCCAGATGATGAGGACAGTGAATGTTTTAATGGAGAGGGCAAAGTGCACCCTTCACCTGTGCACAATCAGTCATACCTCTGCATCCCATTTCAGAAGAATGAAGAGTGGGATGGCCCTTCTAGTGATGCCAATGAGGAGTCCACCCCTGTTAACTCTGCTACGAGTACCCCACAGCTGACACCCACCAACAGCCTCAAACGTAGCGGCTCCCCCCCCCAGCGATGTGAGGTTGCATTGCTTGGCTGTGGAGCAGTGCTGGCGGCTGCAGGCCTGGGTTTTGATCTCTTAGAAGCAGGGAAGTGTCAGCTGCTGATTGAGGAAGAGCCAGAGGTGCCCAAAGAAGAGAAGAAGAAGCGTGACAGCATTTTTCAGCGAGCTGGACGCCCACGCAGGAGCACTAGTCCACCTTCCCGGAAGATCTTCAAGAAGGAAGATCCCCTGTTGTTGCTAGGCGAGCCATCCACATCCCTCACCCTTCTTTCCCTGTCTTCCATTTCCGAATGTAATTCCACCCGGTCCCTGCTGCGCTCAGACAGTGATGAGATTGTGGTTTATGAGATGCCTGTCAGCCCAGTGACAGTCAGGGCTCCCTTGCCAGCCATTACAAACCCACTGGTCAATGTCCAGATCGAGAGGTTCAAACAGGACCCCAACCAGTCCTTGACTCCCACACACGTGACGGTCTCTTCCCACACCCAGCAAGGTGGACACAGGCGCACACCTTCTGATGGGGCCATCAAAGGGGGTGGACTGGTTGTCAATGGGTGCCCAACCAGTGGATGCCCTTCTGGTAGCTGTTTAACTGGAGCACTGGGAGCAGGTAGGTTTTCAGCCATCTTCCTTTTCCTCTTCAGAATAAAGACAGAAGCAGTATAATTACTTGTTGCTTATACATTCGTTGAGATGACCAGCCCACAAGAATTGCTTGTGGAGGCCATCTTTACACAAATAGCTAACAGAATAATGCAGTAATGGTTTCAGTTCCAGCATGTCTACACTAAAGAACTCTCTCTGCCCCCCCATGCTGTGAGGCAGAGCATAATATTGTTTCTTAGACAAAAATGGTACCAATTTACAAATATTGCACATTCTTCTCAGGATTTCATCTCCATTGCCTTTATACACTTGTTTGTACTTCAGAGTAAATTCTGATCTCTAAGGTGAAAATGGGATCCATAAAACAGTTTGAGGCTGTGCTACTGTTGCTCCAATTCCTTTGCAAACAAGAGGGATCTTTCTGGGTAGGTGTGCTCACTGTTGCAGCCTTTGAGTGGCTGTGACTTCATAATTTAAAAGATGTTTTACTGTGTTCTTGCCCTAGTAAGTCACCAAAAAAAGGAAGGACTAGAATCATAAATTAAAATCTGATTTAATTAGCATTTTCCCAAAAGTAAAACAAAATATGAAGTTGTCTTTTGAATGGAAGTCTGCAGTAAAATGTGGGTTAATTCAGATGAAAAGTATTCATTAAAATGGTATTCATGAACATGTACAAGTTACGTTGTGTTTGTAAAAAAAAAAAAAAAAAAACAACCAAATACCACGCCCACCCCTAAATGAAAAGAAACCAGGAAGCATCTGCAGTAAGCAGTGTTAAGTGACTCTTCCAGGAAGTTGGTCCTGCTCATGGCAAACAGGTGTCATGTATCTTGCTGTGCAAGTGTCTCCCTGATCCATTCAAGCTGTTAGTGGGTAGTGTGCCCTCCAAAGGACTTGGAGAGTCCACTCCTCTGTTAGGAGGTCAAATCCATGCTCTCCAGTCTGAAAATTGAAGAAAACACATGAGAGAATGATCAAAACCTGATGCTTGTTCCAGGTCAGTGAAACAGGTGTCTTGAAATGTGTTAAGAACAGGGTAGGGGTAAAGAAGCCAGTCACTTCAGATTGCCATAATCTTGAAGATACGGAGTTTGTAGATTCTGAATGGAGGCTTTCTGCTTTGAAAATGCACTGTACATAAAGTGAACTAAGATCTGTAGGAACCACTTAGCATTGCCATCTAACGTGTTTCCCTCTTCTCTTACGTTGTCTGTTTTGGATAGGTGTATTAAAAACACCTAGTCCAAGCAAAGATCCAAGTGAGGTCCCTCGCCTGCCAGACCCCAACCTTGTTTTTCCTCCAACCCCGAGACGATGGAATGCACAGCAGGATCCCACGCTGGAAAGACCCAAGACATTGGAGTTCCTGCCCCGGCCACGTCCTGCAGCCAGTCGGCAGCGGCTTGATCCCTGGTGGTTTGTGTCACCCAGCAATGCCAAGGGTGAATCTTCTGCCAACAGTTCAAGTACTGATACTCCAAGCAATCTGGACTCTTGTTTTGCTAGTAGCAGCAGCACTGTAGAAGAGAGACCTGGACTGCCTGCACTGCTTCCTTTCCAGGTGGGTCCTCCTGTAGAGGAGCGGACACTGTTGGACATAGATGCTGAGGGGCAGAGCCAGGACAGCACCATTCCGCTATGCAGAAGTGAACTTAACACACACAAAGCTGCAGCATATGAACTCAAGCAAGAATTCTGGTCTTAATATGAAACCACTGGGGACAGTGAGCCCCTCTAAATTCAATCCTACTTTTTGCACTGAGAATGCACTTTGAAGACAGATGAGATGGAGGGATGCTACAGAGATCATATGGTGCTGTCTCTGCTGAAGATGTGTTGTCAGCTGCCTGATTTTTGTCTGCATTTGGGTGAAACTTGGCAACTCTGAGCTGCTGACTTTTGCTGTGGGGTTTTTCTGTAGTCTTCCCTGCCCTGTTACTGCAGTTTGAATCTGCAATGAGCTAGAATTATCATATCAAAGTCTTTTGTTAATGACCTTGTAGAATTTGGCACTTGCAGTAAGTATATTGGTCTCTATCATGGTATTAATCAGTATTTTCAAAACTCAAATATTACACTACAGCAGACATCAGTGTTTGATGTTTTCCCAAGGAATCCAGAACAGAAACAAATAAATATCTGGAGACTACCTTCTCTGAAATACATTCAGATCATTAGACAGGCCTGGGAATCATCATACCCCCACTGAAAGAGTAGAAGTAGCCATCTTAAGACTTCTTCATTCTCTTTTGCTCATGTGGTAGCGTAAGGTGGAACAGATGGCAGGGGAAGGGCATGGCATCTCCGCTGGTGGAGGTCTTTGAGAGCAGGTGAACCACACCGTTGGAAACAAGTAGATGTAGTTGATCCTGACTTCAAGGTAGGTTGGATGAACTTCAGTGGTCTCTTGAGGTCCCTGTCAGCCCATTTTTTTTATGACCCTGTGCTTTCAAGATGAAAGCTTATGGTATGGCTGTTGAGCTTGTTCTTGTTTCAGACTTTTGTTCCATCAGTCTCTTTTTTTCCCCACCCTGTTTCTCAGGCTCATAGTCAAGTTGCCTCAGCTTTGACAGGGGAGTTAGCAGAAACTTTCTTTAAAGATGTGTTGGCTTGCAGAAGTTACGTGTTTCCATATTTTTTTCTTTCTATTTTTTTTCTCCTTTGTTACGCCTTTTAGGAGTGACCCATGAAACCCAAGACTGTTCTTATGCACACTGGTACTTGTTTAAGGCTGTTTTGAAAATGAGGCTTGCTAGTAGTTGGATTGTGCAAACAGGAATCAGAACATCTGGATTCTGTTTTATTTTGTCACTGACTCACTGTGTTACCCTGGGCAAATAATGTAACCTCTGTGCCTGAATTTCCCCATCTGTAAATAATAGGAATAATACCTACCTCACAAGGGGAGGGGTTGGGACGTATGTAATAGGTATAAAGTCCTTTGAGATCTTTGAGTGAAAGGCACTATAGACATGTAAAACTTTATTCTTGTTCAAATATGTAAAACACTCCTAGATCTGGAGCAAGAAGAGACCCCTGTCTGAAAGGAGGAAGTCACACAAATAGTGTGTGCCTGTGGCTCAGAGTTTTCTGTACAAAGACTTAAAGTGTGTCTGTGCCACTGCAGTTATGTCTTACTGGCTGTAAAGAGAGCTTCAGTCTTCCCCAAATTTGGCATTATATATGAGGGATGTGGCCTTTATTTGAGTGTAATAGAGTAGTCTGCTTTATTGCAGGGTACAGCATGTCTGTTCATTGTTTTTGTACAGATCTGCGATCGTTTTGCTAAGCTGCTGATATTTGGTTGCAAATAATTCATTTGACGGTGCTGCCAATGCAGTGCTCGGCCTGTTGGGGCAGTCCAGTCCTGTTGTGAAGGCAGTGGAGCCGAATACTTCCTGCAGCTGTCAGCAGAGAGAAGCTGCGTGTTTAGATGTTTGTAACCTGATTTTAAAAACCAGCATGTGTGGGGAAGAACTGTACGTAAGGCTTTTTAGTTCTGTGTGAGGACTGAAACCAGCATGTTCCCATTAGTCAAGTGCACCTTTTTATTCAAGCAATTACAGTATGTTTTGTTTTGTCACATATTACTTGTTTGTCACATTCCATGGAAAATGCATAATGGCAGAATTACTTTCTGCTGCCCTCCCCATTGAATGCTCTAGAGCTAGCCTTAATGGTGCTACACTAGATGTTGAAGCTGGAGAGACTGCTGACTGTAGACAAGGTATTATGATGTGGGATTCAGGTACTTAAAGAAAACTTACATTTCTGACTCTTTTGTTAAATTTAGACCTTTAGCATTATTGATTTCTTAAGCATCCTTTTGCTTTCCATTTCTGAAAACTCCGTTTGTGACCCAGACACCAGCAAAAAGATAAAACTCATCCAACAGATTGCTAATTTTGATTGTGCTATAAATCAACCTTAGTGTAATCTCAGTAAGAGGCTGTGTCAGAGGGACTTAAAAGAAGAACATTAAAATAATCTATTTTTAATAGTCTTCCTTACCATTTTAAAAAGTCTGGAACAAAACTAGATTAGCTGTTCTGAAATGTAATGTTTTCTATCCAAAAGGTATAATTATAAATATCATAGGGGGTATCATCTGCTCTGCAAAGGCATCACCTGGAATAGCTCAGTTTGAACAGAAATCTTTAAAATCCATTTACGTGCATGAAGTGGGAGATCACCTTTCTAGGTCATACTGATATAACTCAGCCTGC
>NW_008239553.1:11373505-11437685 GCF_000691975.1 Corvus brachyrhynchos
TGAACTTTCTAATAGCTGGCCAGTTGATTTCACCAGGTGAACTTTTAAGGTTTCTGTCAAGTTCCCAGGAAAGACAACTGTAAAGGCAAGTTGTTCTGTCACCTCTTTTGCTTAAGAAAGTTGAGGATGAGGTATTAAACTCCCCCTTGCCTCTCTCCCCCTTCTATATAATCAGTTGGTGAAAGTGGTATGCGGTTGAACTTTGAGAAGTACTTTGCTCCAAAGAGCATCTTCTCTAATACCAAGTGGACATTGCTACATCAAATAACTTGGTAGGACAGGTGACAAGAGTCAAGGATCCAGGTCAGGGTTAGCAAACTAGATACTGTTATTACAAAGCTGCCAGAAAGACTAGTTAGAAGCATATTGGTTGGTGTGTGGTTTTTTTGTGGTTCTTGTTTGGTTGGGTTTTTTTTAATGCTTCTTCAGTGCAGTTATCTTCATTGAATCTAGCATGTGAATTAACCTGAGGTAGTCTTTGAGCATCCACCCGTAACTGTCTTCCAGTAGCCAACCTGAGGTATCAGGCAAGAGGAGTCAGTTGTGGAAACAAGGCTCCTGACTTCAGTAGGTGGTGGGGTATTCTCTGGCAGGCAGAGTGAGGGCTCTCAAGACAAAGAGTTGTCAAGGTATTTTACCTTATGCACTCCAAAAGCTGTTGCAGCCAGTGCTCTAAGGCCCAGAGTCTGTGTGCATGTTTAAGCTAGGTCAAAACCTCTCTCAAATCCATCTGTCCCATCCTGGCTTGAATTCTCTACTTTCTTAATCTCTTGGGGTTTTTCCTTTGCAATTGTGGGAGCTGAGGTGCTCCAAATCTCCAAAGGAGTGATCGACTATAGTCCACTAGATAGTGAGAAGGTACGAGCCCGTCAGCTCAAGAAATCTTTTTTTCCTACTGGTTGCTAGTATTCCCATTTTTCAGGGTAACAAAAGTGTCAGAATATTGGTCACTGACCTACCTTTCTAGTAGTATTATTGAGGAAGATGGTGAAAATCTTACTTTAAAAAAATTCTAATAAATGTATTGTTTCCTAAATGTCTGAATAAGTTGCACATTTTCTTGGCTGAGAAAATGAGAAAAAGATAACATGAAAGTCACCGAGCAGATTAAAACAATGACAAAAGAATGGAGAAAAATGTGTTCGATTACAGGCCTTACAAAGAGGAAGTGGCAGTTTTTTAACTGATAGTAATAATGAGATTGTAGCTGAGAGAAATGTTTGTGGTTTAGAAATATATTTGTATTTTTGTTTAGTCAGCTGGCAAAGTATATAACTAATTTATGTAATTGATGTGCTGATTTAGGAAATAGAAAGAAGCTTGTTAGCCCTTCAAAATCTGCTATCCTTGTAGCCTGTTTAGTGTTCTTGTAATACTGGGGGGAAGGCACAGACGTAGCAACCAGTGCAAAAAATGACAGATTTTTGGATACATTTTTACTGGTTTCATAGAAATTGAGTGTGGGACAAGTAGAGAGAAGAAAGCTTTTGTGTGAAAACTAAGATGATTAAATATTTATGGATTCTTTTCTAATACTGATGCTTCTTATGCACTGCACAGTGCTCTGTTTTACCAGCAAGTAGGTCTTAATCTCCTTTCAATCATTTTCAGAGGTGCAAATGTAACTTTTTATACATATTTTCCCTCCAGATTATTATTACAATGGGTTGATATTCACTATGGGGCAGGGAACCTCAGTGAAAATACTCTTTTTGTAATAGTTTTCTAACAAAATGAGTATTTTTAAAGTGAATTTTCTGTTATTGATGTGAAAAGACCTGTTCTGGTTTGGCATGGTTTTATGATGAAGTGTTTGTCTGTACCTCTAGGAATGGGAGTAGTTGCCTTCCTCTTCTTAGCATGCTGTTATCTTAAGACATTGTGGACAATACTGTGTAGAGATGTTACTTCGAAATGTCATGAAACTGGATACCTCTCATTGGGTTGAAGGTGAGGCAGTAATGGTCAAGTAAAGAAAAGTCTGCCTCTGGAGTGCTTTGTTAAATAAAACATGACAGGAAACCTCCCACCTTGAGTCACCTTTCTATCTTGAGATTAATTTTTGTTTGAAACCTATTCATCTCTGTGGGATGAATATGGGAGCTGCAGTCTCATTAGATGTATGGAACCGAACCTGTTCCTGTGCCCCAAAATTCAATGATAGCCTGTTATTTTTGCAAGTAATTTTAAGCTAATGTTAAGAGGTTTGTTTCTTTCTGGTTTTTTGAAATCTTTCTTCTTGGAAAACATGCTTATTGCTCTCTAACCTTTTCCATGCATTTTGGAGATACTCTTAAGAACTCTTACCAACTCTGTGGTGAATAAGAAGGGTTAGATCTTGCAGAGTGATTTAAGTCCTTTTGGCTTTGGGGTTTTTTTTGTATGAATCAAGGGCATTTACATTTGGAAAGATTTCTGATCCGTATCCTGTCACTGCAGAACAGTTTCTTAGCTTCCATGTTTTGAACTCATTTAAGACTAACTTGGGTAAAACTGGATATTAAAGGTGAGGGGATAGACACATGTTAAAACATATTTGCAAGCAAGCAATAAATACAGCAAATACAAGAACCAAAATGACTCTCTGTCCTAGAGCATAACTTTCAGACTTTGTAAACCTTTGATTGATGATATAATTAAGGTATCTATAGGAAAGAATGCCTTATTACAGTTTTTATTAAGTTTACTGTTTTAATGTTAGAATACGGCGGTTTGCACAGCCAGTAACATGGTAGCTAGCTGGACAGAAAGGATCTTCAACCAAATTTGCTTTTTTTCCCCTCTATTTTCAATCCAGTTTTTGGGTTAAATTTTTTCTCTTTTTTTTTAATGGTGTTTAACAAACAATACAGTCTCAAGAACTCATTAACCTTACTTTCACAGTTTCATGAGGCATTATGGAAATGAATCTATGGCTTATTCTGGTGCTCCCTCTATTGAATGCATTAGTAGAAAGTCATGCTGCAGTTAAAATGTGCATTTGCTTTTGTTTTTTCCCGTGCTCTTTTTTAAACAGTTTTGCCCCTGGTCCAAGATGAACACAACTTCTGAAATTACCTACATCAGCTTTATTTTTGTATGTTGAAAGTAGTCACTCCCAGGCTAAGAGGTGTGTGCTTGATGAACAAGTAACTTCCCACTGGTGACTGGGTAGTGGGTCTGATGTAGCTACAGGAATTATTATTGTTCATTTCTAACAAGGATCTCCCGTTTTTTGCAACTGGAAAATCTTCAGCACTTCATCAATGCTTGTATACAAGAAATACATTTTATCTCCTTTTGTACACAAGGGAAAAATCTTCCTTTTCCTGATCAGGAACATTTTCCTACTGAGAATGGCTTCTTGAACTCTATGGTTTTGTTTGTTGGTTTTCTGTTTCTTTGGGGATATTGTTTATTTTTGGTTTGGTTTTTAGGCCTCTCAAATATATATATGTATGTGTTAGGTGCATCCTGTATTCTGAGGTGCCTTCCATCTCAGCACGTCTCCTTGCTGGGGCCTGAGGTTGGTTTTTTGGAGGGACCTCCTAGCTGTAGCTTTCATTACTGTGTTCTCCGCACATCAGGCCAAATACCATCACAGGAAACATTTCGTGTCCTCCCATTTACACCCCTGTGTTGAACCCTGCACTATGACTGCCTCTCCCTATCTCTCCATTAGGGTTTTGGCCCCATCCCATCTTTGTTGGTTATTTATTCTTGTTGCCATAGTAACAAGTGTAAGGCAGAAAACCATACACGTTTCAGGCGTCCTTTGGCCTAAAAGATTTCCGAGCTAAAAGCATAAGATACAAGTGGGTGAAGTGGAAGCGGGGGTTGGCAGGAAATAACAGAGTGAAATTATCCTTCTTAATGTAAGTCAGAGGACAGAGGAATACTAGCTACTTGGTAAACTGTTGGCATCATCGGTAAGCTGGGTCCTAATGAAGAATCTGAGGAATGTACATTTACTTAGTTTGATAGAATGGTTTGGGTTGGAAGGGACCTTAAAGGTCATCTAGTTCCAGTTCCCCTGCTATGGGCAGGGATACCTTCCAGTAGATCAGGTTACTCAAAGCCCCATCCAACTTACCCAGTTTCTGATTGGTTTGGTTTGTTTTACCCTGAACTACCTCATTTGTCGAGATAGAATGGAAAGAAAGTCTAAGTTTTGGTAAGAATTGCTCTAAGTAAGCACTTAAGCTTGGAATGAGATGGGAAGGTAGAGGCAAACTTGTATTTGGCTTTTCACATGCAAATTCCTGATGGAAAAGTAAAACCAGCTTATTAAGTGAAGATTATACTTGCTTTGGATATTTATGTCTCCAAAATAAACAATAAAGGACAAAGCGGGGCATTTTTCTTGATGGTTTCTAACCTGTGGAAGAGTTGATTGTCCATAGACAAAAAGGTGATGATTTCATATTGGTCACTACTGCTTTTAAAAGTGATAGTCTCTTTTTTCAAAACAGATTTTTTTTTTTTTAAATAATATTCTCATGTGCTCTTAAAGTGGAGCTATACACAATCCTGATTGTTTTCCTGCATTTGCAGTATTGTTTTCCTAGTGTATCAGCTCCTAATACAGTCCTTCCTGTATCTGAATGCTAATAATATGCAGGCAGCCCAATAGAACTAACATTAAGGAACTATGACACATTTTTAGTGTGCAGTGTAGTGGATTTATTAACCCAGCTTCAAGTGGGCTACTGTTAGGTCTGTAGCTGATGGGTCAGATGGACGCACAGCTAGAAAAAGGGGGCTTAGAACTAATCTGCAGGAGCAATGCCAAAGTTGTATTTGCTTAAAATAAGCAATTTGAAAAACAATCATGGAGGGAGGTAGGGGGAAGGTCCTTCATTACTCAGAAATACATCTCTAGGATCTTGTCCATGTTCAAATTTTAGTTGCCGGGATAGCTAGTGAGAATCTACATTGTGTACAGTGTGACTGAAAGCCCAACATTAAGACCAGAATAATGCATTTTATATATGCTATTTCTGACTGATTAACACTGTCTCCCATTCTACCTTGATCGTTTTGATTGAGCATTTTCTCAAGAACAGATGTTGAGGTTGGATAAAGCTGGCCTCCTTGTCTTGGAGAGGCATATGGGTCTGAGAGAGAAGAAACATTGCTCTAGCCATGTCCTGATCTTCTGTATTTTGTGGTCTTAGCTGTAGAGGTTATAATGGCGCAGGAAGACATGCTGGTGTTTTTCAAGAATGCTGCTAACAGCAATTAAGTTTCAGAACAAACCTGGCCTCTGGTTACTGTTTGGCATACCTCAGTTGAACACTGAGCTTCTTGAGTCTTAACTATATCTGGAGGTGAACAGAGCTGCTTCCTTGAGTTCTGCTGGAATTTGGGAATGTGGCCACTTCTCAACTTGGGTAATTTGTTTTCTCCCAGGCCCAGTCAATGTCACAAAATCAGTTGTCACCCTCCACTGATTGCCCAGATATTCATAGTAGGCTTGTTCTTGAGTCTTGCATGCTTTATTGAGCAGCTCTTACAGTGTCAACAGGGTTAGCATTTGTATCTGAACAGAGCAGCTAGTATCTCTGAGCTGACTTTTCACACTGCATCTCAAGCAGTTGTTGCTCCATCAGTTCTTCTTTTGCTCTAATTTAAAGGTTGTCTTGACAACTATAACATCCAGATACCCTAGACTGTAAAGGATATAGCCACAGGAAAAAAAAAGTAAGTAAAAAAACGTACTTAGGAGTGTTTGCCAGTTGAACTGGTTGAATTTGGCCAGTGCTCTTGGCAGAGAGTAGGATCCATTTTTTTGTAGCATAGATATCTTAGGAGGATGGTTGGGTTGGTACTGCAGAATTTACCTAGATCCACCTAAAGGCACTGGTGCCCTTCATGCTTGGCAGTTATAAATACCACATAAACCCAAGAACATCTGGTAATAAAAGTTTGTATTTAGGGTAATTAACTTTCAAGTTAAAAGGGAAGAGGCCTCAATTCAGAAAGCTCTTCATCACATACTTAAACATCACTGAAGTCAGTGGAATGTATTTGTGGGTCAAAATGCACAAGACCCCAATTGAGCAAAGCTCTTTTAATCTGAATTGGGGGATTGTCATGCAGAGACTGATTGTGAAGGACCAGGCTCTTTACTTTGATTGTCAGAGGAAGGAGTCAATTAACCTGAGGAGAAAGTTCCTCAACAAGCCGCTGGGTAAATGCTTTGGTTTGATTGCTGACTCTTGTGGCCTTTCCATGACTGCACATGCCATGCCTATTTGACTGCTACTTCTAACCATAAGCAGGGTAAGCTTTGAGAATGTTTTCTGACCTGGGGTGAAAGAGCAACAACTGCATTAGCAGATTGCTAGCTGTAAAGAGGCAGTAAGTGGTGACTGGAGGCTGTGTGTGTGCAAATGGCAGTTTAACCTGAGGCCTGTTCTCAGGTGTTTCTTATTTTACAAATGCATTCCTCCAGGCTGGTGGATAGATCTGACAAGTTCAGCAGTGATCAACATCCGCCACTTTGACTAGAGTTCTAGGATTCTTGCCTGTCAGCTGTCAGCACAGCACTTTGTGCTGCTATATTATGATTTCATTGTCATAAATTCAGGACAAGCTGGAAATACCTGAGATATTTTGCCTGGTTTGAGATGCTTATATGGAATGGGCAGGCAACAGTGGTGGAAAAATCAGGGAAAATACCTGTGCTTTTAACAATGTCTCTTCTGTGGCTTTGAAAGTCCAAGAATTTCTTAGCCAGAGAATGTATTTCCTCCCTCTTTTTATAAGCTACTTCTTTCTTTTGCCTTATTAATTGTGGATCTGCTCCTGCTTCTATTTCAAGCCAGATGCAAAAATCGGTGACCTGACTTTCCTAGGTACAATGTTGTAAATCTGAATAACCAGGTGAGTAGATTTCTCTAGTGTAAGATCATGCCCCCATGTCTGATCCTTTGAGATATGGGATGGTTCCTGCTTATGTTGAAATCACTGTGTGGAGGGTATTGGGTACTTCATAAGGAACTCCAAACTCTGTAGGACTGGGATTCATCTTACAGCTCAAGTATTTCAGTCTGGTTTTGGAGACCTCTGTATGTCTTCTCTTCCGTTCATGGTGTTCAGAAGTCCGTTGCTATGGAAGGTAGCGCCTGAAGGTATGTTTTGCCCGAAGAACCTGCAATGAAGCAGTTACATTACCAAATGGCACTGTACCCCAGAATTGAGTAAAATAACAGAGGCCACCAAGTTTTTCTTGTTTGTGTGATGAAATGTTGTCAAATAAAGTGATTCATTGGAGCCTTCCTTTAACTTCTGTACAGCAGTAAGCTTAGAGGAAAAGAAGATTGCATTATTTTTTGAAAAGCTTTATTTGTGACCTGGACTAGTTGCCTCTGACCCTCTTGGGCTTAAATAGTTAAATTATATTAATGTCCAGTTTGTTTCACTGTAGGTAACACATCAACTGAATACTCTTGTGCATAATCTACTGTATCTTTCCTCTGTTCTGTGTCAATGTATTATGTGTATTTGGATTACAGTTCTTTTTGTATTAAATTATTTTATGTTCTAGAACAATATTTAAGTGAAGCAAAGAGCTAATGAAAGTTGTTGACGTTTTGGGATTTCTTTTCTCTTTGCTCTTTTTTTGGATGTACTGTAAATTGTAAACCAAGGATGCCAAGCAGGCTTGGTTCAATGGCTAAAATTATTGTATTACAGTGTAATGCTGATCTAGGCCTTGTCTCAACACTAGAGCACACAGACTTGAATAAAACTGTTATAAAAGTAGATTGTCTTTAGGCCTTGAGTTCTTGGGTTTGTGCTCCAAATAATTTTAAGCAGATATTTAGAATAACAGTGGCATCACCTTGCTCTGAGGATTTCAGAATTTTTCCCAGTGCAACAAGAAGTTTATTTTTCTTTACTAGGTCTCTCAGTTGTGATCAGCTATTCCAGCTCTGGGTCCTCCACAGGGCTTTTGAAATGCTTTTGCAAAACATCAGACAGTTTAGTACAGGTCTTGGCACACAGTGTCTGTCTGCTAAGCCCCTTCTGGCTTTTCTCTGAACCAAGGAATTAATTGCATACCATTTTTATTAAGGCTAATATTTCTGTTCTGTTAGCTTGAGGTTTTTCTACTCTTTATTTGATATGCCAGCTAGAATATGAATCTAAATGCCTGGATCTGGAGCTTATGAAGTAACATGTTTTGTGCATGATGACATTTAACAGATGGTTTAGATTCACTTGTGATGCTGTGCCTTTGTCCCTGCCACATCATTCCATGAGACACAGTTACATGAACAAGGATCTTTCCAAGCTGTTTTTGTCTGCTGTCAGTGTGAAAGCCAGAACAACATGGTTTTGATTCCTAGGTCATGTTTTTGAATCCTAGGTTATACTTTTGCTCTTCTCTGCCACAAATCCATCATTTCACATTTTTCTGCTTTAAGAAATGTAGCTGTATTGATGAAGGACTATGCACTACAGGAACTTATATTTCATAATTTCCTTTGAAAAAAGTTTTTTCTAATGCAGGTGCATGCAAGAAATCCTTCACCATTCCAACAGATACGGAGACTGAACAATGCATAGGTAGGCTACCTTTAGTCATATATTCCATTCAAAGTGCTGTAGTGCTGTGTTTTGTGATAAACTGGGAGGAGAGTGAACAGACCGTCAGTTAAGTTTGTTGGAAATAATAGCATGCAAAATGAATTGCTTTTTCACTTGTTTTAACAAAAGGTGTCTTACAGTGTTTTGTCTTCCAAACTACTTTTCCACTCCTCCCCAGATCCAGACTGTCTAAAATTAAAACAAATATTTCTACCTCCTGTAATGTTCTGCAAAGTAGCATTATGTCCTAAAAGAATCAGATTTTCTAGGTGAATTTACTCACCTGTCACAATGACAAGGTTACCCTAATGTTCAAGCTGGCCTCATCAGCAACAGAAGTCTACATGCATCATGGCACTTCCATTTCTGCCAGCAACTGCAGCCTCTGCAGAACTTGGCAGGAGCACAAAGCACTGGGGCAGAACAGAAAAATAAAATAGCAGTTTTCTAAGCAGGGGAATCTAACCACTTCTAGGAGAGAAGGAGCATCTTAAATGAAAGCTGGCAGGGTCAGCATGGATGCAGAACAAACACACCACGAGATGCTTTAGGCTGAGCAACTTTAGTTTTTCATTGGTTGATGTGTAGGCAAGGGTTGGGTGTACAAGTTCTACAGTGCAAATTGTATGTGGCCTTCAGCTATGAATGTGCTCAGGTGAGGAAACCACCATTTATTACATTATGTTCCTCAGATGGCACATGCTGAAATAGTAAATGCAAGTGGTGCTCTGAAAGTTCATAGTACACCTTGATAAAACTTCTAGTAGCCTTCCAAGGCTGTGTAGATTAAGGGAAAAGAAGGGAGGCTTTTCTGTATCATGCAGGTCATATTATTTGATTAATTAATCTGCTGTTTCTAGTGAAATTTTTGTATTTTTGGTCCTTCTGACATGGAAGGAAAGGGAGAAGATGTCCTACTAAAGCTAGGCTTAACAAGACCTTATTTAAATGTAACATGAAAAGTTTGTAGGCATATTGCTATCAGGCTCAAGGAGACTAAGCTTTAGAAAAAAATCTGGAGTGAACATGACAATAACAAACGTCAGAGTATCTTAACAAGGATTAACAAGCTTTGTCTTCATGCTTGGGCACAATGGACACTGCAGTTTGCTTTGGCAGGGAAAGGAAATAATTGTGACGAAGGATGAACAAAGCTCTGGGGTTTTCAAGTAGACTTCAACATGCTTTGTGGTTCTTTGCTACTTCATCTGAAATCTTATTAAATGGCATGTGATTTACTTTCCGTTAAGTCCTCATTAATTTAACAATGAACAAATCTGAGTGGAATGAAAAGAGGCAGGATCAACTGATAGCACTCCAACACAAAGTAGAACCATAATTGCTTTACTAAATATAACCAAAGTCTGTACACTTCATGCCTGCAAAATTTGCTCTGAAATTTATTCTTTTCTCCCCAAATCATGCTGTAGTATCTTAACTTTATAACAAATTACAGGTTTGAATTTTTTTTTTTAAAGCACAGATGGGGTTACCTGTCACAGATTGCAGCCAGTATTAAAAGAACCAGCTCTCATGGATGTGAACATCTTACACCATCATGTTCTCCAATGGGGCCCTGAGGCAGTAGTTGGAGAACTGCTCATTGTCCAAAGAATCTACTATTTTTGCAGCAGTCAGGCATTTTTGCTTTTGGTGATCTTCCTGCAACTGCATCTGGCTATATTTACTTTTGTACAGGTACCCCTGGATCTTGTAGGCCTTAGTTAGAGGTAAGATGGTCTTCTAAGCTTGTGCATTCTAAAGGAGAATTTCTTGTTGATAGTGATTTGTGATTGGAGCTGCTCTGTAAGGGAAGATGAACTGGAGAAAAAGGGTGACAGAAGGGCAGCAGCCTCATGGATACAGTCCCAGGGTACCTGAGCAAGGCAAGCAGAGCAGGTCAAGTGACAGTAACCGGGGCCAGTCACAGTGATCATCAGGCAAGTCTGCAGGGATAAGACAGGTCCACGGTCAAGCTAGGAAGGCAGAAAGGGGCCTGGGTGAGCAAGGTACTGGGCAGGTGTAGGCATAATCATAATTTAGCCGAGGCAAGGAGAATGTGGCTACTTGGTGAAGGGAGGAGGCTGTGATGAGGTTTCTCATAGCTTTTGTCCCAACCACAGCCAGCAGCTATATCTGAGCTGACCTTGAGCCCAAGCAGCCAAACTGTGGAAGGGGCTCTTGTTACAGAGGCCGTTGGATACTCAGTGGGGCAGACACCTATTCAATGGCAGAATCCATTCAAGTTCATTATTATCTTAGTCTAGTTCTGAAGTTTAGCATTGTAATCCAGTGCAGTTAGAGAATGAGCAGATTTCATCACCACTGGGGGTTTCAGAACCTCAGCTTTTGCTGAGTCTGGTGAGAGAAGCAGCTCCTGCAGCCTCAGTGCTTTGTATCTTCAGAACAAACAGCTGATATTCTCTGCTGGCCTTCTCCTCCATACAGTTTTCTGTCTTTATCATCCAATCTCCTTTTCTGCAATCACATAGCTGTCTCTGGACCAATCTGTCATAACCATATTTGCCAACTGATTTCTCACCTGCATGCAATTCTGACATTAGGACCTCACTTCTTGCATCCACATGTCATCTTTTCTGGGTTAGCCTGAAGTATTTTTCCCTTTGCATGCATTGGTTATTACAAATTACATGCATGATAGGACACTTTTTCCTCACCAGTTACACACATACCTTTCAGCAGTACTATTTCAAGCAATGTCTATCACTGTCCCCCTGCCTAAAGACATGGGTGAGCAATCAGTATTTTCAGTTCTTAATTTTGAAATGGTATCACAGCCATTTAGTCTTCAGGGTTCCTCAACTTACACAGCTATCAGAAAAACAGATGTCTAAGTCTCAATCACAAATTCTTTCCCATCCAACTAAAAGATGGAACAGATTTTTTAAAAATTGTTGTTGGACAGCACATAACTGAAAATGTCTGGTGGAGTGTAGGAATTTTTTGTAATAACCTGCTACTTAAGCTTAAGTCCTTTCTGGACTTGAAACTACACAGTCTTGAAGATGTAAGTGCTACCTAATATCTCTCAGGAACAACAGGGCTTTTGGGACTAGGGAGGGCCAAGCAAGAGCTTCTATGAGAGCCTTTGAGCAACAATAATGTTAAGTATTGCATAAGCAACAGCTAAGAGTGTTGGAAACTGTTTTCCTTTCCTCATCTAAACCATGCAGTGGGTGGTTAACAGTTAGCAAGCCTGCACGCAAGCTAAGAACAGAGCTTTGGGACCATGTGGCTAAGGGAAATCTGGGGGCCTGACCAGCTCTGTGCAACTCCTGTTTTGTCTCGTACCACAAAAGATTCCGCTCAGGCTGTGTGGCACATCCAGACTGCCTTACTTTGATGCAGCTCTTATGACCTTGGGCTCCATCTCAGACAAGCAGTCTTAACCTTGTGTCAGACCCTTTGTAAACTTAGGCTTCTCCAAAGGTTTTGGTGTGCATCAGGATGTTGCCTCTACGTAATCTAAATAACACCAGCTGAGAGGAATTGCCCCTAAGCAGTATTGCCATCAGCCTCTCTCTTGTGACTGAAGCACTATGCCAACTGTTACTTTAAGTGTTACAGGCCTAATCCTGTAACTCAGCCAGCCATTTTCTTTGCCAGCGGGTCTGCTTCACTTTGCTGATATTGACTGCTGTGATCTGCCATAGGAAAGCCAGACTGAAGCTAGGAGACCTTAGAGCTGACTGAGCACTTGGATTCATCTTCCCAATGTGTTTCCTATATGGCTCATTACACCCCTTCTTTAACTGGTTTTAGAATGGGGATGTTTATTAAATACGTACTTCTCCATAGGCTGCAGTGCACAATAGAAAAGATTTTTTTATTTATTCTGTGTGTGGGAGTAAATGTGATTTAGATTACACAAAGCTCTCACCTTTCTTCAGTTTTGTTTTATCTAAGGCAAACATTTGCTAAATTGACTGAGATGATAGTTGAATGTGTCTCTTGATAGGTAGTTAAAACAGAAGCTGTTTGGTTTTGTGTCCTGGGATGACTGTGCATATGGGGAGGCAAACCTCTCTGTTGGCAGCTGGGAATGTTCTGTGGAAACAACTTGTGTCTACCCTTATACCCGGGTACCTGGTGGATGTGTCTTTTCAATTCTGGCAGGGGAGCAGAAAAGCAGAAGAACTTGTCCAGAAATGTTTGGAGCAGAGCCCTTATCTTAATCACCCTTCTCTAGCCAGAGGTGAGTCAGAAGTGCACAAATTCTTGGCATTCTGCTCTGTGTCAGTCTGACACCAGTCTCCTGTCCCTCAAAGACCTCATTTATCCTCACTTATAGTTGGGTCCCTACCTTTGACTTTTAATACAGCTCAGTGGCTGTTCCATATATTTGTTCAGTGATAGGCACAAACAAGGTGTATTCATCTAGGTCCTGGCATCAAGCTGGAGTTTGAGGGACATATAAATTCAGAGGTAAAAGGACAGACAAAGTACATGGGTTTGAACATGCAAGGTGTGCAAGATTCTTCACCTGCTATGCTAAAGTGTGGATTAGTTTTATCCTCATGACATGCTGGGAAAATCAACACTTGATCTCCCTGAAAGCCACCATATGGCCTGGCTAGTTTTCTTCCTTTCTAGAAGGAAGGGTTTTGGCAAACACAGTGCTGCTGCAGCTGGGAACAGTGCTTAAAATAACACTGAGGCTCCAGCTCAGACTGGTAGCCTTTGGCAGCTGCACTGTGGATTGCCAGGAGGAAACTGTTTGCATCCTCAAACTGCAGGGATGTTCCTACTGGTGCAGAAATATTATTCATTGCTAAATGCTTTGTGCTGTGCCAGGCTGGTAGGGAGGTGGATTTACCGTAAAAGGGCAGTCCTGGGTATAGACAGCAAGTTTGTGCTGATGTGAGTCTGGATGACTCAGGATGTGATGGTCTGTGTCCTGCTTAAGAACTTGAAGGACAAAATTTGCTGCAATGACTGTTTCATTTTAGCACTTTAATGCCTGAGAAAGTTTACCACATCTGCATTTCAGTGCTATGCTGTGACAGGCTGAAAATAAAAGTTTGTTTTATTGGATGAACATTGGACAACATGGCAAAGAAACCTTGCTCAGAGAGGTCATTGGGTTTGATTTGCTTCCTGTGGTAGCCAGCAGCCACGCAGTCCTATGCTGTAGAGATTTTCGTTCCCCTTATCAGTCACAACACAGAAGCCACTGCCCCACTCAAGACCTGTTGTACACATGAAGGAATTCTGGCATTACAAGCAGGACATTGCACAGACCTGCGCCCAGCCATGCAATGGCTTGGCAATCCATGGTTAGCGCACACACTCCTCAGTTTTCCTTCCTGTAAGAAAAGGGCTCTTGCTCTCTCCCAGGAGGCTCATGAGGACAGACACCTCTCTGTGGGAGTCAGGGACATTTTGTATGAAGCCCTAGCCTTTGCTGGTAGGTGGGATGGAGGTGGTGGGTTTCAATTACAGCTGATTACATGCTCTTTTTGCTGCTAGTTGCCTCTCCCCCAGGCAGAACAGGAGGACACTGCCCAGGGAGGCTGAGGGCACGTATTCCAGGGCTGAAAGCTTCTTGTCTCCAGGACTGTGCATTAGCTCCAAACAGCAGCAGAAAGTGGATGTGAACAGCACCTTACATAACCTTTCTGGAGCTTGTACTGGAAGACCTGGGAACACGTGTGTGCTTTCTTTCCCATCTTATTGTTTTAGTTATATTCCTTGCCCCAGTCCCTCATCTTTAAGAGTACTCAGCCCTTTTATAAAAATAGATTGTAGATTTCTTGCATGATTACTAGGCAAGAAGCAGAGGTGATGTGGCACACTTGGTGCCAGTTCAGAGCAGATGAAAGCATGTGACGTATCGCAAGGGTCCCCATGGGTGTCACACCTCCCATTCAACACCCCTTGTCACTCATCTAAGATAGCTGGCAAAAAAAGCAGGGCTGTTCCCAGGGTGTTAGGTGAGACAGCTCTCAGGGGATCTGGGCAGGACAATGATCATCACCCTGGACACTGTGCAGGGTGAGGGAGCAGTTTGGGCCCTTCAAAGGGCCACAGGCTCCCTCTGGGCAGATAAGGGCTGGGAATGGGAGTGAGGCTTAAACATGCCTGTGTCCCTGATGTCTCTGGCTGATAGAGAGACTTGCTGATCGTTTTCCTGTCAGGATCCACATGCCCCTTTGGCAGCTGAAAGATAAAAGGTTTTCTGTGGATAGAAAGGAAAACATCCAGAGCTCCCATCTGGGTTCTGCAGCCTGAACCACACTGGAGCAGAGCCCTGCAAAGAAGAGATGATACTATAAAGGATCTGTGGGATGGATTAGCTGAGCTCTGGCAGGCTGGGTGGGGAGCTGTGGGTCTGTGGGAAGCAGGTGTGTGCTATGTTCCTGCACCTTGCTGCCCTCCCCTCATCCGCTGCACTGCTTGTGTGGAAACTGCATTTCACTGAGGGCTTGAATTTTACAGCAGGCATTCAGTGACTTGACAGCATGCAGATAGTGCCTTCAAAAGCTGCAAAATGATGGCTTTCTCAGGAGCCCCTAGGCTTGCGGTGGTTTTTGCCAAGCAGCCTTACATGTAAGTCAGGAGTGAGTCGTCTGACATAAGGATGCCTGCATATCCAAGTCTGCCGACTGAGCACCGTGAAACCCGATCTCCTGTTGCTAACTCTGGGAGCGATGACCCCCACAGAGCCTTCCTCTCCTCCTACTGACATTCTGTTTCTCAGTTCCCACCTGACCCTCTTGGATGTGTTTCCAGAGCCTCATCTGCCAGCACTCAGTTTTGCAGCTTACGTAGCTGTGCCTTTTTCTGTATTTTCGAGTGGATGAGATACTAATTGGTGTAGAGCACATCTATTTCCAGCTGAGCTGAATTTTTGCATTTATAGGCACCAATCACAGGCTAGTAACAAGGTACAAAATAATAACCAAGGTGAGGATATGACCATCACAGAACTGGGCTTAGCTCTTGCAGCTGCTTGCATTTGATTATGTAATGGCTTCTCAGATTTTTTCTCCATTTTTGGTCTATCAAGGCTCATCAACCTTTTGTCATTTTTGTCCCAAGTACAGGCTAAGGCTTGTGCTGATTTTACCTGGCAGTGAACATCATGATTGAAGTGCAAATTATGTTCTTCCACCTCCCCAAAATGGAACTTCCTGGCAGTTCTGGTTTCTGTAAGTTGTTCACTGGCTAAATTACCCCAGTGAACTGTGAATTGTGTTTTACACATCTAGTAGGTGGTTAGAGCCACAGCACATCTAAAAACCAACAACTTTTACTTTCTCTAGATTCAAGGAGGAAGACAGGTAAGTGAAGATCACTGAAACAAATCACATCCCTCCAAGGAAGGGAACTGCATGTACACATGAGCACAAGGTCAGAGCCTCTGATGCTGCAAAGCCATGCAGCACGTCCTTGCTCCTGGCCTCGGGTGCAGGAGCTTGTGAGAGCAAAGCAAAGCTACATACTGAAGGATGAGAGGTAACTCGTATGCTGCAGGCAGGACAGCTGAGAGGCAGCAGTAAGGACACGAAACCACAGTGGTGCATAGCTGTGACCTCCTTTCCGGCCAAGTGGCCTGAGGATCAGCAGCACTTGGCAGCTACACAGAGTAATTGTGGGGCAGGCATTTCTACATGCTCGTTTCCTTTCCTTTAAATACATTGTGGGGGAAACTATCATCATTTCGCTATATTTCCTGTTAGAATTGCTCTCCTAACATCCACTACAGCTGTCTCTGGATGCAATTTAAATGAGTGCACGTAACATCCAAAAAGGAGAGTGTCTTGGTTTGAAGGACAGGCATCTGCCAAGGAAGGAGGGAACCTCCCTTGAAATGGAAAAAATATGACCCCTTCCCTCTGAATTATAATAACTTTAAGGGGTTTTCAGGCAAAGATATGGGAAAAGGAATAACAGTTCTTTACTAGTATGTGTAACAAGGCAAACCAACAACAATGGCAGCCGCAGGCGCTTTCCGCTCGGGGGCAGTTCCGCTCACAGCCGGCAGGGGCGCCGGTGGCTCCCGGCCGGGCAGGGAGGGTGCGATGGTTCCCCGCACCTGCAGGGGGCGCTGTGGCGCGAGTCCGCTCGCATTTCCCTCAGGCGGTAATGGCGGGCGGGCTGGATGGCAAGGTGGGAGCGGCAGGAACCTCAGAGCTGCGGCTGGAACGGCAGGGACGAGCAGACCCCGGAGCAGCAAGTGAAAGGTATCAGAAACTGTGCCAGGAGCCGCGGGGTGTCCCGGCAGGCAGGGTGGGTGGGGCTATAGTGTAGCAAAAACCTGGAGCAGTGGCAGCGCAGCTTCTGAACGCAGCTGGGAGAGGCTCCC
Organism: Corvus brachyrhynchos; assembly: GCF_000691975.1. Classification (NCBI taxonomy): domain Eukaryota; kingdom Metazoa; phylum Chordata; class Aves; order Passeriformes; family Corvidae; genus Corvus; species Corvus brachyrhynchos. The sequence continues at coordinate 11,390,412 of NW_008239553.1, forward strand.
TTGGAAGGGGCTCAGGGTCCTGAGTTTTCCCCTGAGGCACTCAAATAGATGGTGAGGGTCCTTTCTAGTGAGGTAGGGTGTTAATAAGGTCCCAGTCCAAGGGCTGCTCTTACGAGCAAAGGCTCACCCACGGCAGGAGAAGCAGTAGAGGGCTGGGCTCCGGCAGTGGCAGTAAATTCTCCCCACAGTAAGCAACAGCTCGACTGTTCTCCTCCGATGCCGACAGCGAGAGGAGCCAAGCCTAGCCCCTCACCCCCCAGCCAAAATCTTGCGGTATCTCTGCCCTTCCAAAGAGAAAACCCCCCAGGTAAAAGAGTAGCCAGCTGCAGCCTTCCCCACCTTGGCCAGTTCTTTTGTCTCTTTAAGTATCGGTAGTTATTGTCTCTTAACAACAAATGGGAGAAAATTTCCTAAGAGAAAGGATAAAAAAAAAAAAAAAGGAAAAATCCTAACCCCCAACAGAGGGAAAATTTATAAGAAGGAAGAGTTGAAGATGGAGAGTGGGAGAAGGAGATGGGTAGAATTGCCAGTGTAGGTTTTGAAAGTGGTGTAATTAAGGGGCACAGGAAGTGCAGACCAACTTTTTGTGAGTGCACTTAGTACCTTAAATCCAGGATCTTTGCAAACATTGCTTAATATTCCAAGCAAGCCTCTTCCGTGGATTGTTCAAGAGTTTAGAAACTGAGGCAGAAGGAGGTTTAAAAAATCTTTCTACATGTGTAAGCTCTAAGCAGAACTGAAAGTAGATCCTAGGAGTCCTGCCTCTTAACTCCCTTCTCTGGCCACAGCTTTCTTCTTTGATTTTCTGCAAGTGTTTTTCCCTGTAGGTGTACATTAGCTTGCTCTCTTGGACAATTGCATTCAGCTGTTAGCAAGGATAATAATATTAAAACAAAATGGCTGGATGTTTCTAGAGCTCTACAGGGAAGCACAAGATGCTCCAATAAGAGCAGCACTAACAGGAAAGAGAGAAATGCTATAGCTAGGTACTGAGTAATGCAGCACAAGAATGAGCCTTTTAATGGCCCATTAAGAAGAAAAATGGCATACAGAAGTTGAGGCTATTTTTTCATTTTGATAATTGTTTCCTAAGAAAATGTTGCATTCTACCCAGAGGATCAGTCAAACATTTTGTGAGTTTTGCAGGCTTTAGGTAATAAAGGAAGGTTACTTGTGTGTGAGTGCAGAATGATAAAGCATTTCACCTGGTCGAAACTTAAAACACACAGTGAATATCAGCATCCCTTAGCAGTGGTGTATGTTACACAAAGCATCTCTCAACAGCAGTGCTGAGCCCACACAGTCTGAGCCATGGGTCCCCTTGTGCACACCACCAGAGATGATCCTTGAGATGTGTTTGCTGTCTCCTGACCTGTTGGGGATGGCAGGGTCTCCCAGCCCTTCAGAGATACGCATTAGGCTTCCTGAGTCCCCCAGATCCAGGGATGCAGCCAAGTGCTGACAGTCAGTGGCAGACAGTGGTTATCTGCCACACAATGTAGTGGGCAGGACAAGCGACCCATCCTTAATATCAGTGAGTCCTGAGTGGAACCAAATAACTTTGGGATCAGAGTACATGGGGTCTTTGCTGCTTCTAGTTTTCACTGTATGTGCTAATACTTCTTAATCCCTGTTCCCATTCTGGTCATATAAAAACAATCAAATCTTAGTGCCAGAGTCTATTCTTCCCATTTTGCCCCTTATTTTGCTCACATTTCAGGGGCACAATCCTGAGCTTACAGGAGAGGCCTCTGCAGAAGTCAGAATTGGTACCCCTGCATTAGTGGGTGTGGAGACAGGGGTTGGGAGGTTGCCATAGGATGTATAGGGAGAGGATATAGAAAGTCTTGAAGCTTTGCTGGGGAAGAACTGTCATTTTCCCTTTTAGTGCTCTCCAGGAGGCCACCTGTATGCCTTTCATCCTCTTCCTACTACAGACTGGTCTTTTGCTTGATGAGATCTTGACAAGCCTGGGCTCAAAGTGTCCTTTTCAGGGCAGGTACAAGTCCTTCAATGTATGCTAATGGTACTTCTTACAATAGCACATTACACATGGGTGCTGATGTCCTGGGGTCAGCACTCAGAACCTTGTCTGAATAAGCAATACTTTTAATAAATTAGGTAGAACTGATGTGATTGGATATCCTGGGAGGTAAGGAGCAAATGCCCATTGAAAATACAAGCTGGGCACATATTTTAATTGAGAACATCCTCCTTCCTGAGGATTTCATGTAGCTGTGATCAGACCGGCATAAAGGACAAAGCTGGGCAACACCAGCATTTGAGGGGAGAGGAAAAGTATGCAGATATGAAATCTATGAGATGCAGAAAAGGTAAGGAATCAATAACATGAGGTTTGTTGAAACAAAGTGTGATTGAATGTTTTGACTCCATGCAATATTTACCACTTGCAGTACTTTGTCCCAGATACAGGCCATGATCTGGAGTTATCCACGGGCATTTGAGAATACATTTTCTATGAAAGATGCCATTCTAAATAAAGCTGTATTGATTTAAAGAAAAGGAATAAGCTTTACAGATGTGAAAGGAGAAAGGAAATGCTGGTTGAAAAGCAAAACTTCAGAAAAGGATCTGAGGCTGGAAATAGAGTTGCCTGTGGATTAACATCAGATGCTAACATAAAAACAAAAATGGCAAAATAATGTTTGATGGAGAACCGAACAGAACGTTCCTCATAACTAAAGGAAGAAGAGTCCTGGTGTTCTCTCTACCCCTTAGGACCCAGCATAGCAGCTAAATGGCATCAGTGATACAGGAGACATGGACTGAAGTCCTGAGCTCTCATTGTATGTTACTGTACTCCACTGAGGGGGAAATGAGTGAGGGGACAGGAGTCTAGGGAACTAGAGGTGCTTTTGCCTTTGTGCATAGCATATCCTGGAACTGCCCTTACTCTGGGAGCTTGTCTTTGATGCCCTTCTGCACATGTCACTTTGTGAAGTACCAGGTGTTCCTAACAGCTACTCAGTGCTGATTTCTAAGTCTTAATCCCATTTAATGACCCTCTGATTGGCATTGTGGGCTGAATACATCTGTCTCAAACCCAATCTTTTTGCTGTTCTAGCTCCAGTGGCAGACAGGGAAAGGAAAGTAATTTCTGACCTCCCCTAAGGTAGGTGTTACAGATAACATACTCTCCTGTATAGATAAGAGGGAGGCAAGTCAAGACCTTGACACAACTTTAGATTCCTTCTCTCCTTATGCTCTTGCCCTCTCTTACCTATGTACGTTCAACAAAGATAATATTGTGGGCATCACTCTGATAAACAACCTCTTTGTACCAAAGAACAACAAAATATAAAAGGTTTTGCATGCCAGTCATCTTGCCTGGGGTAAGACAACAATCAACAATCTCCTTTGGCAAGTGGGATAAGGTTGAGGGAAATACAAAATACCCCTAAAGTGTATATGTGCCTGTGCGTTCCTGTCCTTTCTCACACATGCACCCAAGTATGTGTGAGTTGGGGGAGGCACCCAAACCCAGCTCAGAACAGCACATCCATTCCTTGTGGTTTCCAGTAAGGTGTTACAGCCACTGGAGTACAACACAGAACAACTGTGGTGTGCTTCTCAGCATCATGAAATTGGGAATTTAAAACCAAAACATCTCCTCACTCCTAGTGATATTAGCACTCCTACTACCACTTGCTTATTATTGAATATAGTTCTAAAAAAGGCATTTTACTTCTACTGAATTATCTGCAGTTCTAAGGAATATCTGGGTTTAGGCTCTAAGACTTGATTTAAATTAAATGTGATGACAAATGAAAAAACAGAAGTGAAGCATTTAGCTGCTGTCTGGATCATACTGCAGTAGATTGCTTTCATAAGATGGCAGGTCCTCCTACAGCTAAAAAGGTGCAATGCAGACAGGATATGATGCAAGCTAGGATGAATTCACCATATCTCCCTTGCTCCTGCTAAGTCAGTAGGGTTCAGACTGAGCTCCGGAAATAAAAACTGTCATCTATTTTTGTGATCGATTGTGGATATAATCCAGAGCGTGAAATCTGGGAAGGACGTTACAAACCTGATAGAAAGCCCAGGGTACCCTTCCCTGTAAGAAATACTCCAGAAGTGGAAGGAGAGCTTGAAGGCTTTTGCTTTAGGAAGGAAAGGGCTCTGGTACTGTAGGCAAAATGTGCAAGGGGCCCAAAACATTTCTGTATGAATGAGGGGTGCTCTGAGAAGGAACATGTCAGGCTTTCTGCCCTCAAGGCTGTGGGCTGCAACATTTCAGGGAGAACAACCAAGCTATGATCAAACATATTCCTTTTATTGCAACAGAACACAAGACGGTTTTTCAGCAGACATTCAATTATTGCACAAAATAGATGGTTGAGCATAAAGGGAAAGTTCTCTTTTTAGACAAAGCTACTCTTGCCTTGGAACTCCTGTAATCAGAAACTTATTTGTAGCAGCTGGCTACTCCTGCCTCTGCAAGCTTTTTGAATCTACATCAGACTTTCAAAGGTACAGGTTTCTTAACGTGTCTCTGAGATACTGGACTCTAATGTCAGACTAAAGTATGTAACATATTACATATTGCAGCATGGCTAAATAATAAATAGCATCTTTCCAATGCTGTCACCTTCTTAATAGGAACATTAAAATAATGGTGTTTCTTTTCTTCTAAATTTATCACCCATCAGTGACTGCCAGGTGAAATCCATTGGTTATACAAGGAGTGACAATTTGCACTCCCACTACCACTTCCTCCTTGCCCTCTGCCTTCCTAGCTGTCACTGCCAGCCCGGATCTCCGCTCTGGGAGCAGCTACCATTCTGGGGACTTCTCGCCAGCACTGGAGCTGCTGTGGCAGAGCAGCACACCCTCTACTGCTCTCAACACTTCAGCACAGTCTGTGCACTTGTCAGTCACTTTCAGGCTTCTCTTAAAATTTGTCAGTGGCTCTTCTTGCCATGCTGAAGCTGCCTCTGATTCAGGGAGCCATGTCCCTGTGCTTTGAAGGTCACGCTGGGATTGCCTGCCTGTGCTTTTCCAAGGGGATACCCTGCTCGCCTGCTAGCCTATCTCTGGCCTGGAAGAAGAACTCTGTTTCATTTGGTTAGAAAATGAAAGAATTAACCCTTTCTTGGTCATTTGGCTTTATGCACCTTCCTCACCTCAAGTAAGGAGTTGGGACACAGGGGATGTCCAAAACCTTCATGTCCCATACAATGTTCCATTAACTTCACTACAAACGTGCCAGCGATATGGCAAACCCATGACTAAATGCAAGTGGGCATCAGGATGAATAAGTACAATGACAGTGCTGAGCAAGGCAGATCAATGTTGATCCAAGAAAGAAGCCACCTGCAAGCTTCCTGTATTAAACAGTGAGGTGTTTTAAGTAAAAGTCTACAAAAAGAAGTACTTGAACGAGAACTAATGCAAAATCTTTCCAGTGATGGAAAATACAGAGGTTCTTGAATTCTCTCTATTGTTTGTGGAATTCAGCAGTAGAAACTGATGTAGAGTTTGCATGGAATTGAAATTGCTGTTTGAACTATCCCCTGCAAGCCAAATCAAACCAGATTATTCATATAGTTATCATGCAAGTATATATGTGTGTGTGTGTGTGTGCGCGCCAATCTCAGAACATACTGATAATATCTGGGATGTTAACATGAAAAAATATCATTGCAAAAGAAATCTCACTGCAAAGTCAACGTTTGTGTTCAACCTGAAATATTTTGCTCTGCTGATATGCCCAACTAGTTCTGAGTAGGCAGTTCTACAGCTGCTACTCCATGTCTGCATAGCTTCAGTAGTGCCACAACGCAGGTACAAAATGGCCTGTTCATCTGCAACCACCCTGGAAGACAGATTGAGAAGTTAACTTGGGTTCAGGTGTCAAGGAAATTAAACTGTCATAGTGTTTCCTGAGGCAGGGGCATTACAGGCAATGGTGTGATAAGCCAATTTTCTTTTGTCTCAAAGGTGACTATAAAAATGCCATCAGAGGGTTTCTGGTTTACTCTTTCTCACTTTGTATCTCAGAAGGTGATGGTGGCAGGATGGTACTTCGGAAGGTGAAAACTTGTTCAATCTGTCTCTGTCACCAACAATACAATTTCTGCTGTCAATGCTTATGTGACCAGATAATGGAGCTAAGTCAGGGTGTTGGAAAGCTGAGTCAGTTTGCTGTGTTGCTGAGTCTACCTGTTTATTGCTACTCTACTGATTCCTCCAGGCAGAATCCCACAGAGAGTAATTTGGATTCTTTCCCATTTAAACACATATGCAGGTAAGAGTAAATGGAATGGATTTTCTTCCTGCAGAGCAAACCCATACCTGCAGAAGGGCCTTTTCTTTCTCTGATATCTAATCCTTTTCTTTGGTAAAGTAAATAATGAGACACTTCTACAGACCTGATTAAGCCCTGAGTCCCATTTTAAATGACAGAAGATCAATACTATTACTAAATTCATTAAACAATTCTTCACACTTCAGTTGTGCTCTCTCTAGGATATATGAGAAAGAACAGGAGGGTATTTTGGCTATTATAAAGGAAATGCATGATAAAACCTCTTCTCATGTTCCACTTTCTCACTCTGGCTCCAAGCCATCCATATCTTCCATGTTCCCCATCCCTTGAATCTGGCTCACAGGTCAGAATAGCCAGAGACTTGGGATACAGGAGGGATTTTTGTCTTTCAGTCTCTCAAGCCAGGCTTGAATCTGTCAGTAGTATCTGGAAGTTCTGGCTTTTTGTTTAACTCTGATGACAAATTGGCTGAAGGAGGTCTCCGTTTCTGGTTTAGTTTTTGATTTAGTGCCTGTTTTTTGCTGATGCTCCAGCCTTCTGGTCATCTTCATGGCTCTCCTCTGGACCTGCTCCAACAGGTCCATGTCCTTCTTATATTGGGGACCCCAGAGCTGGATGCAGTACTTCAGGTGGGGGCTAAAGAAAGCAGAGTAGAGAGGAATTCGTTTTCTTCCTAAGCCAAGGCAGAGGAAGCTTTTCCTGTGTGATTTGATGAAGAGCCGAGATGGTCTAAATCTCCCACACTGCAGGCTGGGCTCTGTGAATGCTGGTATCTTTTTTCAAGCAGCAGTCTGAGGCAGAGAATCTCCTTCCAATTTTTAAAATCTGCTGCAGAAAGTTTTGGTGTCCACAACATGACACATCTGTGGGGAATTAGCAGCTCTGCCCCTTCCTCCTGTCAAGAAAACCAGTATTGATGTGCCTCCCAGTCAGCAGTACTTACGGCTTCTAGAGCTTTATCAGTAATGGTAAGTACTAAAAAAACTGGGGATACTGAATCCTCTTTCTCCACCAGAGATGGGCCCTCCAAATGAGGTAGTCCTTGAGTGTCCCGAAGGCTAAAGGCAAAGCGATACAATAATTCAGAAAAGGAAGTACACAACCCGACATGCATCCGTGCTTGTTCATGGTCTGATCTCACCGCCAGCCAACCTGAGAGCTCCATCTGCATCCTGCTCTCCTCAGCCACTCTGTAATTATGTCTCACTGTACATCACTTTTGTTCAACAACTTGCTGGCTGTTCTTCATATCAAATGAATTATTCAGCAGCAGACTCTGTTCTTAATCCTAACAACAGCAGCAGTAATACTTCATGTTCATAGAGTCCCTTCAAACCCACTACAGCCAGAAACGTTATTTGTTGAGTTCTTCCACACTCTGCAACAGAAGATGGGGCTTGTTCAACGAAGTGAGAAATGGGGCTCAGCACAAATCTCTGACGTGGGCTAAGTGAAAGAGAGAGTGCAGAACTAGGAGAGAAGTCCAGCCTCTACTGCTCTACACAACTTGTCTTCCCCTCCACGCCACTTTTCAGCGCTGTACCCAATCTGTCAGATCCTCAGCTACTTTAATTAGCTTCAATTATTTGAAGCTTCAATTCATTATTTCCTTCAATGCCTTGGGGAGATACTGATATTTGTTTCTTATGTGTTGATTAAAGATAGAAACACTGGAATGTGTGCATTCCAACCCATGACCTACCAAGCCAAGTCCTTGGCTGCTCACACTTTGTCTTGCTAGGAAAGAGCAAACAGCAAGGCAAACAATCAAAATGTCTTTCTGGATGTCACTGAGCTACTCACTACCTGTGAGTAAAGAATAAAAAATCTATGAAGAGAAGCCAAGCCATAATCTTCACTGAAATCTGGGCAAACTTCAACTAGCATTTTCTTCCTTTTTTTTCTTTTCTCTATCTTTCATCCTCAATTTTCATTTCTGCTGAGCATCACCTGGTTTTCTGTTCATGGTCAGGCACATGAGCTGCTAAAAAACCAAGACAGGAGATATGGTAATTCAAATCTATGGGCTGTACTGCCTGTGACCTTTGCTTAGAAAGTTTTGAAAGAAACATGAATCTTCTGTCTGACTGGGGTAAGCTGGGGAAGGAGCTTGCAAGGTGTGGTGAACAACACTTGATTTTTGTGCCATTTGTTCTTCAGTGTTCCTATCTTGCTCAGGCATTATTAATCCTGCTTATTTTGGATGATCTGAGTGTGCCTGACTCTGCAACATAATTTAAAGGAGCAAGGAGTTGCTTCGCATGATGAAAGACACTGTGAGTGATGCTCCCAACAGCCTGTGACTCTCAGCTCTAAGTGTTTTTCATAGCTGCTAAAGTACTGCTGAGCTTGTGCAGTAGAACTTGTTAACAATGCTATAGAAGTGGAACAAGTATATTGATTTTTCTCCACCCGAAAACTGGTACTTTATGCTGAACCTTACTTTTGCTTCTTCTTAAAATTTGGCCACATGCATCCTTTAAAAGCAGACATGCAGATCTGTTCTTTCTATGGAAAAGGAATTGTGATGTCTGATTTTGTGGAATCCGACTGTTTCTCAGCCACATGGGATGCAATTCAGTAAGGAATGTTGGCTGCAGAAATACAAAAGGACATGATGACAACATAGAAGAAAAACTGGAATGATTCAAAGCAGTCTGGGGTGAGACCTGAACATGAGTAAATAATGTCTTGCTAGTGCAGCAAATATGTAAGTAGGCCTATCATATATAGGACTTTTGAAATAATGTTTCTACTCTGTCTTGTGCTGGACGGCCATAGCTAGAGAACTGTCCTGCTTTCAGCACTGCCCTCCAATAAAGATGTAAACCACCTGGAAGAAATGCAGAGGAGAATGAGGAGAACAAGCAAGGAGACAGAAAACTTGCTGGGTTGAAGAAGTGTTGATGGAAGCTGAAAGATCAGTCCTAGAGAAGAGCCTTTCACCAACATAATAACTTACTGCAAAGAGAGACTAACTTTTTGATCATATCTACTGTAGCTGAAACAAGAAGTAATTGGTTTAAATCACTCCAAAGGAGACAATTAAAGCTGTAGTAAGAAGTCTCTGAACTTTTCATCTATGAAGGCAGGGATATTCTCTCATAGGAGGCTTTTGAGAACAGGTTAGATAAACATCTCTCAGGAGCAGTTTAACTTGATCTGACCTAATGGCCTTAAGGTAATTGGGCTCTCTTGAGGATCTTTTCAGGTTCTATTTTCAGAGCTGGTACTTCTTCAGATATATAGTATGAGATGACACAGGTTGGTTTGGCTTGCTTATCATGAACAGAGCTGTGAAGTCCCTGCAGGGACTTTGTGTTTATAGTGCTGAAGAGTGAAAAGGAGAGATCTAATCTTTTCTTAGACAGCCATCTTTCATTAGTTGAGTCCATCTGATATCACAAAGATGTAAACATCTGGGATTCCTAGAGCTCCACATCAGTCTGTAGACTAATAACAGGTGGAGTGGGACATGGCTGTCCCAGGACACTGAAAATAAGAGGGATGTCTCTCAAAGACAGCATATGTCTTAGAAGATTCATTGCTTGAGAAGTGGAACTCATTTTATAATGGGAACCAGTATTGATGATACTGTGGGGTTCTTCCTTTTTCTGTTGATTTGAATTTTGACTGTGTGTCGTGGTTTAACCCCAGCCAGCAGCCAAGCCTGAGGCAGCCGCTCGCTCACTCCCCCACCAGTGGATCGGGGAGAGAATTGGAAGGGTAAAAGGTAGAAAACTCGTGGGTTGAGATAAAGACAGTTTAACAGGGAAAGCAGAAGCTGTTCACACAAGCAGAGCAAAACAGGGAATTAACTCAGCACTTCCCATGGGCAGACAGGTGTTCAGCCATCTCCAGGAGAGCAGAGCCCCATCACACACAACAGTGACTTGGGAAGACAAACACCATCACTTGTAATGTCCCCCCTTCTTCCCCCAACTTTGTATACTGAGCATGATGCCATATGGTCTGGAATGTCCCTTTGGTCAGTTGGGGTCACCGGTCCTGGCTGTGACCCCTCCCAGCTTCCTCACCAGCATGGCTGTACAAAAAGCAGAAAAGGCCTTGGCTCTGTGCAAGCCCTGCTCAGCAATAACAAAACCATCTCTATACCATCAACCCCTGTGTTCAGCACAAATCCAAAACATGTCCCCATACCAGCCACTATGAAGAAAATTAACTCTACCCCAGCTAAAACCAGCACACTGTCTATGCTGTAAGTTACAGGATTTTCCTAACTGAGAGTGTTGTATTCCCAACCACTGATCTGAGAGTCAAGCTATGCTAGTTACCTGTAAAATGCAGATTCAGGCCCTCTTCCTGTGTACAGCTTTTCATCTTCTCTCATGTGGAAATAATTTTCCAGACTTCAATCAAATCTCCCAGACTGACAGTCTGGTGCTGGTGTTGAACTGCACCTTGAGCTTGCCAGGTTGAGGTGATAACTTGAGTTTGGGTTGCTGTGACATGTTGGTTTGGTGATGCTCAAGGCAAGCTTTTCTCTTGCTCAGCCCCTCCCATTTTGCTGGGCCACTGACTAAGTAACTATTTTTCTGTGTTTATATGGAAGCCGAGGCCTGTGTGGCACAACAGCAGGCAGGCTTGTCTGCCACAAACATTAAGAAGTGATAAACTGAGCCCTTCTGAGCTCCAAAAACACCTAATGGATTTTTACCGTTTATTTGCTGATGTTTAGAGTCCTTACTCCTGAGGTTTTAAAGGGCTTTTAGAAACCACGACCTACCTCTACCTCAGGGTGACAGTGCAGTCCCAGCACCAAAGACTGGAATAGTCAAAACCCGTGAGGGTTGTTAGTGGGGATAAGCCAGTCAGCCATCAGCCCTGGCTCTGTGACACCCCCTCTGCAGCTTGGGGAGCTGATGTGAGGGCCTGGCCTCTGGACCAGGAAAGGGTCACACATCTGTTCTGCTCAGCTGATGCCAAGACCTGGCTTTTTGTGAGCAGCCAGGCTCAGCCCCCATATCTCGAGGCCATCCAAAAGGACCCCATGAAAGGGCTGGCATCTTGGCTTGTGTCCTTGGGCTCATATGCTCTCCCTGAGTCAATGCTCAGAGCCTGCCAAGAGGCAGCTGAGCCTCAAAGACAACCTACTGAATTCAGCAAGCTGTTAGTTTGGATCTAATTCAGCCCCAGCAAAATGCGGGAGACCACCTCTGAGTGAGGAATATGGCATTTGTATATGGCCATTTCTCTAACCAGAAGTTTGTAGGAGGTAATATGAAACAGCTGGGGGTTTATCTGCGGCCAAAAGTTCTGCTGCAACCCAGTACTGCTGCTGTGTGAAGTGGAGGAAGCCTGCAGAGGCTGTAGCTCTATCACCTGCTGTTTTCAGGGAGCCAAAAAAGACAGTCCATCCTGCACATGACTTTCCCCTGAGGCTGTTCCAGGCCATGCTAAGCTTTCTTGGGGCTGCCATCACAAAATGAAAATAACACTGCCTTGTTCCCAACTGTAAATTCTCCAGCTGTCTTTTCTAAGCAAAATCAGAGAAACAGTCAATCTGTTTTATCCTGGATAATCTGAATATGTACTTTTCTCTAGTGGCCATTAAAACACATTTTAATTTTAGTATCACATGCTCAACAACAGTTTCTATTTACAACATGAGTTAAAGATGCTGCTGCAGGAGGAACCAGGTGCAACTACATCTGAGTTTGGACCACTGCTTAAGTAGAAGCACTGACAGCAAAAGCTCCCCGCACCAAACTGGGAGAGCAGCCTGCTTTTATGGACAACTTTGGCGTAAGGGCTGGAATTTGAAGTTATCAAGAAAATACCGGCCTTGGAAAAAACCTGTCATTTGCTTTGTTTCAGGGCTCAGAATAACTCTGTCCCTAAAAAACATATTGAAGGTGGCTTACCACTTCCAGCTAATATAGGTCCTAAAATGATGACCCTGTTTTCCCTGTCCCCCCAGCCGTGATGCTGCTGTCATGTGTTAAGAAATACATCAGGATAAGGCATTTGGGCTGTCTCTTGGCTCATGATACTGAAAGCAATACAAAGGCAAAAGAAAGGGATCAGCATTTAAAGATCCAGCAGACAGCCACTCCTGAGGTCTCCTTCTTGTGTCCTCAGGATGATACTGGCCTCAATCTTCCTCCCTTTGTCTCCAGAGTCAGAGCTATTGTAGGGTCTGGTTACCCAGACGCCCAAGTCCTACTGGGATGGGAAGACTTGCTATCAGCTCTATCTTTAAATTTTTCTTCTACATTCCATTTTTCTATTTCCTCTTGCATTTCACCCCTTGTGTCTCCCATTCCAAAAACTCCTCCTCTGCCCTGGAGTAAGAGCTCCTGCCAGGTCCTCCAGACTTTCAGGTAAGGATATCTATGTCTCTTTCTCCTTTGTTCCTTTTCCCACCTAAACTGTCCTTTGAAATACTCTCATTCTGCTTTCTTGCTCAAACAGAATCCCAGACTCCGAATTGCATGTGCTTTTATTGATTTGTCATGAGAGTTTTCACTTAGGCTGGCTTTCACATTCAATGAAGCTCTTGCTTCCCTTGGAATACCTTCTCCTTCCTCTCTCTCCATGGGGAGCATGTGTAAGCTGTTATGTTCACAGCAGATTCATGGCCAGAGAAAAGTCTGCAGAACTGGGAACTGGTAACAGCAGTAATTGACAACCAAGCATTTGCCCTGCTCTCATTTCAAGAGAGTAAAGTAGTTGGGAAGAATGTGTCAGGACTGGCTGAGGTGGAGCAGGTCCTACTGTGGCATGGACTGGGAAGCAGGATGTGGTCAGGTCCAGCTCTGTCTTGTACACTTCTGCCCCTAGGGCTGCACCCCATGATCCCCTTGTGTGCCCACCCACACGCACATTCACATATGCATAGACTGAGGAGTGCCTCCCTAAATGCTGGGAAAAAAATCACTGGTCGAGATGATTTAATATTAAATACCAGTTCTGTTATTAGTAACCAGGTATTTTTCCTTTTGTTTTGAAGTGATTTTTTTCTTGGCAGAATTCTTTATAGAAAGCTGTTCTGTCATCTTCAGTGCTCATATTTTGGATTTTAGATGTCAACATAACACAAAGTTAACACCAAATCTTTACAGTACTGAGGTAAGCTGGGGTCTAATGCCAAAAATGTACAGTTTCAGATTAATCACAGTTTTGATTTGAAGCTCTGACAATAGACAAGAGAACATATGCTCATTTGCTTCTGTTAGCTCAGCTCTGAGGAGAAAATAGTCCAACGCAGAGAGTACATGCGTGATTCACCCTTCCTCTGAGCTCATTTGCCATCTCCCCTGTAGGCTGTGGAGCACGACAGGGAGCTCTCTGAGTGCCCTTTGTATGGGTATACAGTGGTCCTGGGCATTCTGCACCTGGGCACATGGAATCACTGAAGATCTGGTGGCACTACTTGTATGAGAATCTGTGTTGGCCCCAAAGCCCTAGCCAAATTCCTCTTTTTATTTCATGATGCCCTTACAGTTCCACCTGGCTGCATTACAAATTATTTCCTAACCAGTGATGGGGAGTTGCCAGAGGTAGCTACCAGCTGGCACAGGCTCATGTTCCCTGCAGGCAAAATGCGGTGAAGGGGAGCCCTCTGGAAGGAAAAGCTGTGGAAGTTGGTTTTGCAGAGCTGCTGCTGTGTATAAGACTTGGCTGGTAATAAAGGAAGAAAGGAGGCTGTGGTAGGGCCTGTGAAGCTTCTCTGGGAGAGCAGCTTCATTCACCATGGCCATGGCTGAATAGTGCCATATGTGCCCCCTTGTCTGTCATGTAACAACAGGTGCTTTCCTAAGGATAAGGAGTGAGCATGAAGGTACAGTAAGAAGGTACTTTCCTGGGTACTACACAGTCTGTTTATTTCCTGATTCCAGACCATAACTGCTACTGGAAAGAATTGCTGTAGGCACAGTTCTCTGGGTTGAACAGAGTTTGAGCTGACCCGTGCTGTGACAAGAGGCAGCATCTGTCTATGGGAAGCAAAGGAGAGGGAAGGTTTTCCCCTCCCTACATCTGTGGGACCACTTACATGCCCTTCCATCTCACAAGCTGCTAACTGCCTCAAAAGTTACATATTGCCAGAGGTTTCTTCTCATGTTCTTATATATCCATGAATTTACCTTCCTTCAGTTGCAGTTGTGGGAGGGGCCAGGACAGTGCCTTGTCTTTTCATCACCCTCACTTGAGGCAGCATTGAGGCTGTTGTTGGGGGGATGGTACACCCTGTGGCACCTTAGTAACCAAGGAACTCCTAAAGAACAATCTCTGGAACCCACCTCTTACCAGCTGCAGTGATCTTAGTAATTGGTTATGCAAATATAATTATGCAATTATAATTATGCAAATACAGTATTAAGAAAACTGTTCATTTACTGCACCCTCCCAGGCATCCCACCTGGGGGGCACATTAGCCCACCACTGTTCCTCCTTGTTTAAGTAACTCCTGCTCAAGCCTCTAAACTACTGTGAAGATAAGAAGTTTCACCATAGAAACTTGGGAAGAACATCGGTGTCCTTCAGGGTGCAGGAGGAAAGGTGAATAAACAACCAGAGAAGAGGGATAGTCAGCAGGTCCTGTGTGAATTTGGTTTGATTTCACCTTCACCCAGCGCATACCCTCCCCCTTCCCTTCTCCTGCTCCTAAGAAAAAGCAAATCAAAAGGGTATCATCAAGGGACTGAGCATAAAGAAAACAGTGCAGACAAGCCCTCTGGAGATGTTATGTGAAGCATGAGAATACAGCCACTCCTGGGCTGGCTGTATTTTGGGGACAACATTTACACAGATGAGGCTTGCAGAGGAATGCTGGGGAATGGAGATGCTCAGCTAAATGGAGATGCTCAGCTAAAGGGGTTGCTCTGCATTCAAGACCCTCCTTTTCATCTTAGAGGCTCCTGGATTTCACTAGCAAGCAAGAATATCCAGACCTTTGCCTTCCCATCAGTTCCCGGAAACTAGTCATACCTTCTCCCTAATTTAAACAAAGACTTCTGCATCCTGTTCAAGCCACTTTTGCCAACAGCAACTGTTAACACATATTTGGAAAAATTCCACAGCGAGCATCTGTTTGTCCTCTCCGCGCACTTTTAAAAATGATTGTGCTGCAGGAAGGAAGCCTGCCCCTCTTTTGCCCCCTCCAACTGGAAAAATCACATCTAATCTTGCTGCCTTTTTTCCCTGCTGTGTATCCTGCCAAAACTGGGTGTTGTTATGAACTGCAAATAGTGTGTCTAAGCCTTTGGTCAGTTTTTTTTCTAGTTCAATTATCATTCTGCCTATGAACCTGGGTTTGGCTCATATTTTGCATCCCATGATCATCTCATCCCTCTCCTCTTTCATCCTCAGTTCCTGCTTGCTGTCCTACTGCTCTGTCTGGCACCTGCCATTTTGTTCCTGCTGTTTTACCATGTGATGGATGAATGGGCTCACTTCTCATTGCACTGAGGACATTTTAGCCCTGCTGGGTACAGGCAGGGGCCTGTATTCATTCCCCTGTGTACTGGTTGTTGACATACAGATACATCACCTGGTTGAGCTAAAGCTTTGTTTGCTTTTTTGGGGTTCCAGGATGTGTATCTTAACATTGCTACTTGACTGCTCTGCAGAAACATACCATTGACTTGTAGTGGACATGGCTACCTCCAGTAGTGTGTCTCCAACTCCCTACAACAAGGTCCATGTAACTTGGGTGGAATTGGGTGGCCTCTCCCCACACCTCCACATCTTGGCTGCTAAGGACCACTCACTGGAAAAGGTGTATACTCTATTTTGCTATGGATTCTGAAGGCCTTGTTGTATATGTAGACCTCTTTATTGGGGGCTTGATACTAGATTCTCCCCTCTCCACCTGATTTTTATTTCAGTCTTCCACTCTTCCACTTCCTGTTAAGACAGTTCTTGGACAAAACTACAAGTTTCTCCCTTAGATGTTAAATTCAACAGTGATCATGAGATAAACTTGCCTGTAGTCTTTTAGGGCCTTGCTTCTCTAGAGCTGAAGAGCTCCTTGATGTGCTGGATGTCAAATATGCCTTCTTTCTTTTTGCAGAAGACAAAGCATTTTAGAATGTTTCAAAGGCTCTTTCGTATGCCCCTGACACACACACAGTAGAGGTGATGTGTCTGCACATCCTTCCAATTAGACTGCATAGCAGAACTGCCTACTACTTGGAGAGTGCAGTCCACAGAAATTCTGGTGGCCTTGTGGCATTGCTGCTGTGTCTTTCCTTGCATGTGGAGGGCCCCTAACCTGGACTTTTGTCCATAATTCTCTCAAACTCAGTGTCACTGCACGAAACAGTCCTCAACTCTGTTTTCTCTTTGGTGGCTTCCTTCTTCCAGCCTCTGGTGTGTGTCACTGCTTACAGGTGCTCTGGCTGTCAGTGTATGTAAGGACAACAGTTTTCTGAAGAAAATAGGTTGTTGTGTAGCACCCGAAGGCTCTCTGAGATCTTTTTCTTATGCACATTCAAAACCTTCCCTCTCCCCCACCTTCTGCAGTGCTCCTGGAGGGAAAGATGCTGAAAACTGAGGAGACTGGAGTCTGCTGTGCCCTTTTTGTATTAATATATACATGGCACTGATGCAGTGACAGTACGTTAGTGAAGCCATTGTGAGGGCTAAAATTGTTCCCAGACAAAATGACAGTCATGGCCCTACATCTCCAGTGGCTGGAGAATGCCCTTTCTCTTACATTAAGGTCATGAGTAACAAGCCTGTCTCTGCTGGCCTGAGCTTTCCTGGGGCAGAGACTGTTTGCATGGGTGGTGTCCTCTTCTCGTGCATTGCCTGCAGGATGAATCCTCATTTCATTCCTAGTGAACAGACACATGTGGCTGTGGGATGAACTGTCATGAGCAATATGAAGAAGGGGAGAGTCACCTCTATTTGAATTTTTTGTGCTGTGATATATTTAGGATATAAAGGACTGCATGCGCCTGAGAACCAGAACCTTATTAACTCTGTCTTTTATGCAGTACTAGGTACACCTTACATGCACCCAAGCACACCTCTGCCGAACCTTATTTTCTGGTCTGGTTAACAGCCACTTACAGAATTTCCCTCATTTGTCCTCCCTGTCTTTAAATCGTCTTCCTAGCAGCTGTAGTTCCATTTATCACTTAGATATCTGCAGTGATGGGCAGGGGTGCTTCCTATTTCTGACCCAGATGTGTGAACCAAGGGCCATCTGAAGAAGGTGACTATGCTGCCTCCAGCAGCTCTTTCCTTTACAGCAGCCGCACACTGTGTTCCCAATTTTGGGAAGCAGCTGCTCTCTACCACCCACCTGAGGAACATTCTGGTGCCATCCCAGCTGATCTAAGTTTTACACAATTGAGGTAGGTCTGCCTTATTTCAGAGACTTATATGTGACTTTTAGATGGTCTCTTCCCCAGCCCCAATGTGAGCTGGATGTGTTCCTGTACTAAAGAATATGACTGAAGTTTTTTCAGAGACAATTACAGAGATTTCATAAAATCACAGAATCATAAATATCCTGAGCTGGAAGGCACCCACAAAGATCATCAAGTCCAACTCCTGGCCCTGCACAGGGACACCCCAAGAGACACAGCAGGTACCTGAGAACATTGTCCAAACACTTCTTAAACTCTGTCAGGATGGTGCTGTGACCACTTCCCTGTTCCAGTTGAGCCTGTTCCAGTGTTCAACCACCCTCTCTGGGTGAAGAACCTTTTCCTAATATCCAACTTAAACCTCTCCTGGCACAGCTTCATGCTGTTGCCTTGGGTCCTGTCACTGGTCACCAGAGAAAAGAGATCAGTGCCTGCCTCTCTCCTTCCTCTCGTGAGGATGTTGAAGACTACAGTGAGGTCTCCCCGCAGTCTCCTCTACTCCAGGCTGAACAGACAAAGTGACCTCAACTACTCCTTACAGAGCTTCCCCTCAAGGCCCTTCACCATCTTTGTAGCTGTCCTTTGGACACTTTCTTAGAGCTTTTTATCTTTTTTTTTATTGTGGCACCCAAAACTGCCCCCAGCACTCGAGGTGAGGTTATCCCAGTGCAGAGCAGAGTGGGACGATCCCCTCCCTTGCCTGGCTGATGATGCTGTGCCCAATGCCCCCCAGGACATGGCTGGCCCTCCTGGCTGCCAGGGCACACTGTTGGCTTATATTCAATTTGCCTTTTCTCTTGATGTTTCTCTAACAACTCTCTTAAATTTTGGCTGGAGAAAAATGTGGCTAGATACCACAGCTGGAATGTGGGATGCCATAGCCAACTGTCTGTAGATACCATGTCTGCTGGGACCAAAGCACACAGCACTTGGCCAAACTTTTGTCTGTTCAGCTGTTTCAGTTTCTGTGTTTCAGCTGACGGCCAAGTGAAGTAACTCTGGCTACACTCACTTGACACTGACCACCATGGGATGAGACTATACATATATATCCTGCATCTGGGAACATGTCCCTGTGGGCCGCTGCTGGGGCAAGTCACACTGAGAATGTGTTTGTGGCACTTACTGATCCCATTACTGGCAGTTTCAGAAAGGACCTTTGAGCCAAGGAGACAGAGCTCTTAGAAAAGGTCACACTGCTGGAGAAGGTCTAAACAGGCCCTCTGGGCTGCCAAAATAGGCTCCAAAGCTGTTGGTCCTGCCCTGTTGTCAGCACCACACTCTCCTACAAAAGAAAAAAACAGGACACAGGAAGCACCAACACAAGGTGGGAGAATCAAGACCTCAATCCAATGTACTAATAATACTTAGCACTGAACATCACTGTACTGTTACTTACAAACATTAACTAATACATCCTCACAACACCCCTGCGAGGTAGGGAAGTATTATTATCCCTAGTGTACAGATAGGGAAACCGAGGCACCGAGAGGCTAAGTGACTTGCCCAAGATCACACAGCAAGGCATTGGCAGAGCCAAGGTAAGCAAAGAGACATCCCTTGTTCCCCACTCCATGCTGCCCCCCTACTAGATAATGTTGTCTGTCTGGACACAGGGAACCCAAGAGGCTCCTTTGAAAAGCAATGCCTGGACTTGTTGCCTATGAATAATTTTTATTTGCCTTTAATGAATTATTTCACAGTTTTTCCCTCACACTGTACACCATGCTTTCACAGTCCGTTCAGCGCTCTGTGGTAGCCCACAGCCTTCTCCTCTGGCACTGGGACAGCTCTGCAGGGGGTACATAGGGTGCTCTGTGCTTTCATCAAGAGGATGTTTAGAAACAGTTTTCATTGACATTAGACTGGGAGCATGTGAGCTCTCACTGGAGACCAATAACACACACTGGAGAAGCAGGCAGAGGAAACTGATGGTAAAAAGGCATTTGCTGTGCCTTGTGGAATGACCAGCGGCTCTCTTGGTTTCTTAGCTCTTCAAGCTCCAGTGATCACTCAGAGCAGAAACCCTCTATCTCCAGCTTGCCTGGTCAGGAAGTCGTTGTTCTGGGGGTTGCTTCCCTAATAGGTAATAGGCAGTCAGTTCAGGACCAGACAGGTCCTCCAGCATTGCCTACTCCAGGTGTGTGACACTGTCTGGGAACAAGGCTGGCTGTAGTTGTTGTGCTCTTTTGCCACGGGGAAGGGGTATTACCATAGTTGGCAAGCAGCCATATCCAGCGTCCAAGTGTCTTTCATTTCAAAACTGGTATTCAATGAAGAGCAAGGGTGAGTGGATGGATGAGGAGATGAGGATGAGGCAGAGCAAACGGGAAAATCCATCAAATGAGCTTCTAGGAAGGAAATGTTCCCCCTTGGGCACTTCAGCTGAAGTGGCTTCATTTTCACAAGGTTTCCTTCTCTCTCTGGGAACATCTGCTGAGCTTCATCTCTGTCAGCTGGATGTATCGTATGACATTGGTATCTGCAGGGAAAGAACACACACACAGGTATGGTGGTTACACAACTCCCTGTGGCAGACAGAGAGAATGCACCTCCATCCCTAGTACATCACAGAGGAGCAGCACGGTTCCAGTGCTGTGTTCTGGAACAGCATCATTTGGAAGGGGCTCCAAACCAAACCAGGAATCTCTGGTTTTGGAGAGCCTGGTCTGAGTTGCACTCACCATCCCTGTTGCTCAGTCTTGCCTCAGCTAGTTTTTACTTCGTCTCTGATTACTCTTGGTCAGCACAGTTGAACTCACACAGCTGAAACTATCCAGGTCATCCTTGCCTGTACTTGTGGAACGACACCTCCACTGGCTTCTCTTCCTGCAGTGCCTGCATGCAAACCCCTACAGGCATTTTGTGTACAGTTATGCTCTGCCTTTTCACTCTCCTACTCTATTTACTGTCTATTCCACTCTTTTCACGCTTTTCGATGATGAGTAGAATTGGGAAGAGCATCCTTCACACTGTCTTTGTACCCTTTCTTCCCTTAAAGTTTCTGCTTGGATGTCCTTCCACCATGACACACTATCTGCAGTTTTGTCATATGCTATATGCTGCATACTGCCTTGTCTATCCTGTCTAATGAAGTTCCTAGGGGCACAGAACCACTGATCCATCCTAGTAGACCTCTGTGATATTCCAGCATTGTGCAGGTGGTAAACTGAGCCTTCTTTTTCCTTCCAGAATTTCAGAGCATCAACCCACCACACACACTATGCTTCATCTCCTGGCCTCAGCCCTAAGGGAACCTGTTCACCCTGAATCACAGGTTGATCTAAATGAGTATGTGTCTCCAGACAGAGCTAATGATTGTGCAGTCATGGTCAATCCTCTTTTAAATCATGTTGATTTCTATCATGAGGGTAGCTTCACACACACATGGCACCCACAAAGTTGCAAAAGCCATGTAGTACCAGAAGCAAGCAAGTAAAAACATAGCCACTTTCACTTCTGTATTGATTGAAAAATGGTTCTTTGCTCAGAGCCTTGCTCTAACAGCCAGCCAGGGCCAGCTTGTGTGGATACAAAAATGCTGTTAGCAAGAAATTTTCCTGCTTCTTTCTAAGCCTGTGAGATACTTTTCTCTCTCATGAAGATATTAGCAGAGTTCTATAAACTATGAACACCTGCGACCTTGTAGAACTATGTTTATGGTACAGTAGAAAAATATTTTTACAATGAATGTTTTAGAATTCTAGCCGATCACCCCAGGGGGTGGCTGATCCTTTGACCAATTAGACTATGAAGAAAAAAGTCTATAAAAGAGTTTGTAAAATAATTAAATAAATCAATCTTGCTGCACAATTCCTGCCTGCTGGATCTCCTCCCTACGGCTGCGGGTACAGTAATAAGCTTGGTCCACTGAAGTTATTAGATCCTCAGAAACCAATCGGAAATGCAATGCAATCCAATCAGAGGGCAATCTCGCCTCCTCCTCATCCAAACTGCAATGTGTTCCACACCAGCTAGGGAAATGAGAAGTGCTTCAGCTTTCAAAGTGATGAACAAATTACTAGCAACATGTCCAGCACTAGTGAGTGTGAGTACTGCACCCCCCAAAGCAGTTGAGGGTGCAAAGCTTCCTTTAAAGATGAGGATGTCTCTGTTGTGCCCTCTGCCAGTGCTGAATCAGTGCGAGACGGATCAGTTTCCTGCTACCCAGAGCTATCCACAAACATGCCATGTGGCATCTGTGGGCTGTGGCCATGCTGTTGTGACTTCTCAAGTTATCTCTGGTGAGGTGGGTCTCCCTGCTGAGTGTTCTGCAGGTTCAGTTGCATTATCGTAGGCACTCCAGAGGGTGGGATTTGATGACTAAGCTACTTGACCTGTTTGGGACATTTTTCATGAGTTAAGAAGTTCTGCCGTTGCTTCTGTCAAGCAAGATGCACCAGCATCCTCGGCTGTTTATGCATTCACATTTCTTACCAGCCCAGCAAATTTTAAAACAGCTTTTTAAAAAACAGAATTATTTAAGTTGTGCAGCCTCCTGTAATGAAGAAATTCAGTTGAGGGGGTAGCCCTGAATTTTAGGCTTAAAATAAAATTGGTGCAGGTGGCTGACTCACTCCCAGCAGTGTAAAGGCAGGGCACTCAGCCTGAGCAGAGTCTTGCTGTTCTGCCTTCACTGTGACCTCTGCTCTGTGCCCGCCTAGGCTCTGATGGGCTGTGCTCATCCCTGCCACTGAGGTGCATGCTTACAGTGCCTGCCTGGTGCAGGTAAGAAGGGATAACTGCATGGGCATGTCAGGAAATCCACCTGCCTGAGCCCGCAGGGACTCAGCACCTCACTGAGGGGGCAGAGGTGGGCTCATAATTGGGAAAGGAAAGGCTGCCAGCCCCCTTTGGCTTTTGGGTAAGGTAGTGACTGCTAATGGCACAGCTTCCCTCACCTGGGAGATTTCCACATGCCTAGGAAGCCAGGGGCAAAATAATATGTATGTAACCTGATAGAGGGTGGGAGACACTCCCATTGCAAGCTACTTATAAATCTCTTAGGCTGGCTTTGGCACGTTTTGCTGTCTTTGTGAGGACCATTATTTTACCAAGGAAAAATAATGAGAGCAGCTCTCTGTTTACAGGAGTAGAGCCCTGTCAAGTTTTTTCTACCTAATGGTATTGCACCATACTAGCTCTGCCTTCAGAAATATTTCAAAGCTGTGTGTAAATGTTAATGAGAAGACTCTCATCTCTCAGTGGAGAAGAAATTATCCCCTTCGGCTGATGTGGAAATAAAAAGTAAGAACAACACAGATGACGGGTCAGACCCATGCAAAGAGGTACCAGTAGAGCTGCAATGGGAACATGTTTCCTGGCTCTTAGGACTGTGCCTGTGTCCCTGTGCGGAGTGGCCTAATGCCATATTAAAGATAATTTCTGCTTCCCCTGTAGCTTCAGAGCCCAGTTGCTTATCTGCTGTTTAGACATCGTGGCCTGGGTTTTGTTCCCAGGACTTCTGAGTCACAGGGGTGCAGGAAGGCAGTGCCTGAGTGCAGCCATGAGCCTGCCCCACACAGCACAAAAACCATCTGGTCTGGGCAGCCCACAGGATGTCTGAACGTGGGTTCCCAGCACAGGGACACCAGGGACCACTGCTTGACATTACCAGGCCATTGCCAGCTGATGGTCTGGTCTCAATCCCAGTCGGTCCCTGCCCTGACAATGCAGCCCCAGTAGGAGAGGGCTGAACAAGACTTTGCTGCAAGGTGTCTGGCTGCCCATTGCTGCACCAACCTCTGGACACAGAGCCATGGAGGGCTCCATGCATGCTTTACACGACTTAACAGCAGCTGCCTTCTCCCTCAGTAAGAGGGTTATACAACTATCTTGTGTTATTCCCATCTGCTTTTGTGATTTTTTTTGGAGGTGGCACAGGAAATCAGGCCAAATCCAACCTTCCTTCACCCTGGGCAGATAGTGAATAGCCATAAGGGATCTGCTGTGCTGCCACCCCTTTAGAACACTAAACCCCTTTGCTAACTAATTCCTCTTTACCATTCAAAATCTCTCCCACCAAAGAGAATAACTGCCAGTGATTTGTGCCAAAACCATTCCTTATTAGAAAAAAAAAGAACACACAGAACATGACTGCAATAATAACCAGTGAGCCTGGTGAAACCTCAGATAAAAGAAAACAATCACACTTTGCAGATGGAGACATTGAAAGTCGAGACACTGACTTATTCCAGGTCACATAATAATTCTTGATAGTGTTACTTGATTCCTATTTCTGCATTTTAACAGTGACATCCTTTCTTACTGTACATATTCTTTCCCCCTGAATGCCCTTCAAGTTTTCCATAATCATAAATAAAACAGTGGAACAACAGCCTTGAATGGTCTACAAATAACAGGAAAGAGTCTCTGATGCAAAGCTGAAGGCCAGAACTGGATTTTGTATACATTAAGGGCCTTTAGGGACACTTTCTGGTATGTTTTTGTAGCAAGTGGTATTTGAAGTTGTTGCTGTTGAATAAATTAGTATTTATTTCAAGAAGCAATCAGGAATACCAAATAAATAGTATCACAAGGAGGGGGGTGGTAAGGGAGCACAGAAACACATATTTTAAAAATGGAAGCTAAGTGGTTCAGCTAAAAGAAATTTTTCACATCTGAGCCTAGTCAAAACTTCAAGGTTAGGATAACTTATTTTCCACTGACTATTTTTCTCTTGCATATGCTTCTCCATTTCCTAGTTCTGGCAAGGGCTGAAAGCAGAAGGGCACAGTGTAAACTAAAATAGGCTACACTGAGCTTTTAAACACATTTGCTCTGGGAGTGTGGGGTGCACAGCTGTGCTGTCAGACTGCCTGGAGCCCATGGCCAAGCAGAGCAGATGGGATCAAGCACCCTTAGGGGAAGTGGAAGAGGAAGGAGATCCCAGCACACTCCCAAGCACATCCTCCCTGATGGTCCTCCAGGACACAGACACTGCAGGAGCCCTGCAGGGCCAATGCCTGTAGGACATCAAGCACAGTCAGCTCCAACAGCCTCCCTTCCCTCCTCTAGTTCAATGAACATCAGCTCCACCATGCTCCGCCGGGACCCAGGCTTGCTCCTGTTTTACACCCAGTTCTCACTCTTTCATCTCAGATTCATCTGAAGAGCTGCTCTGTAGCAGATTTTCTTTGCACGTGGCTTCCATTTTACTTTCTTGAGATCCTTTGAGTTCTACAAAATTCCTTTCTGTTTAACACCACAGTGTTGTTTTATCTCCCTATTATTTCTGAAAAATAAAAGCACCATCTCTGCCTCACCCTGATCTCTGGCCTTTCACCTTTCATCTCTTTCACCACCTCCACAGCTCTTTCACCTGCCTTCTGAGGCTGGGCAGTTTAGCATGAAGACGGTTGCTCTGGCAAGGCTAAGTTGTTTGGATGTATAATTTCATTGCTGTCCCCAAATGAACTGTATGGTTTTGACAGATGGATGACAGATACTTAACAAGCAATTGGCTGATTTCACAGCAAAAGTTGAAGCATCCTGATGAATGCTTTGTGGGTAAATGTCTGTCTCCTTGATCAAAGCAGAATACTAACCCTTTACTGAGATGGTGGAAGGCTATTGAGGATGACAGATAGTTTCCTGGCATTGCTAAGGGGAAAAAGCTTTTTCTCAGAGAGTCAGAAAATGTAATGTTTGGAGTACACTCCTTCCCCATCCTGCTTTCCTCTTCAAAAATAAATTAGGGAATCCAGCAATACTGTCATCTTCCAGGTCATGCTGCAGCCTTGGCAGCGGTTAATCTTTGGGCACTGCAACCTTGCTGCAGTACCCACAAGTGCTTGAAGGGGAGTCCAGCAAAGGACACACAGTGAGTCATGCTCATTCCTGTGGAAATCAAGACAATCAAGTCAGGGACAGAAATAAAAAAAAAGTCATGGAAAAAAATACAAAAGCACTCAGTGCCAAGCCACATCCCTGCCCCCCTTCCCCATACCTGTCGGCTGGCGGGATCTTGCCTCTTTCAGGTAGTAGAGGGCCTTGTTGAAGTCACCCAGGTGATAAAATGCCACTCCTGATCGATAGAGCGCCTTGAAGTTCTCGCCTTCCTTCTGCAGCACTTTGAGGCAGTACTCCTTGACCCGCTCATAATTCACCAGCTCAGCCTGGAGCAGGCAGGCTGCAGGGCATGGGGATGACAGTAGACAGACAGACAGGAGAACATTAGTGCTGGATTTCCCCCTGCTCCCTGCAATCTGCACGGGAGAAGAGAGCAGCTTAGGTGAGGGAAATGACTCAGCCTCGTGATTCAGAAAGGGTGCAGTCATATGGATTGTTTGCCAAACCCAATTGTTCGCAATTTAAATACTAATGCTTCTATTTTTGGCATTGCAAAGCAAAGGGATTGTCTTTACTCTGGGGAGACACACAGGCCCACGAAACACTGGGGGAGAGGGAACATAAACACCCCTCCACAACTCTGGAATGCCACACAGTCTACTGGCAGTGGCTGGCTTCATTTGTAATGAAATCGCTTCTTGGACTGAGGGCTGGAGCTCTGAAAAGTACTAAAAGGCAGACTAACAGTTATCCAACAAGGAAAAAGGGGGATAAATTGGATCAGATTTGGTATTTGGCTTAATCCAAGGCTCTTAGGTTTAAAAAGAATATGTAATTGCCTTTTATCCAGGAGATCCTGTATGGAGTTTTGCTGTAGGAAACAACAAGGGGCTCTGCCCTGTTGGAATGTGCTGTCAGCAAACCAGAGACACCTGGAGCTGTAGTACAGGGAACAAATGTGCTATGCTGCCTGCTTCCTGAAAAGCACTGCAATACAATTTCATTCCCAGAGGTGAGTTCTGCCAACTTCCTAAAGGAAAAGGCAAACAGTAAATAACATGTTGAGGGTTCTGTGTGCTGAAGGACAATTGTTACATAAATCTCTGGGAGCTGAAGAAAATTCCCATTGTGAGTTTCCCACAACTAGGAGTGAAATAAAGGGGAAAGGGGAAGATCCCCAAGCCATGCTTTACAGCCATGCTCATGGCTTTCTGTCATGCTTACTCCAGTGGGCTAAACTTCATACAGGTGACCTGGGCATTAGGAATGGCTTGGAGACCACCAACAAGAATAGGACATGGTGCAGTCACAGTCTCTGAGGAAATAAGTTGGGCTGCAACACAAGCCCATCTAGTGCTGCAATCCAAGGCAACTTTGGGAATGACACAATTTGGGGAAGGAAGGCAGAATGCCACTACAAGGATCAGTTCAGAGGCTGGCAGCATCTAGTGCCAGGGCATGGAGAGAAATTTCCCATAGCAGGTGGTGTTACTCAGTGTGTCTCTGGCAAGGAGGAGACTCAGTACTCCTGGAAACCCAAGTCATCACAGGTCAGGTGTCACCAATGAACAGCCAGACTTCATTTTTTGCATGGTAACTGCAGCTGAGAGGATATGGTGCTGGATCGGGAATATGATGCAGTTCTTCATCCCCTTTCCCCATACCCCTAGAGTAAGCCCTACAACCCTCTCTGTATCACACTTTACTTCATGAGAAGGAGATTGGCTAGGTGACCTCCAGAGATTCCTTCCAATCTAAATTAGTTCAAATTCATGATCACTTAATGTGGACAGAATATATTTCTAACCCAAGTACACCTTCAAAGCTTAAATAGCTTACTGGGAACAATCACAAACAGGCTTTTACCATCAGAGCACTGATGCTAGAAATGTATTGAACAAGGACTGCAGAACTAGTCCCACTGCTTGTACATTGTTTAAGTGACACAACCATTACTAATTAGAGCTTTGTCCCATTTGCTTTAATAATGGAAGGTCAATATATTCTAACAGCTCCTGCCATTAATGTGCATAGGTATTTTGAAAGATTCTGATAATTTGCTATTTGACTCCCAGTTAAAAAACACGTATGTTTCTAAAACCTTAATGGCATTTCCTTATCCAGAGTTAGTCCTTTCCTATTTGTCACACATTGATTTTTCTCACTCTGTTTCTAATGGAGCTTGAAATGACTGTGCCTTGTTTTTCTTTATTTTTAAAAGCTATTGAAAAGATGGCTGTGTAAATTTACTGCTGGCTTCACTGCCCTGGAAACAGGATTGCTTTGTTTATCTGCTGACCAGTAGCATGTACAGCAGTGGCAGTAGCTTTCTGCACGCTGCCAATCTGAGCCAGCCTTTCACGTTCTGTGGAACTGCCTTTCAGAGCAACTAGGGGGTGGATTTCAGTCTCTCTGTTCATTTGCTACTTGGTATTTCCAGTGAAAGTCACAGAAATTACTCTGGAAAAATGACAGGCAGTCTGTTCATGTGTATTAACTCAGTAATTCCATACGGGACTTGCTTCATGTATTGGTTTAAAAGAAAAGAAAAACTCTCCCACATCCTGCTAATTCATTAAACCCAAATGGGTTTCCAGATATCCAGCTGGGTTCTTTCTATGACTCATACTCACAGTAAAGCTTCTGCAGGGCATCCCCGCTAACCGTGCATGCACGTGGCGGGGAGAAGTCAGCACCACATGGCCAGCAGGAGAGATGTGTGTTTATCTGAACAAACTGAGCAGATGGATGTGCAGGAAGCAGTTCTGCTGGAAGAGTTGGCCATTTGGAGACCCAGTGTTGGAAGCGGCTGTTGGAAATGAACCTGGAGGGAGTATCTCCCTTATAAATATTTAGACATGCGTGCTTCCAGTTCTTGGTGGCCTGAAATTATCTAAATCGACTGTGATCCAATGAAAATATTGAGGCTGTAAGTAATTCAGCTTTCAGAAATGGAAGAGACATGGAATCTTTGTACTTCTTACCTAATTCAGTAAGGTAAGAGGATTGTTTTGAAGGGGACAATTGTTTTGAGGAGAGAATTGTTGTATGGGCAGAATTGTTTTGAAAACGTGTTTTCCTAAACAGATGTGCAACTCTGGCTGGCAGTGTGTGTTTACCACATCAAACACCTTATCACTCTCCTTCTATGTTCATAATAGGCCCCCAGTGAATCCCTCTGAGGAACAGAGCTCACCCAGAAAGACCAAATCTAGGGGTTTATCCCTAGATCATCCTCCTGCCTTCTTGAAACTGGATGGGCTTGATCCTGCACAGCACCAGCTCTAGTGACTCTCTGATGATTAGAAGGGTGCCCTTTACTTGCAGATGCAAACTATAGTTGCCCATTCCCTGCAGGTCTCGTTGTCATTGTAATACAGCATCTGGTGATTACATCTCCCCCACTGAGAAATGTTGCTTGCCCTGCTTCCAGCAGCATGCAATGGTTATCCATCGTATTTGGTTATCGTTCTCAATTTGGCAGCTGATTTATTGTGTCAGCTTAAGCAATAAGTAATTCTTAACTTTTAAGCCCATGTATGTCTCATAGTGATGAAGAGTCCCCATCTGTTGAAAAATAAAATAAAATAAAATAAAATAAAATCCATCTTGAAATTACTGGGTGAAATGTGCCATGGGAACAGGGAGAAGGTTAATGCTATTAGCTCCAGAGGAGGGGCCCTGTCTATCATGCTTCCCAACTGACTGCTGATGTTTAAGCAAGGGAATAGGAAATTTGGCTGTTTTTCTTCACAAGAGGAATGTTAAGTCTAGATTTGTACATTTTAATTTGTGCATTCAAATCTACGCCAGCCAGCTCCATTTGAGAGGTGCAGTACGGATCTGGTTCCAGTAGATAAGTGACCTAATTTGTATAGCCCTGTTCCGCACAAGGTTGAGCAAAACAAAGATTAAAGCACCTGTAGAGCCAAAATACATCACACGTTTAACCTTTACCAGCAGCTGTGGTTAGCTGGGATGGGAAGTTGTAACTAAAATCCTGGAAGTTGACGGGTTTGGATTCTACTTTATTCCACCCTGAAATAATTTTGAATTTCAGAGTATCCTTCAGGAAGCTACCAAGCCTTGACAGGTACCAGTGAGAAGGGATCCATGGCAGCTTTTTTATTCCAAAGGCTAATAACTTAAATTGTTTAGGAAACATCACGACATTTCTATACTGATTTTTTGTTTAGCTTCAATTTACTAGCCACACGTTACCCTGCAAAGCCTGTACATCCTTGTTGCGTAGGTACTCTGAGACTCTGATCAAGTCCTTCATCTCCTCTTTATTAGCTTGTATAAAGTGGCATCTGGAATCTCTTACTAAAAAACCACCTTATTTTTCAGCTTTCCTTACTTTTATAGCTGTTCTCTGAATCCTCAAAATGAAGTTCAACTGAAAGTGCTGTCAGTCAGCATTTACCACAGAAACCTCTTCTGTGAGAATACCCCTGCAGGTTATGCAAAAAACTCAGTTTGGCCCTAATTTTTGGCTTCTAATTTTGGCTAAGAACTAAGTCTGGGAGTAACATGTCCAGGTTTTAACATGGAGATTTTGAACAACAGTATCAAGAGACTTGCTTAGCTGGCAATTTTCACCAAAGGGCAAATCTTCATTCCAGAACAATCGTCCAGACACTTTTTATACCAGTGACTAAATTCCCATTGTAGGCAAGGCTCAAGGCCTATCCATGTTACAGAACACTCAAGAGAATGGGCCAAATTTCTGTGCAAGCAGCATTAGGGCTGTGCAAGCATCCCTACCCTGTGGCATGTTCCTTGGGCTCAGCACTCTGAGACGAAAATGCCTTTGCCTTACAGGAAAATCTTGGGCGGCAAACTCATGTTTCAGAAGCTCCTGTCCTGTTTGCTATCACTCAGGTAAGCTGGTTGCACTGCCTAATTTTAAGATTTTCTTGTGAATTTCACTGTAAGACAGTCAACTGCTTATATCTTTGCTGGTCTCTTAAGTTTATGGGCTAAAATATTCTATGTGCAGTATCTGCCCTTGATGTCTTCTTTTGGAAATGTCGGACAAGACTGTTCAGGTATTTTTGAAAAACAGGCTAGGCGAACATAGCTTATTTTTCCTTTGTTAAAGATCTCTAGTGACTGCCTCTTTGGATGCATCTCATGCCCTCATCGTTTGGCTTTGCAAATGGAAATCTGGCAGATATCCTTTGTGTCAAGCAAGTGCCTTCTGTTGTCCCCAAGGTAATCTTTAGCTGGCCAACTGATAACCTTCTGAAAATAAAACCCAGTATGGTAGTGCATATAGTACTCTGTAGCGATATACTTTAGAATCTGGTACCCAAATCCTTTGAATATTCAGTTGACCCTGGACATAATCTGATCTAGAAAAAAGTTGTGATTTGAAAACTTTTGAGATCACAGAAATCCTCTTTTTGAGACCACAGAAATCCTGGTCACAGGAATAAAGAGCAGAAAGTGGAAACCAAGCTAAGAGGTGTTGCTTCTATTATGACAGAAAGCTGGGGGGTAGAGGCACAGAAAGGGGTATCTGGTGGAAGGGGTGTATGACTGAGAGCTGAGGTCTATTGTGGAGGTGAAGTCTGGGTGGAGATGGGAAGTTAAGAGTTTGGGACAATGTGCTAAGGACATAGTACACATTGCAGCCAGCCTGGAGACCAAGAGGAGCATTTATAGCAGCAAAATCCAGGCAGAAGAAACCAGCCTCCCTAGCTGTGTATGGCAGCAGCATGTCTAGCAGATCACTTAACCACAGTCACATCCTGGCTCTGAATCACCTTTTTCTATGCTGGGATATCACCAAGGAACACTAAGCTGCAGTGCTGAAAGGTTGCCCTTGCAAATACTCCCTGGAGACTGGAGTAGGTGTTCTATACAGGAGTTAATGGTAAGTCATGTGGTTGAACCCCTCTTATATACCTGTGCAAAAAGGTCTGAATCCAAATGACCTTTATTTTCAACTCTTAGAAGGAAAAAACCAGCCTGTATTGATTTGTTTAGTTGCAATGCAGAGAGAAGTAGCTAAACTAATTACTGCTTAAACCTGAAGTGCATCTTCCCTCTTTGTGGTATTTATTCTTGACTCCACCACTAGAGTTTAACAACTTCTGTGGATTGTTCCTCTTTAACAAGTGCTAGGTACTCTAACCACTACAAGCTCAACCTGCATTTCCCAAACTGACAGTGTCATTCCCAGATATAACCACAATTAAACTCTGCAAAATACTTTGCTTTCAGATATGATCTCACCCTAAGAATAGCAGCCAGCAGTTCACTTAAAATCTGTTTAATTGCAGGAAGATGGTTCCTATTCTTGCTCAGGGGCTCTACTTTAGGAAACATGATTGATACTTTAATATAACTGCTTCAGGGTTTTATTCGGACATTCGATTAAGACCTTCATATGTCATTGAATAGACTTTGTTCTCACATCTCTTTAAGACTCAAAATAACAGGGCAGACTAAGAGAGTCCTGTATTTCAGAAGGCTTAGTATCCTTCATGGTGATGCTCTCCCTCAGAAAAGAGAAAACACGCTAGTGACAAGTTCTGGTTTAAGCATCTGGGAAGAGAAATTATTGGAATATCACAACAACAATAACAAAACCCAAATCAAACAGGAGGCACCGGGAGGGATGGGGGGTGTGAAAAGAAAAAAATATGTGTCTTGGAATAGACAGCAACCTTCTAACCATGCCACTAATGGATGCATAATTAATCTCTGTTTGCTGCAGACTGTGTAGATGGTGTTGACAAAAAGCACATGGAGTTTACAATGTCCACTGGAAGAATTAAAAGGGATACCATTACTATATGAGACTGAAAATGTCAGTCATGTGTTAGTAATTTGAATATAATTAACTTCTAAAATAAATCAGGTAACATGTGACTCATAAGGTGATGTTGAAAATGTAGAGGGTTATTTTAGATTTAAAGTCACCTTGGACTTAAATACTGTATTTTAATATACAGCATAAAAAGAACTGGCTACTGGAATGCTTATCCAAATTTCTCTGGATTTATTGATCCCAAATTTGCAAACTGCACAGGTTACATGTAGAAGGCACAGCCCAAGTTCTAAGCTGTGTTTTAACTTGTGTTAAATTTTCAATAGATTTGCACTAAAAGGAGCCATATAATGTGTGAATGTAAGAATCCTGTACTAGAGGAACCGAGAAAAGCATCCATACCTCCACAGAGCTCCATGTGTTCTGTGCCTTTCAAGAATGCAAACCAGCATTCCTCAAAAGAGGATGCTTAAAGTATCTTTTTTTTTTTTCAGAGATATGCTGCATGCAGTTTCCCTACTAGACTGAGACACTAATTAGGATCTACAGTTTCCAAACAATCTTCCATTAAATATTTCTCTTCTTTCTCTATAGTCCAAGCTTGCAAACAAAGAGGATTTTCTGGCTTCTCACCAATAAAAAGCTAATTATAGACAGCTTGATAATGTCTGGCAATAATCTCATCAGCTGACTCCTAGTTCCCAGACAACCTTAATGGGATGAATAGGGAATATCACAATGACAGTACAACTTTCCAGCCAGTGGCTCTCATTTATTCCTCTCCAGGTACCAAAAAAGACCTAAACATGCCCGTATGTTTCTGCTTGCAGGGAAATGTGTGGAAGATTAAAATCCAAACTGTATGACAGGTTGCCTCTCTCCGTAGGGAGGGATTAATGCTAAATGAAGTGTGGATCCACAAATGTTTGTAGAGCCCAAAGTGAGCCACCTCTTCCAAACAGCCTTCCCCTTCTCCTCAGCCTGACTCAATTTGTGAACAGATACCAACTGTTCCTCCCCCTCCTGCCATCCTGGCCGTGCTTTCCTTCCAATACATAGCATGGTCTCTTTCAGTTCCCTGCTGCTCCTTAGTCCTCCATACCTCTTCCAAAATAAAAGATTCTGACTTCATCATTCCAATTAGCTCTTCTAGGAGAGAGAGAGGCAGTAGTAGTGACTGAAGCATGCTGATGCTTCCACCATGGTACACATTAAAATGTATTTAGTAGGTCTCAAAGGAGCTGCTGAGCCTGTGTGTCAGGCTTTTTGTGGCTGGCAGCCCACCCTAGGACTAATATGAGCTGTCAGAACAGATCAGTTTAACTTCAGTCTGTGAAAGGGTGATCAATCTTGAAGATAAAGGAAAAACAGTAGATATCTTGGCTTTTACGCTAGTCAAATCACAAATTTTAGTGACATTTTTTTAAGCAAGTTGAAGGAGCACAGTCTAAATGAATAGACTTAATTCTGTTAACAAAATGAAAGGCAACATTAAGTAGAGTTTGCACTGATCTGTCCTAGGCCCCATGGTATTTGGTATTGTCAATATAGACCTAAATGACAGACTGCAGACTGTCTTGTCAATTCGCAGATAACTCCTAGATGTGAGAAGCTGGAATCTGTTGGAAGGTAGGGATAGAATTCCAAAGGATCCCCACAAATTGGTGGTGGTGTTCTGATAAAAACAGGATGCAATTCGACAGGGGCAAGTTAAAGGTCCTACAGATATGCAGGAAAAAACCCCACTGTTTAGGTACAGCAGGGGAACAGGTAGTTGGAAAGCAATTCTGCTGAAAATCCACAGGAGGACCTTGACAATAACAAGTGGTCCAGAGAGGACAGGGCCTCACCAAGACAGTGAGGGAAGAGAGGCTAACCCTATTCATCTACATAAAAAGAAAAAAAGCAACTCAAATGGAAAGAAGGGTATAACCAGGAAATCATCTGTTCTCCTTGTACTCAGAAAGTAAGGAGAGGGCTTACATTTCAGCTAGGAAGAACTTTATAGCAGTGAAGAGTGAAGCTTTGAAAGAGACTGCTTGGGAAAGATGTGAAGGTTCCTAGCTTTTCAAATACTTAAGAACAGCTTAAGTAAATGTTACCTGGGATGTGTCTTATCTGTACACTTTTACCACTCATGGGTATGGACAGAAGACTCTTGACAGCTCTTCAGTCCCATTCTTGATTGTCCTGTAGCACTCAGAACATGAACAATCCTGGGTTGTCCTTAACAACTGCCATTTAGTGCTAATTCCTATCAGCAGGTCCTGCTGGAGGATGTTAGAGCAACATCCTAGCCAGACATGGGAACAGGTAAGCATTTAAGAACAGCTGGCATGACTGCAAGCCTTTGCTATGTGTTTATGTTCCCCTATCTCAGACTTCTGTAGTTTTGAAGATCCCAGTTATTTAGAAGTGTTCATTATTTCTGTAAGATGATTCTTAAGCTACTTTAAGGTAAGTTTGTGGTGATTTGTGCTTCTTTTCTGGCACAAATCCGGTGATGTAATACTGCAGTTTCCCTTCACAGGGCCAAGGCCTTGAGAAGCAAGGAATTTCAGCCAACTTTTCATATGATCCCCATAGCTTCTGTTTTGTAAGAGTATTTTGACCTACCACTTCCTGTAGTTACCAGTCCTTCAAAGCAAAACCAGAGGCTTACTGAAAATTCTTGGCTGTGGTAATATTAAAGCAGTAGTTAAAATCTAGATGTCAAGCAAAAAAGAATTGTCTGTAGCCAAAATCTGCCTCCAGCTGTGTACCGGCAAATTTTTATTTTACCATAATAAAGAGCTTCACATGGAGATGATCTTCATACTGGATCTTCTAATCTACATGGCTTTGTTTTTCTCAGCCAGGAGAGGAAGGAGCAAAGTCCTATCAATGCACTGGTAGAGCAAGAGCTTCAGTCAGGTTTTAACTACTACATCATTTTGATTCTATAAATACTAGCTCCTACTGCAGCCACATTAGACGAGATGGAAGTTCCTTCTGTTTGTTTTTGCCAAGGCTGTTATTGTTGATCTGCCAGGTTAAACACCCTGGAGGTTTCCTTCTCTGTGACTACGTAGTAATCTTTGACCTGTCTGTATCTTTTAGAATCAGTGCTCATCTAATCCAGTCTAGTCCAGTTAACTAGACATGTTTGGCCTTCAGATCTGTTCCAGTTGCTATTTTATTCCACTGCCTCTTCTTTGCTGTTTGCTTTTGCTCACCTTGTGTTGCTTTACTCTCTCTCTCACTCTTGCACCTTCTCTACATTGCAGCCTTTCCTCCTCTGGCCCCTTGTTGCTATTGACACCCACTGAAAGGATCTTGTCTTTTGACTTGTTTTCAAAAGGAAACAGTACACGGAATTTTATCAGAGATCAGCAACACCAGACAACCATCTAGTAAATATCTGGTGTTCAGCAACAGTCAACTCCAACAAGTGCTATCAAATATTTATAATTCTTAGTGGAATGTATTAAACACTGAAATTAAGGTCTTAATGGAATGATGGTATTTTTTCAAAACCCATATGAGACAAAGAGGGACTTCTGTAAATAGGGAAGCACTCTGGAGGACATGGGGGATTTCAGGCTCCCTTCTCTGCTGAAAAGCATCCTTTGCTCATGGTGGTTCAAACAATTGACAGCAGTACTGTGAAATGCAGCTTGAAGGCTTTCCAATGAAGTCACCAACAATTGTGCAGGCCATGATGGCCTCAAGCCTGGCTTACTGCAGCATGCTGAGTTTGAGATGAAAGCTAGCACTTTATCCTGTACCACAAACAAGCTGTGATGACGTGGCTGGATAACATCTGTGTGTTGTGCCCTGTGGTGGCTCACAGTTCACCTCCCAGGGCACGTGAAAGAGCTGACCATTGCAGAGTCTGCTGAGGGGTGGAAAGCAGGATTACCATGTAAAATTGATAGGGACTGAAATGCTTTTACATTTTCCTTGAACCCTAGCTGAAAAGATTTATGTGGCAAGATGGAGATGTCAAACTAGGAGGAATATTTCCTTCATTAAATTAACTACTCACTCATATGTTCTATCCAGGTCCAGTGTAGCCCAAAGCCTTTCCATTTTGATGATGTTTTGAAACAGAGAGAAACCTTTATGGCTTTTGTGGGAGGGATGGAGAGGAGAACAACTGACAATCAATGAGGCAGAGGATGCCCAAGTCAGCTGTTTTCTAACTAACTGAAGAGAGGTGTAAAATAAAGTTCTCAACCTTATTTTCCTTAAAATGCATTATATAAACTTACAGAGAAGAGTGGTTTGTCAGCAACAGCGAACTAACCCTGCCTGTGCCAGGCTGTCACCTGCCTGAGCTTTGACAGACCACGTAAGGGCAGTTTAGGTGTCACCCTGTCATGCAGCTGGGCCTCTGGTGATGGCCCTGCTTCTTCCCTGCCCTCCATTTATACCACAATAATTTAGTATCATTGATACATCTGTCTTCCTATCAAATCAAGCTGGCCAACAGGTTTGAAAGTTACTGAGAGGGGACTGACAGGCAGACAGCAGAAAACATATGTACTTATGACTCATTTCCTTTGGAAATCAGGTTGAAAACGAATAAACTAAAGACCAGAGGGATGATTCAGAATATTATTTGCTTGAAAAAGTCAGGGTTTGAACTATGCAGAAGCATAAACCAGTCCCCTAATAAGATGTCTGCTCTTTAATATAAGCTGTGGCAAAGTTCTTCAGGTAAAAATCTCAGATCACTACCAAAGCTTTTATAAACCACACCTGTGCAATGAATTGCTGGCAGTGGAAGAGGTAGGAGTGTATGTCTGACTGGGGCTAACTTCCACCCCAACAGAGAGGCCATATTCAGGCACCAGGAACACCAAAATCATTGTACTAAATCAGTTAATTCTCTGTCTTGACTGTGCCTTTTTGATTAAGCTGAGGAATGGGAAGATACAGTGTAACAATTATGTGATGAAATAGGTTCTGCTGAGAAGGATATTGGTCTGAAAAGAGATCACTAGTAGAATATCTCATTAATTAATTTCAGAATGGAGCTTGTTTAGTGCTTTATTAATAGCCCTATGCAAAAGTCAGAGCGGCCTACTGACTGTAAAGTTCAAAGATACTGTCAAAAGGGATGACATGAGGATGACAATGTGATATATAAAGAACTATATGACCTGGTACACAGAAGTAAATTTATTTGGAATAGAATTTGGTGATACAAAATTTAAGACCATGCTCTATAGGACTACTAAGAATTTTTGCTAGAATTTGTCAGCTCATGAGCTGGAAAAAAACGAAGAGGAAAAGGATGTGAATACACAGCTGACCAAAGAATGACTGAGTCACTTATGTGACATGGCCATGGACAGGGAAATTAAAATCTTAGAGAAGTTTATTCAAAAATTCAAACCAGTTAGCAGTGGTGTTCAAGCATGAAAATGTAATATTTGCTTTCCAATTTTTATTCTATTTAATAGGGCAGTGAACGTTCTGATTAGCTATATGTCTAAGCCTTCTTTTCTAACCTTATTAGGTTCTTTAACTCCATGATACCTTCTGGCACTGTACTCCAAGTTAATCAGACCTGTGGTTTAAAAATTATTTTGTATTAATCTATTAATTTAATTTACCACCCCACCCCATGAGCAAAGCTCCTCAGCTGTCTCAGTTTGAGCTCCATCACAGTAGTTAGGAAGTGTAAAAAGGAAAATGAATCCATTTGCTTTGTACTTCCAGTATAGGTGAGGATCTTATGTTGCTCTGGTTTCCTTGCAACATGAACACACTACTGTGTCATACACAATTAATCATTGCAAAGCATTTAAGAGGACAGTAATCTAGGATTTGAATTATGCTAGTATTAAAAATATATGGTGACTAAAGGAGTTGAGGCTTAACTTTCCACCACATTGTTTGATGAGAGAATCATTGCTTCAGGCATGGTACAGAGATTCTGATTTGATCCTTTTTGAATCACTAGACAACAAAAAAGGTGCCTATGCAGAACAACAGCTAGGGCTGACTTAAAATGATTTTCCAGAGTACCCTAAGAGACTTCTTCTCTCATTCTTTCAGCTGATCTTGCAGTTCTGCTTCTTCACGATCAACTGGGTGGGGTGGTGACCTCCCTGGGCAGCTCCTGTCTGGGAGAGGCTTTGGCCATTGCTTGGATTTATTCTCTGAAAGTGTGGATGAAATAAAGTCTTTCTGCCCTCTTCCTCTCTGGGAGCAAGAGTGGAGCAGAGGAATCTGAATTTTCACAGCTTCTTCCCTACAGCTGGTTGAAAGATTCTTAGATTGTCCTTTATATCATAAAGATGCCTTTGATATCATGGTACATTTCTGCATTATATGGTGACTGCAGGGATAACACAGCACATGGGGGGGTAGATGTTTGTTAGTTACATCAGTCCCGGAGTAGACAAAGGAAGCACTAAAGGTCTGATGTAAATTTTCAAGTCCCAGACACTTCCTCTGCTTTTAATTTACTTCCTGGAATAAAGTTCGTCTCCCGTACACTGGGGAATGTGCGGGGCAAGGATACCCCAGTACTTGTTTTGTATTCTCCTCTCCTTCTGCTTCAGGCAGCAGTAATCAGCTTTGCTGTCTAGAGTGGGGTCTTTTGGAAAAGGCTGAAGATAAGCAGCATCCAACTGGGCTGATCTGAAATTAGTCTTTACATGTTAGGCTAAACCTTACAGACACATCAGATGGACAGCAAATTTTCACCATTGCCTGATTGAGTTCTACCAAGTGGGCCCTGAACCCCCTTGCTTTACAGCATAAGGTGACTTATAGCAAGAATAAGGTGACTTATACTCAAGGTAAGTCATTTGAGTTTCATCGTGTAGGAAATGAGCTTTTTGTCAGATGTCTCTGATGTGGCCAGGCCAGAACAATGCCAGGGGCATGGAAACTGACAGTTGTAATCAGGGCATCAAAGGAGCTTTGGAATCAAAATTTGAGGAACACCAGTTTGGTGGCTCTTTGCTGACTGACCCAGCTGTTTCTTTCCAGCAGCTCCCAGGCAACTGGATCGACAGCTAGATTATCAGAGTTTTGCTGTCTGCCACTCTGATATGAAAGGAGTTGCTATTGCCATCGATGCAGAACAATCTACGTGACAGCCCCATAAACTGGCAGCAAGTAAATGCAGTGAGCAGTGTTCCTACTAAAGAAAGAAAGAGAATACTGAGCAGTGGCTACAAAAGTAGTTGCTTTAGTAGGATAGAGATTTGACCTGTCAAACATGGATGTGCTGGAAAAGGAAAAATGCTGTAGCCTTGCAAGCAACAATCAGTGTCCTGGGTCCTGAAAGGCTTATGCAGAAATGTAAGGATGGTTGTTCTCTGCACCCAGGGAAATGTACAGGGTTGCAGTTCCTGCCTTGTTGATGGTACATGTGAGTGAAAAGGACTGAGATGTCACCACAGTCGTGACCCTGAGACACAGGACTTGTCAGGCAATTACAGTTTTTCTGGCAAATACCCACAACTACTAGGGATGCAAACAGCGTAAGATTGCTTTTTTCCCCCAGACTTCTGTTGAGAGGCTATTGCAGAACTACGCAGTGATGGTGACTTACACTGCCTAAGGCTTTCAAGTTAAGTATGTACTACAGTGATGGGCAGAGTTGTGGTCATGGCCACACAGGACAAGAATGTCAGAATTCACGGCCCTGATTGGAAGAGTTGGTAATTTTATCAAGGTGAGTGACACAGCTTGTAAAGATAGGGAATAGAGTCTCATGCTTGCACACATACAGTCTGTTGCAGAGAGGTCACACAACAACAGGCAACCAGCATCAACTGACTGGCTTCCTGTAAGTGTCACATCACCCACTTGAGGGGATGAGAGGACCTCACTGGCAGAACAGAGATGGGGGGCATCTGGGAGGTGATGACGCTTTGTGTGGGAGGTCAAAAAGTCAGACATAGCTGTATTGCAACTGGGACAGCAAGTAAAGGAATTGAAAGGGTAGAGCCATGGACTGCGCAAGCAGCCCCAACTTCTGTGCTGAGACATATGATGGGAGAACTGGGTACACAGGACAAAGACAAGGAGAAGCAGATGGTGCTATCCAGACTACGAGCCTCGGGGCAATGGCATGTCAAGAATTTTGGAAAGTGGGGAAAATGGAGCGGATTTTGAAGTAAATATCATGACATCAGCTACTGCCTATGCATAGTAATAGATGCGTTCTGACATGTCAAGCTATGACAGCTAAAGACCATTGCTCCCAGCTGTCACTTTTGCCATAGGTTATCAGAGAAAAACCATGACTGTGACTAAACCATTTTCATGAACTTAGTGCTGTTTCTAGCAGTGTCCTGAACTCCACATGGCTATACTGAGACTGATTGTTCTGCTCCAGCCCCACATTCAATGGTTGCCATTTGCAGCTGCCTAGGGAAGTGTATAAAATCACTACTACCACCTCTCAGCTTCACTCAAGCAAGCATGCCCCAGGTGAAGTTACCTTCAGCAATTCCAGCAAAGCTTCCAGAAACTGCACTGACTCTACAATGTATTAAAGAGAACATAATAGTAGCACTTCCAGCTACCACAAGAAGATTTACCTGCATTCATCCATCAATGTCCTGAGCCTACTGTTTCCCATCCAAGATGCAGTGCAGAAATGAACAAAAGGAGAGATATTCCTGAGCAGCCATTAGTAACACCTTTCTACTTAATGATAGTTAATTTTGACTCTTTTTCAAAGCATTTTTAACCCTCAGTATTAGTCACTGGTATGGTCATCTGAGTAAGCTGAAAACAGAATTAATAAACAGTTGTCTTCCTTCTGTATCAGTTTCTCATCCATGAAGTGAGAGAATAAAGAAGACAATAAATGGCCAGTAATTTTTCTCAGAAGTTTATTAACTATTTTCTCCCTTTCTTCATTTTGTTTCCTCTATTTCATAGTCCTTTTTATGTTACTTCCTGTGACACGGCACAACATCAAGAAGCAGGCAATTTAGACCTCTCCTTTTATTTACACAGTTTACTTTTACTGTTCCTTTCCTCACAGCAGCTCCTTTACATTCCTAAACTCCTAATGTAAGAACTCCTGATGGTCCTCCATTCTTGGAGCATCTGTTGCGATGCTAGAGGACACTGACAAGGAACTTGGGATGTACTGCTGAACTGATAAGCAGTTCTAAGAGAAAGGCTGGAGAAAGAGGTCTGGAGCTGGGTTAGAAATTTCTGGGCCTGAGCCCAAGTGAGCAACAAGAAGAGAAGGATGCTCCACGTGCTGAACCATTCAAAAGTGGCCCAGCTCCCAGATAAGGTGGTAACTGTGGAGCTCATGGGTGTATTTACCAATTGACTGGGACCCAGCTTTGATTTTAACACTAGGTTTTACTGAACCAGCTGAACCATCTTCAGCACAGCACTGATGGAAACCTGTGGAGGTGCAAGAGGCTGTGACTCATTGCATAACTTCTGCTGGAGGAAACTCTTCAGACAACATTTCAGCAGAGGATGGAGCAAAGCTGGAAGGATGTGCTACTACAGAACTCTGAGAAAACAGCAGTGTTCTCAAGGTGGAAAACAAGCAGTACTCTTTAGTTAAACACATTAATCACTCTGTTCTTGGAGAAGCTTTGTGATTTTTGGTATCTCCTGCTTCATCTCTCATAGTAAGCTGTAGCTAAACTTTGAGGGATCTCAGGTCACCAAAACTGCAGCTCCTCAGGACAGTCTGGCCAGGGGATCTGTACCTTCTCAATTCTCTGTTTCAGGCAAATGCTGACAAGGTCAGCTGGAATAGGCTTCTCCTCTTGCAAAGGGAATTAAACATATGGTAGAAGTGCTTGCAGAAAAAACCAAAACCCAACCCACAGAGCCTCAAGTTTTGAAAAGGCTTAGGATGAACAGTGATATATATGGAGGAAAATACATCTCCTGCCTCAGCAAGAGACGCTCTCAGAAATGTATCACTTAAACCAAGGTTGGTGGCAGCTTGCTATCCTTTCTCTTCCCTCCCTCCCGCCCCCCTGGCATCTGGAGGTATTTCCATCCCACCCTTTCAATGCACAAGCAACTCCTTGAACAGGGGAGATTTTTGTTATGCTAAATAAAAGGGAATAGGTAAATACTGAGTATTTCTAAAGAGCAATTCATGACAGTGGCTTTAAATTCCATATCTTTCTTAAATACGTGTCAGAGTTTGGGCCTATCACTAAAAAACCACACACAGTCATTGGTGTTTATTCTCTTCTGCAGTTGCACCTCCCTGGAGCAGTAAATGCATCAGTCCTGTAAATCAAAGAGTTTCCAAGCACTCCGGGCTGGTC
Source organism: Corvus brachyrhynchos (assembly GCF_000691975.1). Classification (NCBI taxonomy): domain Eukaryota; kingdom Metazoa; phylum Chordata; class Aves; order Passeriformes; family Corvidae; genus Corvus; species Corvus brachyrhynchos. The sequence goes on from NW_008239553.1 coordinate 11,432,892, forward strand.
AGATGTATCTAAAACAAGAGTGCCAGGAAACGCTCCCTGTCACTCAGTGAAAATGCAGACCACATCCTGCTGCTCTGTTTGCTGCTGCTCCTCTTTCCCACTGCATGGCATCCTTACAGACGGTGTTTTTGTTGATGCAGCACATTAAAAAAAAAATCACATCAAGCAACAATCCAAGACTGCTTTAACACCCACGGCACCATGTGTCCTGGTAGAATCTGTACTTGCTAATGACTATATACTGGGATGGGCTTTTAGCAGAAACTCTTTGTGACGTGTCCTAGTGGGTGGTCAGCGGAAAGTTTTACCAGCTTTTCTGGTGTTTAGTTACATTTTTACTTGGATTAGTGTTCACTTGGATAAGTGGTTTTATTTGGATTTTTCCATGGAACTACTCATGGAAGTCCATGCAACTGGCAATAATTGGAAGTAGTACCTACACCCCAGCCTGACGGTGCTAGAAGGTTCCTATGCTGCTGGAAGTGTCATGTTCTGTGGGACTATCACTATGATCTTCACACAGTCATTGGAATGGTACCAGTGCACATTTCTGCCAGTGTAGGAAGCCAAATGTCATTTTCCAGACTGAGATGTATCTTGGAGAGCTAAATTTTTAATACTCTGTGGAGGTATTTGTGCCCTTCTGGCAAGACTCCTATAGTAAACTATGGGTACCTGAATGGGAATATAAACATGCTACATTTATTTTAAATTCATGTAACTAACAGTTTTACAGTAGTCCCAGGAGGTCATAAGTGCAGATGGATAAACTGAAGTTGAGGAAAGATTTGGTGAAGATAATACAGCTGGTTAGCATAGAGAGGGAGGATTAGCAACCAGATCCCCCAGTGCCAGTTGTCATCCCCAGATCTCTCTCTGGTTCTGTTTCTCCTGCCAGAATTAGCACTAGAATTTCTGCATGCTTAGGAAAATCAACAAAGGTTTGGTTATCACTCTGCAACATTCCCTCACCAGAAAAGCTTAAAACTGTGCTTACCCTTAGTAGTTCACTGCTTTGGAATGACTAGGACTTGTTTCTCTCTGCAGAGCTTACATAGTGCTTTTAATCTTGTAAACTTTTAGGCAGTAATGGTGGAATAAAATAATCATTGAGTTTAATGGTTGCATTTGTAGTTGGTAAATGACCCCCATCTGCATGCAGTAGATAAAGCATTTGAGCTTCTTCTAGATCAAAGATGCTGTACGAGTGGAAGCGAGATCAAGACCTGAGGTGTATTTGGCCAGTTTGCTTTTCCGCAAGCATTCTTTGTACATCCATCTGTTTTTTAAAAGAACATAAACCACTAACTTGGAGAAAACTCAACTGAAAGCACCATCAGGATGAGATCGTGGTTCTTGTTCTTTATTTTTCGACAGGGCTGAGAGAGGCAAAAAGAGGTCAAGTGACTTCCTCAAGGTCAGAGACCGTCAATGAGTCATAAAGAAAGAAAGGACTGTTTGCCTTACAACCCTGCATTCATTCTGCACGTCTCTATGCTGCTGGTAGGCTTTTGTCTTTGCCTACCCTAGTGATTTCTGGGAGCCTTGGCCATGCTGCTGCTCTTGCCTCTGGTGACATTCATCAGAATGACTTGTGGTAAAATGGTGGGGTATTGGCAGACCCACGCAAGAACACAGCAGCACAGATGTGAAGGGCAGTCCCTTTAAGGCAAAACTCTTGGAGCTTAAAATGAAGCCCAGCTAGCAGCTTAGTGAAAAAAACATGAGCAGCTCTGCCAATGGCAAGTTCTGACATTCTTAGGCTGATTTAAAATAATAATTTTTTTTAAATCACAAGAATTTAAAACCCAGCAGGTCTGGGATCCTTTGAAATGGGCTAAATGGTTGAGGTTGTGGGTGTGCCACACAGCTCCACAACAGCAGACCTTGGAAAACACACCAAATATTGGGGAGCTTTGAATAAATATGAGAGCTGGCCCCCCCACATCACACCTCACAGCAGGTGCTCTACAAAACAATTGGATCTAAACAAGAATCTGTGTGCACATCTGTGCCTAAATTTACCTTCTGCAGGCAATGACAGGCATTGACAACAGTTTAGTATTTGCCCACACGTGCCTACTCATGTAATCGGTCAGATTTAAAAAAAACCAAACAAACAACCCCAGCCTTTACCCATGAGATCGCACAAAATCCCCTTTGGGTGTATTCCTCACCTATGTGCATATTTACCTGTAGCTGATGCTCTCCTCTGACTCTCATGCTGCATCTAAACAAGTCAATGTGTGAGTGCATCTGTAGCTGTGATGCAAAGCATCTCTGACAGGTGGATGTGTGGTGGCCACATGAAAAATGACAGTGCAAAAGCAAGGTGGGCTTCTCAAATGCCAGGCTTAGAGAGTAAGCGGAGGTGCTAAAAGAACTTGATAATAAGGACACAGATGACAGCTGGTAATGCTACTGGCTCTACTTCAGAGCTAAGTGAAAAACTGTCTTCTCCAGAGTTAACATTTACTGCTGTTATGCTTTCTGCACTATACAGATTTATTTATTTTAGAAACAGCTCTAGGCAGCCAGTAGTGCTCAGAAGCAAAACTCCCTGCATCTCATATCCTCCCCATGTCAAGTAACACTGCCTTCAGCTGTAACAGTACGTGCTGGTGCCTCTGCTAGAGCCCACTGTGTAAAGAAACTGGTGTCTTCTGCTGCATCACACTTAGAAAATGAAGTCCCACTGCTGCACGTCTTGAAGCTGCTATTAGAAAGGTATACTAGTTATTGTTACATTTCTGGGGAAACTCCCTGTCCCCTCTTCCTTTCTCTTCTGACATGAATTCACTGATTCTCCTGCTAGAATGGGAGCTCTGTGACTGGGCTAGGAGTACAAACACTGCGATTCCAGTTTAACTGCACACTCCCCTCTCCAGTATGCAGGGCATTTCTTTAAAATTGCTTTCAGATAGCTCAGCAGACACACATGAAGCTATTCATTTCTGAGACAAATGCTGTTTTCTGCTCTGTGCGTGCCATCTACTGAAAACATGTGACAACCGCCTGTGCAAAATGACAGCTTGACCCACTATGAGGTTATCCCAGGAAAAGCACTGCTTGTAAGTCCAGGGTTAATTATACTCACCTCCTCCTGTGTTCATACTGGTTAAATTTAGGAAAAAATCTGTTCATATCTAGGTTAAAGACAGAGGATGTTTCTCACACCAATTGCTACTGCTGACAAGATCAAATACAACCAACAGTGACAAAAATTCCTTGCACAAACCAGAAACTGTAAATAAATGAGATGGACAATGACACAGGACAACTCCATCAGCAGGAGTCAAGACATTTCTAGCAAGTGGAACTTGTGTACTGGCAGAAAGTGCCTCAGAAGCAAATTTTCATTTACCTTCATTTACCTTCTACCTACCACGTCTCATTTGTATCTAGCAGAAATGCTGTCTGTGAGCCCTTTTCCAAGCCCATGAACTCACCAAGCTGTATTGTTCAGAGTATTATGGGCTCTTTGTATAACCCTGCCAATCTAAATGATCCTTGCCAAATACAATGGATTTTAATAAACCTGTGAACAGAAATTTGTAAAGAGACGAAATTACACCTGTGCAATTATGATATCGCTCTGAAATCTTACTTGCTTCTCCATCTATGAGATTTCAATAGGCTTTTGAAGGAAGAGTATTTGGAAACATGATGAAAAGGAGCTAAATTGTGCTCCCCATTACATCCCAAAAGGCATGTTGATTATAAGAGATTGGCATGCATTGTGACAAGAGAGGATGCTGGCTTGGTGTTTCAAACCATTCACTTTATACTGCATCCTTTTTAGGACTAGAGAACAGGAAACAAAGCTGACCAACTCTGTCTAGAAAGCCAAAAGCTAATGTCCTGATTTGTGCCATTTTTTACCCCCAAGAATATAAAGCGTGATGAGCGACCATTCATCCTTCTGGAAAACAACAGAGTTTTTTAAATGTTATTTTGTGCACCTTGTCCAAGTTATGAATGGTCTCTTCCCTGTACGTACCTAGGCACAAGTTTTTATTGTAGAGATGCTTTCAGGCTTGGAATGAAAAAAAACGTGTGCTGCTGGGGACCAAAAATAACCTCTGATTCTGCAGTTGTTTGGATAAAGCTTCTTGAAGTCAACAGGAGTTGTTTCTGTAAGGACTTCAGAATCAGACTACAAAGTAGTTAAACCCCACACCACTCCTCTCCATCTTCCTGCAGCACTTCTAAACAGATGGCAGGGAGCAAAGGGAGGCATGATCAAATGTCTACTGACCACAGTGGTGACTGGCAGCTAGCAAAAAGCCAGGACTGTATTTGCTTTCAACTTTAAGTGTTACGAAGCCAAAAAATCCTTTTTATATCTGGTACAACTATTTGGAGCTACTGCAGCTGCGCCCAAACCTGTCCCCTTCCTTATATCAAACATGGTAGGAGTCCGTCTCTGTAATACCGTTAATTACAGGCTCCAGAGCCGAAGCTGTGGCTAAGGGACTGAAGGACGTCTCGGGCTGAGGGTACACCGCAGCAGGCAATCTTGGCCATTTCACGAGTCACGATTTTTGTCAGCCGGAGCGCCCCACGCACGCATCGCCGCCCTGCCACCTGTCTCCCGGGGGAGGAGGGCACGGACTCATCGGGGGCGGATGGAGCCGCCCGGGGGAAGGGCTGAGGGCCGTGCGCCCCGTCCCCAGTGCTGCCCGGGGCAGCATCGCTGTGCCCAGCGGGAGCGCGAACGCGAAAATGGAAGCCAGCGGAGGGGAAGGGGATGGGGTGAGGGGAGCAGGGCGGCAGCGCTGCTCTGCGGAGGGG
>NW_008239553.1:11438902-11453286 GCF_000691975.1 Corvus brachyrhynchos
AGCCTATGCCCGGACCCTCAGCTCTCCGGACTGGCCGACCCTATAGACCCCCCGCCCACCGTCCTGCTCTCCCTCACTGGGCTCCCTCCAGGCCCCACAGCCGGGTCCCTTCTGCTCTCCTGTGCCTTGGCCTCCCGTACCTGAGGGTCTCACCTCCCTTTCTGTGGGTTGGGATCCCACCTCCTCCATTACCCTCTTCACCCTAGTTTCCCGGCTCCATCCCCTCTCCCAGATCCCACCAGTGGCTATCCAGCATTAACACCTGTTCATGGTCCCTCGAAGTGTTCTGGTGTGTGTACTCCATATCACTGGGCGAACAAGTGCCAGACCGTGAAGTCTCCTGTGTCCTCTGCATCAGGGCAGCAGAAGCCAAGGCCCAGTAACTGTGCTGGTACCAGCCAGTCAGGGGCTTTGATTTTCCTGAAACAGACTTTCCCATGAGAGGCTGAAAAATGGGTGGATGCTCACTGATGCCTGGAACATGTCCTGGTTTGGGGGGTATCAGTGGGGAGTGACTCTCCTCCTGCAGAAAAACAGCAGAAAAACTGTGCACAGCACCAGGCATTGTTTTGTTAGGCCTAACACCATGTCCACATTGAATATTAGAACAACTGAATGTATTTTGGATGCATTGTTGTGCCGAGATATTTTGTAGGTCTTGCCTCATGCTTAAAAACTAGAGGATGGATGAAAAAAACACAGTGAGATTTTTTTTCTCAATAATATATTGGGATGCATCTTTTCATTACCCATGCAACTCTTACATGGTAAGGCTGCAACTGGTGCAATGTGTTCAAGCTTCTCTCTGCAACCATGAGGACATTTTAAAATGGAGACTTGAGTTTCTCTTTGCATATGGACAGCCTGCTGTGGTGGCATGGGGTGTTGCAGTGCAGGGCAAACTTGGATAGCCATGTGGCATAGCTCCATGTAAAGGTATTAATGCATGTCTGGGACCGGTGCCTGGATAATTGGGCTTTATGCATTGGTAGTGTCAGTCCCTGCTGCTGTTTCTGGACCCTATTGAGGTTGTGGTCACAGTGTGGGACAGACACACATCTACTCGCTTGAATCCAAAAGCCTGAGCCACAAGGAGAAGCAAATAGCATCATACTTGGTGTGATAGAAGTACAATTTTGAAAATGCTTTCACAAGAGAAATTATAGCTAAGATATTCAGCAGTGATTACATGATTTCAAGTGCTTTCATTTCCAGGTGCCCTACTAGATACATCCTCAAGAAATCTTACTTTATGAAAATGGATGCTCAGCATTTTCAGGTACCTCAAACCAAGAGTGAGATAAATTACTTACAAGTCTTGCTCAAAGTATATGTGATCTAAAATCAGGAAATCCTGGGGGGCGGGTGTGGCGGTGGTGGATATTAGTCACAGTAGCTAGAGTGGAACTGATGTGTGGAACCTAAATATTAAGGAAGGAAAATTCCTGTTGGGATGTTTTTTTAATCTGTCTGCTAGTCATATTGCACAAAGTAGGTTTAAGTAATTTCAGAGGTTTCATTGTACCATTATTGATTGCTGCTTGGGAGAATTCACAAGGACAACGCATATCTCTTGTGCTGGAACGCTGACTTTGCCAGAAGAAAGGAGATTGCCACAGAGGATTAATTGCTCAGATCTGAGCAGCTGCAGAAGCAATCGAAGAAGGGACTGTTTTCTTGGAGGGTGATGTAGCAAAATGACACTGGGAATAGTTGCTTCCGTTTTTCAGAGTTTGCCTGAGCCCATGGACTTACATGGCATAGGGGGCACTGAGACATAAGTGACTTTTTCTCCTCTCCCACGCCCCCTGCTTAAGGAATCTTTGAGATTTCTTCTTTTGGTTACTGATCAACAGTGGTACTCTGAAACAAGCTATGAAAAGTGTAAGTTTTTTTACAGAAGAGTTTGGCAGTGGCCACTGGTATTATGGGTGCAGATGTGGTCAGAAATGGTCACAAGATAGTGACAAAACTGGGTGATCCTTGCATTATGAACTATCCTGAATATACCAAACTGTAGCTTAGTCCCAAAAGTTGCCTAAGCACCTAAATAAGTTTTCTCCCTTGTAGTTCTTCCAGAAATATCCAAACTCTCTTCCTGACATTGCTGGTACCTATGAAGATGAATGCCACAACCATGTAAGTCCCAAAGCAGACCATAACAGAAATGTCTGAATGATTGCTGCTTATTGGCCAACTTAGACTCTTTGTTGACAGCAAGCAGTATCCCTCAGCTGAGAGATGGATCTCTCAGCCAGAGAATTCAAAGCTGCCATAAGATGTGCAGGATGACTGGCAAAGGTCAATTTAGTCCACCAGATCCTTCTTCCTGGAGAGGAGTTAAGTAGTGTTGGCTTTACTAAAATATTTAGGAAACATCACACCAGTCACAGGGTCACCACATTGACCACAGCATAAGGGACTGTTGGTTTGTTTGTTTGTTTGTTTGTTTTTCAAGAGGAATGTGGTGCTTGGAGGAAAATATGAGAAGCTGTCACCTTTCCGAGTCAGACAAGATTTGTGCTTGAGAGACACCTCACATTTCATTTAACATATGACGTGATGTTCAGGTCAAGATTTCAGGTGCCTTGGGCCCACTAGTCTTCTCATACAGGCTTGCCAGTGGTCAATACCTCTACTGATATCCAGCTTGTAAACATGACAGGAATCTGAAAGAATCAGAAAAAGTTTATATATTTTATTGATGCACTGAACTGTGAAATAAAGCATAGATTTTCATTCATTCAGATAAAATTAAGCCAGTTTGCAGTCATTACCTGTGTGCCCTGAGAGGAGGTCATGATATTGGTCAGTATTAGCTGTCATGCCTGTCTTTTGTCCAGCGGTGAGGGGTTTTCTGTCCATAGAAGCAGAACATGCTTATCTATCCCATTCTGTAATAGGTGGGGTGTGCCTGTCTGTCTGGATGCCCCCAGGTGCTGTGAGTGTCTAAAACTGCCTGAGTGTGCCTGTCTCTCCTCCTCCACACTGAGCTTTCCTTAGCATGTTCCAAAAGCATACACTTGCATTGTTTAATTATTATTAATAGTAGTATTATGCAGAGGTCACATGCTTCATAGGATATTTTAGGATCTGTGACTCACTAAACCATAATTTCCTGTTCACAGGTTACCTGAAGAAAATTGTCTTTGTGGAGTCCTGTTCATGGTTGGAAGGTATGTTCTTAGGGGAAATGGTAAATATTGAGAAAAATACTGGATCTCACATATCTGTGAGCTGTCCTAGCCTTCCTCCAGGTGCAATTGTTTCTGCCTGCACGTAAGATGATTAATTTACAGGCATATGGAACAGATTCCCTGCATTTCAGGATAGTGCTGTAAGGAAACTAGAAAGGCTCCTGAGACAATTGAGGAGGCTGGGCAGCTGGGCTCTGGTGGGGCACTGAAGGTCTGGAGAATCTTTCCTATGAAGATAGGCTGAGAGAGTTGGGGTTGTTCAGCCTGGAGAAAAGAAGGCTTGGGGTGACCTTATTGCAGCCTTTCAGTACGTAAAGGGAGCTACAGGAGAGTTGGAGAGGGGCTTTTAACAAGGGCAGGTAGTTATGACAAGGGGGAATGGCTTTAAACTGAAAGAGGGTAGATTTATTGGACATAAAGAAGACATTTGTCTATGATGACGGTGATGTGTCTATGATGAGGGGGGTGAGGCACTAGAACAGGTTGCCCAGAGAAGCTTCTAGAGAACACATCCCTAGGAGTGTTCAAGGCCAGACTGGATGGGACTTTGAGCAACTTGGGCTAGCAAAAGGTGTCCCTGCCCATGGCAGGTAGGTTTGAACAAGATGATCTTTAAAGTTCCTTCCAACCCAAACCATTCTATGATTCTTCTAGATGGAAGTGAATCCACTGTAGCATTTTTGCTGTTAGGTGAGCTTTTTATAAATTGGAACTCTAAAGGCCGCTATGAGGAAGCAAGTCTATCTATATTGAAAACCAGATATCAATTTGGAAAGCAGTATAGCATGTAAGGCCTCAGTCCAGTTCTTGTGCATTCATTCATGTTGATGGGACTGTTGACCATGTGAGAGTTGTTTCATCAAATCCTTCATGCCAAAGCCTCACCTATTTCCAGTTGTGATGAAAACAGTGTCAATCCCTTGTGAACAGGAGAAGAGATCCCTCATTGCCTCCATTCAGCTGCAGAATTCCCAAACAGCAGCAAGCTTCCAGCATACACAGCTGCTGCTGCTACAGTCTGTCACCAGCTTAGTCAATCATCCATTATTTATTTCCAAACTGTATGTAAAGCTCTGCAGCATAGCCATTTATGTCCATATACAGGGAAAAGAAGAGAAAGAACTTTTGAAAGGCCAGGAGAACAAAATCAGAGAAGCCTCTGAAATCCTTTGTTGGGGAGATTGCCTTATGTAGTTATATCCAAGGAAGAGAGGAAAGGGAAATAAAATCACATTTAACAGAAGGTGCAACCTTGGTACAAATTTCTTTGATCTCTCCATCTCATTTGTTGCAGTCAAAAATTCCTTTTTTAGAACACAAGATCCTTTGTTTACAAGTGTCCATCAAATGCAACACACTTGGAGAGTATTGTGCATGTCTTCTTCCACAGTCTGCATTCTGTGATGGGTCAGTTGATCCTGCAGGCTGTTTGATGCCTGCTGACTGCCTAGTTGAGAATGGTTAATCAGGACTACAGTAAATCTCCCAGGAATAATACACAATCAAGGAAGAATAGCCCACAGAAATGTTTGCAGGCAAATAAGAGAGTCTCTGTGACAAGCCATTGCTTGTGTGCATATATGAGCAGCATCTTTGTCACAAAAAATGCCTGCTGACAATACTAAGAGGTGGATGGTTAAACAGAGCAGCTGTTCAGAATTAAAACAACTCTTCCAAATTCTGGTTTTAGCATTCTGGATTCTTTCTTTCTTTTTCATATGTGCGGTAACAAATTGCTAACTAAGAGGCTTACCCATGAACTCAGGACAGGTCACATCAAAACAATTTAGCAGCATTCCCAGTGTTTCTTTTTGCACTTTAATTAAAAATGAGTACTCTGATTTGCAGAACAGTCGCACTGGAAGGGAATGCTGCCAAAAAAAGTTTGAAAAACACTTTTAACCTTTTAAAATCAGCTGTTGGCAGCTATAATCTCTCAAGCGAATGCCATTGTTCTGGGTAGCTCTTGCACTTTACTCAGGCTGGACTAAAGAGCAGCAAAGTTGATTCCTCTGTTGTGCATGAAAAGAGCAGATCTGGAAAAAATCACACCCACATCTTGCTTATCAGACAGATATTGGGAACCACAAAATAGGCTCTCCTATATCTTCCAGCCCTCATTTTTCTTCTATCTTATCTTCCAGCATCCAAAGCTGTCCTAATTCTGAAGGCACATCTATGCCAGGCAAAGGAGAATGGTGTGAGGTTTTTGAGTTAGCAGTGACCTAGATCTGACTTGAGAACAATGCTTTTTCTGAGACCCTAAGGAAGCAGACCCTCGCTCCACTGTCAGTTGCTACTGCCCCAGGGAGACCTACAGAACTGCCTAATGCTATACCACAGCATTATGGGCTTGAGTTACTGCGCATCAGATGTTCCACCAGACTGGCAGGGTGCCTATTCCAACCCTCCATGAAGGTGAAGGCACTCATTCCCGTAATGCTGAAAGACTGCATATTGTTCAGCATTAGTGGGGAATAAGAGACTGCATAGAAGCAGTTATTGCAGGTCTGCTCGTGTCTGGCATCCTCCTTCTGCCCAGGTAAATGGCAAGGAGTTCAATGTTAGTAAAGATCACTTTAACTCCAAGAGTGACCAGGTGACACTTGGTGCTCAGATCTGTACAGGAGTGCAGAATAAGTCACTTGGGTTTAACTCTAATGAGACAGTATGTGAGTGTAACTGGAAACTGAATTTCTGAACAATACAAAAAGAATCCTGAAATGCACTGACTCCCCATGAACTTTGAATTGCTGGTACTCTGAAGAGAAACGCCATCCAATGGTCACCAGCAGTAAAGCCTGCTCAGTTTGTGTGTCCACATTAGGACTGTTGCCTAGTCTTTACACCATGCTTACACCTTCAGGATCAAGCAGTGATTGCAACTGCACTCCAGGGTAAGTGCATATTTATCATTACTTGCCCATTACCTAAAGAGCTCACACCAGCACCCTTGGGTTCAACCCACACATACAGCTGTAACTCGTACAGCTAAATTTCTTCCATGGTATCATATAGGCACACATCAAAAGTGCACCTAACTACCTCTAAGCTTGAAAAACCATCTCTCTCTCAGTTTTGTGGCTTAGTCTTTGCTTCTGAGATTAAAAATGACACATGGGAGCAAATGGAAATTCTTGTGCTTCTAATTGCCTGCTTTGTGTGAGGCACAGATATTCCCAACTTCAGCTGAACTGCAAGAGAAAACTATGAGCAGTAATTTTACAAAGCAAGCAGACCTGCTAGAGAAGTGTCTGCCTTTTTAATATCTGGTCTGGCAGTGTGCAACAAGCAGAGTTGTTTGGAAAGTTCCTGGTTGGGCAATGTCTTTGAAAACCAGGGCTTACATGAATTATCTTGCACATCCCATCCATTTTCATTGTCTTATGTCATGGGACAATCTTCGCTAAGGTAAAGGTTCAATGCCTACTAACTTTGTCATGCCTGAGGGGTACCAAACCCTGGCCTCTGGAAAGGCTCTGGCTGTGCTAGACAGACCTAACTGGGCTGATGTCAAAGGGAGGGTTTGTGCTGTTTTCCTGTCTGGTCTCAAAAGTCCCTGCAAGTTGTTGATGGTGATCAGAGTGGCCTCTGAGGAGAAACAGGCTATTTCAGGAAGTGTGGCTGATGATACAGTAAATGGTACTGTCCCCTAAGAGAGCACTTAGCCACTCTGTCGGCAGACTGGCAGGCCCTGCAGCTCAGTTAGCTGTGCTATCTTTGGAAGAGAGGTGAGATGAAGGTGTTTTATGGTCCTGACCTTTAACATGCCTGTGCTGTTTGAAGGGTAAACTGCAGGGCCTGGGTCAAATTTCAGTGTAAATGCATTTGTACTTGCTTTTTTAGTGGGATGTAGTTATTCTGCTTGCTTTTCTCTCTCTCTCCTAATATGCTGAGGGTGCTGCAGTGCACAGCTAAGCAGATGGCTCACTTCATCCTAGAGACAGATCCATTTCTGAGCACAGGGATTCTCGTATCTAAAGAAGTGCTCAAGTGAAACCATTTGAGTAAAAGCTGCATGGAGATCATTAAGCTCATTTACCACATAGATGGGTGATTTTCTTACAAGAAGCTTTACAAGAAAAAGGAAGAAAAACTATGAAAGAGGAACACTTCTTGCTGTATCTCCAACATTCATCATGCAGCATGTTGGGTTTTCCTGAGGACATGCATTCCCAGATTTGCTACAAACAAATTTGTGAGGTCTGGTGAGCACAAAGCCCCAGGCAGTGTGGTCACAGACTTACCATCTGTGTGTGATCTCAGTAGCACCAGCCCTGCAGTTCACATGTGAGGTTCTCATCTTTCTAATTTTGTTGCAAAAATGGTTCTGTCCCCCACCCAGACAGCTTTCCAGGCTAGGCCTCATCTCTCAGGACACTGCAGTGATGGAAGGTGGCCAGCATTGTGTGGTATCAGTATAGCTGTGTGTATACTGAGAGCTTAAATTAACTTTGAATGAGGAAACATCATTGCTTCATCCTGCAAAGAGAAGAGAAATTCTAATGGACCTTGATGTACGAAAGACTTTTGAACTCATTTAGTGGGTCCACCTGACATTGTCAATGTAAGTAAGGTTTCAAATGTGGACATGTACTATCCCTATTTAATCGAAGCTCACTGAGGATTTCACTGCAGAAAATTTATTTAGTGGTTCCCACAGCACACTGTTATTGCATTGATAGACTATTTGAAAGGTATTTCTTTCCCCATAAGCTGTCATGCACAGCTTACATTAACAATACTGCCCTGAGGAGAGTCAGATGAGCAGTCCTTATGGACCTACTTGTCTGTGCACACCTGTCACAATAATTTCTTAGCCCTGAGCAGGAGTGTCCTGGCAGCTCAGGAAATAAAGATTTCCTGGTGTTGAGGAGACTGAATAGAAACAAAATGGACTATTTTCCTCCAAAATGAAAAAATCTGTATTAATAAAGATTTTTTAAATTATTCATTGACCATGCCTCTATTTGCTTCTCTGATTGCATGTCCTGTCAACTAACTACCCAATGACTGCAGTATCCACACTTCATTTAATTCTTAACGCATTGGTTTTCAAGTAAGTATGGTTTGCTTATGAGGATCAGCCTAGATAAATCTCTCATTGGGCTGTTTCTTTCCTTCCTTCATGAAGTTGTACAATTATTTGACTGTTTTCATCACAGTTCTAGGCTTAGAAATACCAGTACTAAAAAATGCAGAGCAGTTAGAAGAATAAGCAATGCTTGACCTTATTAGCAAGATTGCTTATTCTGTGCTGGGAGGCTTTGGAGATTTTGTAAATTGTGCTGAATAAATCTGATTAAAGAGGACTATGAAACAGATAAACATATGCATTTAAGAAATGAAATTCACATAGAAAGAGAAATATGGGATGAATGCAGCTTCCCATGTCCACTTTTATAAATGTTCAAAGACAAAGGAGACATTTGATCTGCCATAAAAGCCAGTATGGATGAGAAAGTCGAAAACCCATGAGCAATACAAAAAGTCAGGCTACTGCTTCTGTATTCTTGATACTCACCTGAGAATCAGTTTGAAACAATCAATTATTCTGGCTAGAATAGAGTCCAAGGTTTCATCTCAAAGGCTAGTAAGTCATTAGCCATATAATGTTCCTCTCCATGCACCTTTCCTTTTTAGGAAGGAACAACAACAGTGAGTTGAATAGACGGATAATATGGATGTAAAAGATACTTCAGTAATCCTGGAGCTAAAATCTGAGAGATATTGATTTCACCACAGGCCTGATAGTGGATTACAAAGGCAAGAAAACTCATTTAACCGACCCTTCTTTAAATCCAAATCTTGTTATGACTAGGAATAAAATAAATTAAAAAAAAAATTAACATGATTGAGAGACTTGGTAAAGTGTCAGACACTAAACAAGGATTGTTTTGGGGCAGTACAGCTGCATAAGACTGCATAGCTCAGTAAGGCTCAAGCTGTCCTTTTTCAGTACAGAGCCCCAGCTGATTATGTAAGGACATTTCCTGCTGGACAGAAATGCAATTTCTCACAGATGCAATTTTTTACAGATGCAGTACTCTATATGTGAATGAAACACTTTGCTGCTGATTTGTCCCGTACTGGGGAACCCATCCTGGAAAAACAGCCCTACTGATGAAGGGTGATCATTGCCCTGCCTCACTTTTTTTTCCCCTCAAACCACAGTCTACACTTATGGCACTGAATCAAGCTGTGAAGGTTAGTCATGTGGTGTATGCTGATGGTAAATGTTAATTTTTGACAGATTTGTAGGACATATAGCTTGTCTGTATTCATCTCCTGATGTTCCTATTATCATTACTTATCACTGCATCTCGATAGCTTCTGAGTCCCAGTGGAGCCCCACTGTGCTAGGTACTATAGAAACACATGCCTGGCTTTGCTAGTTTGGCTTCACTCCAGTAGATCAGTTATATTCATGTATCTCCTGCCTTGCTATTCTAATTTTTTCCTGCTCAACAAATGGGATGTTTAAAACACTGGGGAGAAGAGACTGGGGGAAGTGATCAAATAAGATCATTTGGTTTTTAATCTGTAAGTGTCCTTGCCCCACTCTCTATTGCACTGATAGAAAAACATAACTAGTTCTTTGCTGGATGTGCAAATATCCCAGCATGTTCTGTAAGTTGCCACATACCTACTGGCTTCAGTATGATCTGCAAAGCAAAGGGGTGCTGTGGCTCTTTCCATTATACAGATGAGGCTCTGGTATCAGTGCGGGTTCATCACTTGTTTGGAGCAAATGCTGAATCTCTGTGATGTGAGCTTAATTAATTTAGCCTACTCTTTTCTATCAAAGCCTGGTGTAAAATATTTATAACTGGTCCACTCTTGGCTGATGTGGTTGAGAGAATATCCCAGACGGAGGGTTCTCTCATGTGCAAAAATGTACTGGACAGTGCCCTCCTGCTAAGCTGCTTTGTCCCAGCTTTGTACATCCTGAGCTCGGGGTCACAAGTACAGCCTCTGGAAGTTTCTGTGAAGTGGCATAGCAGCTCTGATCTCAGTCTCTGATGATGGACAGTGCAGCACCAGCATGATGAGCTGATACTGTTCTGATACCCAAGGGATCTACCTTGCTTCTTTGGGACCCTACTGAAGCAAAGCATACAATAACCTGTATTTGGGTAGGGAAACCTGTAATTTTTTAAGGTAGCCTGTGATGGGAATTTTGTTAGTCCTGCAGAAGAAGGGATAGATGCTCCTGAGAGTGGGATTTCTCTATAAATTGCAGATCCCAGAGCCCATGCTGAGCACCAATTCACTAGTAATTTCCTACCCCATAGGGGACCTTGCAGCTTAGAGGCAATAGGGCAACAAAGTGAAGCCTATAATGACACTTTCTGCAGCCACTTCTGAACGGAAAGGAAGAGAAACACATACCTTCTCAGCCACATTTGCTGTGACCAAGGAAATCCCCTCTCTGAAAATACCTTGATCAGACTAAGCAGTGAAAATCCCATATAGCCGTTGAGATGAAAGGCCCCCATAAACTCATGCCACCTCAACCAAACTGGACCTTTCCTCTCTCCAAAACAGTGTCCAATTACCTTTGATATAACCTTTGATATATGCAGTATTACCCAGCAGGGAAGGAACACTTTGTTATAGATCATTTTTCACAGGCCCAGCAAATAGGCCAGTTTCCCCACCTTAGCTCAGCTCAGACATTGGTGTTAAATTCCAGCTCACTCTGGACTCAGGGATGAGCAGCCCTGGCTATGCAGCCATTTCCTGGGGTGAACACTTGGGCCACTTGCCTGCCTTCAACTCTGTGTAGTCTGGAGGCACAAATGAAGAAGAGCATTGCAGCCAGGATGGAAATAATGTGGTGTTTTCAGTACTTACTGGGCAGGGACATGTGAAATTCGTGTGAAGGAAGCAAAGGTGTTAGAGTTACCAGGCAACCAATGCCAGTAAAAAATAACGCAAAGGGAGAGCAGGGAAAAAGGGCTCCAATTAAGGACCTGCCTGGCCCACTGGGTACTTGAGACAAGTGATGAAGTGTGCACAGTAAGATTTCATGGTAGGTGAGGATACCTGTTTTAGATAGATGGAAGGTGCAGAGAAAAAACATTTGTGACTCAATGGACAGAGCAGAAATGAAAATTCTTCACTGAAGTGAAATAGACCCCTTTTAGCATTATGAGGCCCTGCCTGCAGTTGTTGAAGCAGAGATATTGCTCGACAGTTTCATTAATGTTCTGCCACCATGGCTGCTTGCTGGATTTTGTAGCTCTCTCCAATCTTGAAACATAGAAATTAAGTGTTTCATTTCACTTCCTGATCTGGTCAGCCTGTCCCTGTTTTGCATCCTCCCACTGGGAAGCACAGGGCTTAATGCCAAACTGAAGCACTCTGTTTTTTAATAGAAAATACAGTAAATCAGGAAAACAAATCTTGATTTCTTCATCAG
Organism: Corvus brachyrhynchos; assembly: GCF_000691975.1. Classification (NCBI taxonomy): domain Eukaryota; kingdom Metazoa; phylum Chordata; class Aves; order Passeriformes; family Corvidae; genus Corvus; species Corvus brachyrhynchos. The sequence continues at coordinate 11,450,525 of NW_008239553.1, forward strand.
ACTAGAGAGACTCTTTTATTAAAGCCCTCTTTCAGATCAGCCAAGTGCCTGACTTAAAGGCATAAAAATCAAGGACTTTGCAATTTGGTCATATTGGGGGTTACAATGCTCAGTAAAATGATGGCATTCAAAGCTTACTGAGAGGTACCTGCCAGACGCTAAGGCTGTGGTGCAGTCCAGAGACTGGGAATATTAGATTATTAGACATGTGCAATAAAAAGGGTGTATGGGGAGAAGATTGCTTTGCTTTTCTCCCCTTCCCTGTCCTGGGCAAGCCTTCGTTGTCAGCAGACACTGTTTGCTTGTTGGCAGTGAGTGGGCCAGGGCTCTACTCCAGGGCTCTGATCTGCCCTTTGGAAACTGGGGGGAAATAAAACATTGGTTGACTCCCAATCCAGCAAAAAAATGCAGACAAGTAGAGCTGTATGGAATGGAGGCTGTGCTCCAGGGTTGCCTGACAACTTCATCTGCCTCTTGCTGGACATTGGCCTGTATGTGACCTGTGCAGCTATAGGGACATGGGGCAGTTTCTGCTTCTCCCACCAGTCCCCTCTGGGTGATCCAACACCTGTAGGAGGGATACTTGCTGCATCCTTCTTTGTCATGGGCTTTTGCATTGACAAAGCCAATGCAGCAGCAGAGATGTGAAGGTCAGAGATGTCTGCAGAGACACAAAAGTCAGCATCTGCAGTTGCTGGTTTTAATACATGATCATATGCAAGATGACACAGTTTGTGCTTCTTTGCTTGGAAGCTCATTTCCCCTCCTGCCTGCAGTTGTTAGCAGCCATGTGGCATCCTGACATTTCATCTTTATTAACTTCTTGACAGATAGCCTTTTGGGGTTTACTGGGAGATTAATTGTTTTCAGGAAGCTTTTAGGCTGTTAGCAGGGTTTCATCTTTTTTTTTCCTCCTATTCTTTCAAACAGGACACTCTAATAAAGCACTATGAGATGTATTAAAATGCTCTGAGGATGCCAGGAACATCACTTGTAGTGTCCCCCAGCTTCTCTGCTCTTTGCTGAGCAGCTCCAGAGCTGAGAGTAACAAGGTAGGGGGGACTCAGTTTTGATCAGGGCACCAGCTGCAGCCATCATTGCAGTCACTTCAGTTAGATTTTCCCAGTGGCATTTTTCCAGGAAAAAAATAAGAGCTTACAAGCCTGGCTATTTTTTTTATAGTCAATGCATGTGATTAGCAGTATTTATAAAAACTGTGCAGAAAACAGCATCTCAGGAAAAGGAAAAGAACACGCAGATGCACTGAGCGAAAGGACAAATTAACAGACTTTGAAGTCAGCAAAAGTGCCTGATTAAGGATTTAAAAATCAGAATTTTGCAATTTGGCTGTGCTATGGGTTTCTAAAGCACAATTCATTGATGGCTTTTGAGGCCCACTGGAAGCTATTTTGTAAATGACTACATGTGTAATGCCATCGGAAGATACCAGCAACATGAGTGTTTTCAGGGTGGAAAGAAAAATGTCACCAGCAAAAATGTTAAAAGAGAATATGGGGGATGAACTCATGGTACCAAACATTCTCTTTTCCCTCTTACAAATTTTGTGATTTCATCATTTTCTTTGTACTGCCCATACGTTTCTCCCTCTGGTTTGTTTATATGTCTTTCCCTCAAACCATAAGATAAGAATTTAAAATAATATTTTCCCATTCCTATTTATTATAAACCAGTAGCAAATTGCTCATTTCATATGTAATTCAAGATCAGCAATTTTTCATTAGCATAAGAATTTAAATTTCCCTTGTTCTTCATTGCAGAACTAGATTTACTAGAGCACAGAATGGGACTTGGAGATATTTACTATTAATCTGTGAGTTCAAATGCAGGTTGGCAGAATCTGAGGTGCTGTGATGATATCCTTGTTAATGAGCCTCTATTATGTTTTGGAAACCGCCCAGAGTTTAATGATAAGGATACATAAACAATACTTTTCACCTGACGGCGTATATCTAGCTTATTTGTTCAGTCTCTGCAGACTGTTGGAGATGTGCACAGAGGTGGTTTTCCATCCTTTTTTAGATCTAGTCCTCTCAATTTAGCTCTGCTTATTTGAAACTATAAAGGGACTCTTTGGCAGTCTCCTTGCTGTACCCATAATGTGGTTTGGAGCTCTCACCGCTACCAATCCTGCATCCACTGGAGCTAACAAACGTAAATTAGGGACAGTCTCTTCTGTTACATATAGGGGAGCATAGTAGGATGAGATTCCTCATTAGCTCTGACCATAGAAATACAGAAAAATAATTCCACTGTGGGGAGAGTGATGCTAAATGACATCCAAACACCAGGGCATGAAAAAGTGTCAGTCTTTATCCAAGTATTTTATGCATTTTTAAAGCACACAAATTGAATGAATATGTCTAAATATTTATTGCTTAAGGTGCCTTTCTTTGATATCAAAAGCAGTGTGCATAAATTCCTCATTTTACATGATAGATTTCATTATCTCTCCATCTGTAATCCACACCTCCTGCTAAGAGGGACAGAACCGCAATGCTCATTAGGACTCTCTCTTTAGAGGAAGCCAGGTGAAAAAGCCCTAGTCTTTTATGCTACAGCAGAAGGTGAAAATGTTACCAGATGAACAATTCTTTCCAGCAGTGCTTTGGCTAGTCTCACCATGTAATTGAAAATGCATTGTAAGCAATCAAGCCCCATTATTTCCCACCCAGGAATCTTTACTTTTCAGCTTCTCGCTCATCCAAAGACATCCTTGCTGAGGAAAGGTGCAGAGTCAGCAG
>NW_008239553.1:11453432-11455520 GCF_000691975.1 Corvus brachyrhynchos
AAGATGGACAACATGAATAATTAAAATACAGGTTGAGTTTCCATTTGCTACTGAAAAGAAATAGTTTGCACAAAAATAGAATGAAACAGGGCATCAGAGATGCTCCAGAAGGATGGCTGTAATGTCTGGTGGCATTTTTGCCCTCCAGGAGGATTGTTCATGACAGGGATATAGAGGTATTTGGTTTAGAATGGCAACCTATCATAGCACTACTTGGAAACATTCTGGTGCAGGTAACACTAGAGAGATGTGTTTGGCAAAGGTAGAAACTGCTAACGAGTAGCAGCTAACTAATGAATGGGGATCTGCAGTGTGCACACCTGAGAATTATCCTGCGGAAAAGCACACATTCCACAAAATATTCTCTCAGTGACAAAGACAAGCACTCAGGAATAATGAAATTGAAAAATTAAGGTTGATTCAGTTTTTAATGCAGTTGTGCTATTAAATGGTACCAAGTACTGAGTTTTCATGGCTTTTTTCTGAATTCAATATTACAGTTGGACAGTGCTCTTCTGTTCAGTACTTTGTTTTCTTCCACTGTTCAATCTTTTTTACTTTTTTTTCCACATTAAGCAAATATTCTTTTGAAGAGAAGATTAATTTTCTCAGAACGCTTACCATCCCAGCCTCATATTTTTGCAGATATTATTAAATCTATTTTCATGAACCACTCAGAGCCAAGTGGCCTGTTATCACCTCCCTTTTAGAGATGCAGTCGCAAGGCACTGAGATTACAAAAGTCTTATTTTGAGTAATTAAACTGTGAGAGATTTTAGAGAACTTAACTTCTCAGTGTGCAGAGAATTACAAAACACACAAAGCATGACCAGCATTACTTTATTTGCATCAAGGGCTCAGCACATCTATATATCAGAGGTTGAAAAAACTTCATTAATCTAATGTATGACTATACCACTGGCAAGACTAGAGTCCAGTTTTCCAAACCAGCATTTTTCTGCCTGACCTTGTCACTTTCTGTAACCTTCGCTTGATACCTTCACATCTTTCAACACCCAAAACATGTAAAGCAAGTGTTCTGCAGGCACCTCTTCTTCACAGAAAACAAGCCCAGAATATTCGCAAGTGATATAGTGACATTAACATATTGAATGAGATGGGAATCATGGGAAGAAATAAATAAAAGGGTATGTGGCTTTGCAATTACAGTCTGTCTCCTAATGCATTGGTATGAGAGGACTGAACAAAGAGCAAATAAGCAGCATCAGCTCTCTTTTGCTCTTTTTGATTGCTCTCATACAATAACATCCCTTTTCTGTACTTCATACACAGTAAAGTACTTCCTATACTTTTTTCACACAGGTCTCTAATGGAAGGGGAAGAGAGTCCATCACCAATTAAGATCTCGTGTCATCAGCAAGGTGGTAACTCCAGGCTCTTTTAGACTCTGCTACTGTCAGCAAGGGAATGGCCGATCTCCGCAGGAAAGGCTCAGGCACGGTGAGTGCCTGGAAGTACAGCTAGCATGACACAGGGTATTGGACACTCTGTACGGCAGACTGGCAGACTGCAGTTGTTAATCTAAATAAGGAGCTTCTTAATCTTCAGTGTACGTATATTCTTCCACTGAATGTTGTTCTTCGCTCTGTAAATGACTGATGACCGACGATTTCACTTAAGAGCCGAAATGCCAGGGACCATAGCTCAGGACAGGAACCAGAGAGTGTTTTGATGATGTGACCTCAAAATATCTATTATTCCCACATGGCAAACTAAATCAGGGCTGCCCCAGCCAGCTCAAGATGAATGGGTGTGATGCTGAGCAGCAACCTGCAGTCCACACCTCTTTCACTTTGAAAATGACCGCCAAATACCAGCGGGCCAAGGTCAAGTGAAAACGACAGCAAAACCCTCGTAATTTCCCCTTTCGAGCCAACAGCTCAGGATGAGCACGTTTATTTTCGCCACTGGCGCCGTCGTTCTGGTCATGCAGCACGCGAGTGAAGCGCAGATCACCTTGGCTTCTGGCGAGAGGCTGGGGCAGCACAACCCTCCACGCATTTGTTTCCCTCATCAGCGACTGCGTGTTGGAACGAGGGGCGTTCTCCCCCCCGCACCGCTCCGGCC